>NC_138106.1:87768474-87780974 GCF_964146895.1 Miniopterus schreibersii | reverse complement strand
AATAGAAAACCGACTGAAGAGCCATAGCTTTTCCCCTAAATCTCAAACCTTAGTCTTTCCTGAGAGCTAGGGCACCTGAAAAGAAGGAAGAATTTCTTGAGGAAGGAGGGGTGTAGATCTCACAGATGTGTACAAAAAACCTCTGAAGTCTCTTCCAAAATGTCATGTGGCCATTTAGCTGAGTGACCATGAACTGGGAAGAGAGAAATGATTGGACATTTCAGGCATTGTTGAGACTGGACTTGCACAGACATAAATCCTGGGTCCCACTCCATCACTTTTTCCATCAGTTAGAATGGAGGCTCACGTGGATCAGCAAAAGGGAGTTGACCCAATTCAGCTTCTTGGATAGCTCACTGGTGGTATTCAGAAAGCATTACCTGGCTAGTCTCCATGTTCTGTGTATATAATTGTTATAAATATACTTAGCAAATGATAGTCTTTCTAGTGGCTTCCTAAATCTGAGTGACAAATATTATGATAACAATGAACCATGTCGAAGCCCCTCACATTCCCCCTTTCAGCAACATTGAAAATCAAGGGCAAATTTCCTACCAAGATATCTTGGTCTGAAATTTTTGTGGGCCCACCTAGATAATACAGGATAATATTTCTTAGTGCCCTGGGCAATTTTTCTTAGTGGTTAGTGCATCGGCTAGAAGACTGAAGGGTTGTGGTTTCTATTCCAGGTCAAGGGCATGTACCTGGGTTGCAGGTTCTCCCCACCCTGGTTGGGGCGTGTGCGGGAGGCAACCAATCGAGGTGTCTCTCTCACGTTGAAGCTTCTCTCTCTCTTTCTCTCTCCTCCACTCCCTTCCTCCCTTCCACTCTTTCTCTGAAAAGCAATGGAAAAAAGGAAGATATCTTGGTAAGAGAAATGCAAAATGCATGCCAGATGCCAGGAGACTGAAGATCAATCCCATGAACACAGCTAGCTTTCTCATTGAAATTTTCGAGGTCCTTCAGTCTGGGGCTGCAGGGAAATCTTTGCAAAAGTAAAGGACAAGTTGCTGTAACTTGGCTTTTGGAGACAGCATATATTATGATCGGGAGTGTTACTCCATTTATGATTGTTATTTATGGGTAAATTACTGGAAAATCTGTAGTGGGGGGAGCTAGCACCCTACTCTAGATTTGGGCTTGGAGGAAAGTTAACCGACCTTAGAGGCATGTCTTAGACATGGGACAGTTTGGCAGTCAAATCAGGTTCAAAGGGTGTGTGATATTTTCTCTAGGATAGACTCCAAGAAATTATATTATCAAAATAGTCCCCAGGAACCATACAATTCTACACATTCACCAGCAGTGTGTCAATGCTCCCTGCACATTACATTTTCACCAATTCTTGCTGTTAACAGAAAATACATATTTTCTAATCTGCTGTATAATGTATCTCATTGTTGTTTTAATTTTTATTATACTCTTGATGTAGGCAGATTAATGGTCCCCCAGCAATGTTCATGTCCTAATCCCAGAGTCATGTAAATATATTACCTTACGTTGCAAAAGGGACTTTGTAGGTGTGATTAAATTAAGGACTTTGCAATAGGAAGATTATTATGTATTGTCTAGGTGGGCTCACGAATATCATAAAGGCCTTTAAGAAATGGAAGAGAGAGGCAGTAGAGTCGGAGAGGGAAATATGAAGACAAACAAATATTAGAGCAGTGTGGTTGCTGGTCTTGAAGAATTGTGGGCCCACAAACCAAGGAATGTGGGCAGCCTCTAGAAACTGAAAAAGTTATTTTTTATTGAATGCTAGAAACTGCGCATATTAAATTGTAGAGATTCAGATGATATAGTTTTTCTATTTCTCCACAGATTTTTCTGCCCAGGTAAAATCTAAACGCTTAGCCTTTCGCCTGGTTCCCCAAAACAGCGACTGGGCCATGGAAAAATCTGCAAACAGTCATCTCATTTCTCTGTGGTTCCACCATCTCTGAAATGCCATTGACTGGCAGTGCTCCAATAATGCCTCCAAACACCATTCTTCTTATTATTCAGCTTTTCCTATTGTTCTCATAAGGAATGTCGATCTGCCACAGAAGGCTCCAGCTTGTCTAGAAACTGAGTTATTGTTCTTGCACATATAATTCTACCTGATCAAATTTTCTTATTATGTCTCCTGTCTCATTTTTCAATGTATTATGTTAACTTTGATTGCAAACTAAGTTTTACAAGGTCTGCTGTATCCATTAGTCCTGTGTGGTTTGAGTTGTGAGCAGGTCCCTCCATAGGCACTTGATAATTCTGCCCCTCCCCCTATATTCCAAAGCCATTAATTCATGGAGTGAGCAGCCATTCAAGGATTATGATTTTTTAGTGGGGCCTCAAGTAGTGTGGTTCCAGTGCCACTTTTCAGCCCCTAGATCAAGACTAAAACCCAAGTCCATAGGTTACCAGTACTGGTGCTCTCCCTGGGCACGTTCAGTGTTATTTTACACATACAACACTGCTTTCCAGAAACTCTCCTGAGGTTTAGGACCTGACACCCCCCTTATGTTTTATCAAGTTATGCTATATATTGAAAAATAAACTTGTTATATTTTATTCAGCTTTTCTAAATGTTTGTATTGAAAGCTTTTTTGTGTGCAATAGTCTACCAATCTGTTTTTTTCTACTGATTATGAAACAGTGATTAGGAAAGACAATTTGATAAAAATGTGTTTTTAATCTGGTGAACAAACCATTTTTGGCCCTTGAGAATGAGTCCTTACTGTACTAGTTAGAAAGCATTTTTATTATTCTGATTTACCGAAGGGTGTCTTCTGTTTGAGTGATCGCACATACTTGAAAGGAAAATAGATTCAAGAAGCAAAGAGAGGAAAACAAATACTCCATAATTCTGATTTATCATACTCCAAAGTTGGTGAGACACACAAAGTTATATATATACCAAGAAAATAATTTTAAAACAATTTAAGCTTCAACATTTGAAACAACTTTGCAATAATAAAAGTTATTTAGGGCTAAAGTTTTCCCGATGCTGCCTTCCTCCAGCAGTGAGCAGTGTGGGGAAGTTGGTGCAATCATAGCGGCATTTGAATGTATCATTTAATCACGGAGCCTTTGTCTTTCACTGACTTTACAGCCAAGATGTATTTTTTTGTATAGAGTGAAATACTTAGTAATATTTGGAGAAAAAAGCAATTAAGACAGAAATAAGGTTTTTTTATTATAACAAGGGACTTTGAAATCTTTATTGTTGCAGAATTAAAGCCAGGCCTCCTAGACAGTGCGGAATCGATGTGCAAATTTCACACTGCTTGATGAAATCTCAGCTAATGGGCTTTCTCCTAAAAGTCAGAGTACAAGTCGTTTAATGATCCAGTAGCAAACCTCATTAGTGGAGATGGTGGCGACTTCCTGTGCTTTTAATGCATTCTGGGAAACCGCCGCGACTTGGCCAAGGCTCTCTGTGGTTGCTTTATAGTGCGGAGCCTCACTCCGGATAGTAAAAATAAAACCAAATTTTTTTGGACACAGTCTCTTTGTTGCTTTATTTAATTTTCACTTTGGCATGTGGCCCTTGAAGCTTTCATAGGGCAGATGTGGCTTTGGAAGGTTTACTCCTCCAGTTGGTTAATGACTTCCCTGGTGGAAGCCAGCTCAGCAGTTTTCTCGCAGTCCCTGCACTTAGCTCCCCTGCTCCTGGATTATTCCTGGGGTGGGGAACCTCTCCAGAGGGTCACCTATTATGAGTAGACATTCTCCTGAGTTTGCAGGGACTGGCTTCAGGTTTCTGTCTGCAAAGGCAAAGGCAGAATAGATGCTACTAACGTTGCCATTGATTCCTCTCCTAGTCCACAGCGTGATGGCTGCAGACGGCTGGGGGGCACAGAATGCTGGTTACCTAGGATTAACACTGGGGAAAATTCTATTTGAATTAGGATTTTGGATGATCATTGGCATTCCTGATGTTAGTACGGGACCTTGGAGGGAATATGGCTCTGGGGACTGTGCAGTGTTCTAGATTTGAGTCTTCTTTCTTTCTTTCTTTCTTTCTTTCTTTCTTTCTTTCTTTCTTTCTTTCTTTCTTTCTTTCTTTCTTTCTTTCTTTCTTTCTTTCTTTCTTTCTTTCTCTCTTTCTCTCTTTCTCTCTTTCTCTCTTTCTCTCTCTCTTTCTCTCTCTCTCCCTCCCTCCCTCCCTCCCTCCCTCCCTCCCTCCCTCCCTCCCTCCCTCCCTCCCTCCCTCCCTCCCTCCCTCCCTCCCTCCCTCCCTCCCTCCCTCCCTTCCTTCCTTCCTTCCTTCCTTCCTTCCTTCCTTCCTTCCTTCCTTCCTTCCTTCCTTCCTTCCTTCCTTCCTCTCTGTCTCTCTGTCTCTCTCTCTCTGTCTCTCTCTCTGTCTCTCTGTCTCTCTTTCTTTCTTTCTCTTCCTTTTTTTTTTTTTTAACTCCTTTTCTTTTTAAAGTTTATCCTTATTTTTGAAAGTATTACACACGGCCCCCATTTCCTCCCGTTACCTCACTCCACCCACTCTGTTGTCTGTGTCCATGAGTGATGCATATATGCATATAAGTCCTTTAGCTAATCTCTTACCCCCCCCCCCCCATATCCCTTTCCCTCTGAGATCCCTCACTCTGTTCCATGCTTCCATGTCTCTGGATCTATTTTGTTCATCAGTTTATTTTGTTCATCAAATTCAAGAAATAAGTGAGATCATGTGATGTTTTTCTTCCTCTGACTGGCTTGTTTCCCTGAGCATAATGCTCTCCAGGTCCCTCCATGCTCTCAAAAGGTAAGAGATCCTCCTTTTTACAGCTGCATAGTATTCCATGGTGTGAATATAGCCCATCTTTTCATCCACTCATTTCAGATGGGTACTTGGGCTGTTTCCATATTTTGGACATTGTAAGTAATATAGAGGTGCATATATTTTTTCTCATTGTTGTTTCAGGATTCTTAGGATATATTCTTAGCAGTGGGATCACTGGGTCAAATAGTGGTTCCATTTTCTGAGGAAAGTCCTTACTGTTTCCAAACTGGCTGCACCAGTCTGCATTCCCACCCACAGTGGCCTAGGTTCCTTTTTCTCCACACCCTCACCAGCACTTGTTGTTTGTTGATTTATGATGGTAGCCATTCTGGCAGGTTTGAGGGGATACCTCATTGTAGTTTAATTTGCATCTCTCTGATTTTTAGTGGTGAGTATTTTTTCACATGCCACCTGTATGTCCTCTTTAGAGAGAAGTATCTATTTAGGTCTTTTGCCCATATTTTAATTGGATTGTTTGTTTTCCTTTTGTTGAGTTGTATGAGTTCTTTTTATATTTTGGAAATTAACCCCTTATCAGATGTATCATTGGCAAATATGTTCTCCCATACAGTGGGCTCCCTTTTCATTTTGATGATGGTTTCTTTTGCTGTGCAGAAGCTTTTTAGTTTAATGTAATCCCATTTGTTTATTTCTTTGTTTCTCTTGTCCTAGGAGATGTATTGAAGAATACTTTGCTACGTGAGGTGTCTCAGATTTTACTGTCTATGTTTTTTCCCTAGGATTTTTATAATTTCATGACTTACATTTAAATCTTTTATCCATTTTGAGTTCATCCTTGTGTGTGGTATAAGTTGGTGGTCTAGTTTCATGTTTTTTGCATGTACCTGTCCAATTTTCTGAACACCATTTATTGAAGAGACTCTTTACTCCACTTGACTCTTTTGTTAAATATTAATTGAGCATAATGTCTTGGGTCGGTTTCTTGGTTCTCTGTTCTGTTCCATTTTTCTAGATCCCTGTTCTTATGCCAGTACCAAGCTGTTTTGGTTGCAATGACTTTGTAGTATAACTTGATGTCCACTATTGTGATCCTACCAGCTTTGTTTTTCTTTCTCAAGATTGCTGTGGCTTTCTCAAGATTAGTTCCATATAAATATTTGGAGTATTTGTTCTAGATCTGTGAAATACACAGTTGGTATTTTAATAGGGATTGTGCTGAATCTATAAATTACTAAGGTGTGTATGGACATTTTAATGATGTTAACTCTCCCAATCCATGAACATGGTATATGCTTCCACTTGTTTGTATCTTACTCTATTTCTTTTTTCAATGTCTTTTAGTTTTCCAAGTACAGGTCTTTTATCACATTGGTTAACTTTATTCCTAGGTATTTTATTATTTTTTGTTCCAGTGGTACATGGGATTTCTTTTTAGTTTCTTTTTCTGATAGTTCATTATTGATGTATAAAAATGCTATCAATGTCTGGGTGTTAATTTTGTATCCTGCTGTTTTGCCAAATTCATTTATTAAGCCCACTGGTTTTTTGGTGGAGTCTTTAGGATTTTCTATGTAAAATATCATCTGCAAATAATTACAGTTTTACTTCCTCTTTTCCAGTTTGGATGACCTTTATTTTTTCTGCCTGACTGATTACTGTAGCTAGGACTCCAGTACTATGTTGAATAAGAGTGGTGAAAGTGGACCTCCCTGGTTTGTTCCTGTTTTTAAGGGAAACATTTTCAGTTTTTGTTCCGTTAGTATGATGTTGGCTGTAGTCTTGTCATATATGGCCTTTATTATGATGAGGTATGATCCCTCTATTCCCACTTTGCTGAGAGTGTTTATCAACAATTGGTGATGGATATTGTCGAATGCTTTTTCATCATCTATTGATATAATCATGTGATTTTTATCCTTTATTGTCTTTTTGAGTTGTACCACATTTATTGATTTGCAAATATTGTACCAGCCTTGTATCCCTGGAATAAATCCCACTTGGTCGTGGTGTATGATCTTTTTAATATATTACTGGATATGATTTGCTAATATTTTGTTGAGGATTTTAGCATCTATGTTCATCAGGGATATTGGCCTATAATTTTCTTCCTTTATAGTGTCCTTATCTGGTTTTGGAATTGGGATAATGCTGGCCTCATAAATTGAACTTGGACTTTTGGAAAATTTTGAGGAGAATAGATATTCTTCTTTGAATGGTTGGCCATCTGGTCCAAGACTTTTGTTTGCTGGGAGTTTTTGATTACTGCTACAGTTTCATTAGTTGTTATTAGTCTATTCATGTTTTCCAATTCTTGATTGAGCTTTGGAAGGTTGTATTTTTTTAGGAATTTGTCCCTTTCATCTAGGTTGTCCAGCTATTTGACATATAGTTATTAATAATGTTTTCTTACAGTCTTTTGTATTTCTGTGGTGTCAGTTGTCATTTCACCTCTTTAGCTCCTGATTTTATTTATTTGGGTCTTCTCTGTTTCTTGATTAGTCTGGCTAAAGGTTCATCAATCTTGTTTATCTTTTCAAAGAGCAAGCTCTTGGATTCATTGATTCTTTGTTGTTATTTTTATTTTTATTTTTTGTAGTCTCTGTGGCATTTATTTTCACTCTGTTCATTGTTATTTCCTTCCTTCTACTTACTCTGAGCTTTTCTTGTTGTTCTTTTTCTAAGTCTTTAAGTTGTAGGATTAAATAATTTATTATAGATATTTCTTTTTTCTTCAGGTAGGTCTGTAGTGCCATGAACTTCTTTCTCAGGACTGCTTTCACTGTATTCCATAGATTTTGGATTATTGTGTGTTTTAATTTGTTTCCAGGAAGTTTTTGATTTCTTCATTGATCTCATTGGTAACCCATTCTTTGTTTAATAACATGCTATTTAGCTTCCATGTATTTGAATGTTTTTGAATGTTCTTATTGTAGTTTATTCCTAGTTTCATACCATTGTGATCTGAGAAGCTGCTTGATATGATTTCAATCTTCTTGAACTTGTAGAGACTTATTTTGTGTCCCAAAATGTGGTCTATCTTTGAGAATGTCCCATGTGCTCTTGAGAAGAATGTATATTCTGTAGCTTTGGGTAACACGTTCTGTAAATGTCAATTAAATCCATCAGGTCTAGTGTGTCATTTAAGGCCACTGTTTCTTTGTTGTTTTTTGTCTTAAAGCTCTATCCAGTGATGTCAGTGGGGTGTTAAACTCTCCTACTATGACTGTATTGTTGTTGATCTCTCCCTTAAAGTCCTCTGAGAGGTTTTTTGTTTTTACATATTTAGGTGCTCTTGTATTGGGTGGGTACATATATGTTTACTAGGGTTATATCCTGTTGTTGGATCTACCGCTTTAGTATTATGTAATGGCCTTCTTTGTCTCTCGTTAAGGCCTCTGCTTTGAAATTTACTTTGTAAGATATAAGTATTGCTACCCCTGCTTTTTTGTTGTTTCCATTTGCATGGAAAAATTTTTTCATCCCTTCACTCTCATCCTATGTGAGTCTTTTGTTCCAAGGAGGGTCTTTTGTAGACAGCATATATATATAGGTCATGTTTTGTTATCTACTCAGCAACCCTATTTCTTTTGATTGGAGCTTTTGGTACAATTACATTTAAGGTTATTTTTGATAGGTATTTATTTCTATTTTCATTCTTTGTGCCTATGTTTCTCTCCCTCTCTGTTTCTTCTTCTTGCAGCAGTCCCTTCAACATTTCTTGCAATGCTTGTTTGGTGGTAATAAACTCTTTTAGCTTTTTTTGTTTTTGTCTGAGAAGCTCTTTATTTTATCTTCAGTTTTGAATGATAGCCTTTCTGGATACAGTAGCCTTGGTTTCATATCCTTGCTTTTCATTACTTTAAATAGTTCATGCCATTCCCTTCTGGCCTGTAGTGTTTTTGTTGAAAAATCAGCTGACATCAATATGGGAGCTCCCTTGTAGGTAAATGACTGTTTCTCTCTTACTTCCCATGAAATTCTCTCTCTGTCTTTAATGTTTGCCATTTTAATTATAACCTGTCTTGGAGCTGGTCTCTTTGGGTTCATCTTGATTGGGACTCTCTGTGCTTCCTGAACTTGCATGACTTTTTTCTTTACCAGGTTAGGTATTTTTTCTGTCATTCTTTCTTCAAACAGGTTCCCTATCCCTTGCTCACTTTCTTCTTCCTCTGGTTCTCCTATGATGTGGATGCAATTGAATTTCATGTTGTCCCAAATTTCCCTTAAACTGTCCTCATGCTTTTTAAGTATATTTTCTTTTTGGTGCTCTGATTGGGCAATTTTTTTCTACCTTGTCTTCTAATTTGCTTATTCAGTCCTCTGCTTCTCCTAATCTACTGTTGCTTCCTTCCAGTGCATTTTTCTATCAGCTATATTGGTCTTTCTGACTGGTTGATTTTCATTGTTTCTATGTCCTTTTTCATGCTGATGAGCATTCTAAATACCATTATTTTATACTCTGTTTCTGATACATTTATTGCCTCTATTTAATTTAGATTTCTTTCTGGAGAGTCCTCTTGTTCTTTCAAGGGCTTGCTTCTTTGTTTCCCAGTTTTTGCTGTTTCTTTGTGTTTGTTTCTTTGTATTGGGTAAGTCTGCTATGTGTTGCAATATTGATGAAGTGCCATTCTTGTGGGACCCAGTAGTATAGCCTCCTTGATATTCTGAGCTGGGTGCTCAAGGAATGTTCTTTCTGTGGGTTATGTGGGCCTTTTTGTTGTATTTGGGTCTTGATTGCTTTTGCCCTATTCTTGAGTAGGTTCAGTCCCAGACTGTGGGGCTCAACCCAAGCTACATCATCCAGCTGTTATATAGGTTCTTACAGAACAAAAGGAGACCAAACCAAAAACAACACGAAAAACAAAACAAAACCACAATAAACACAACAGTAATGAAAAAGACTGGAAAAGAAAAAGAAGGAAAGGAAAGAAAAAGTACTGAAAGACACTATGCCAAAAGAATTAGAGGGAAGGAAAAGAAAGAGAAACAAAAAAGAGCAAGAGAAAAAAGGAATAGAATAAAAGGAGAGAGAGAGAGATCAGGGTTATGAAAGGAAAATAGAAGAAAGACAAAAGAAGAAAAAAGGAAACAAAAACAAACAAAATATCCCCACCAAACTTTTGGGTCTGCTATTTGTTGATCTTGCTGTATTTTGCTGTATTTTGCTCTGATGTTAGTCTATCCCCCTGGTATGTAGGTCCTGTGTCTTCTGGGAGGTTCTCTGGTGCAGGTCAGTGTGAGTTGCTGTCCCTGCCTGGCCCTGGAAAATGTGACTGAAGCCGAACTTTAGTTATTCACATACCATACGAGTAATTTATAATGTTGTGTCTGGGCTCTATCTGTTTTATTATTTAATAAGCAACTTCCCCTCCTCACACACACTTTTGTTTGTTTGTTTGTTTAACTTATGCTCCTTTGGCCTCATCCTAAGCAATAGTTACAGAAGTCTGACTCACTGGTTATATTTTTTACTATCGTCATTACAATAGATGTGAAATCATCTCTTGCACGTTTTGGACAATATTGATATTATGTTCAGGTAAAACTTAACTACTCCCTGTAATTGGCAAGTTATGTGACAAGTAAGAGCTTTCACCCAGTCTGTTCACTCTGATAACCTGACACTTAGCATAGTATCTGGCACACAGGAGCCTCAAGTTGCCTGAAAATTACCCTGGGGTTTCTTGTTTACTTGGAAAAGGGGCCAATGGGAGAAGAGACTCCTTCTTTGTGTGGGAGCGGCTGCACCCATGTTCAACAGCCTGAGGATTAGGGATCCCTCCTCTGGCAGGAGCGGCTATGCTCAACCCACATTTTCCATAAGCTCTAGGAGCTGGATGGCTGGCTTCTCCAAATTACTACAGAAACCTCTAGAATTTAACCTCTTGTGGCCAATTCCTTAGTATTTAGATTACCACCACCTTCTCACTTCTGCCAAATTTTCTCTTTTCCCCCCACCCCATACTCCCTCTCTCTTTCAAACATACAAAGTTGTTTATATGCTTGTTTATAAAAGGGGAGATCAGCAGTGGCAAGGGCCCTGCCCTGGCACCTTCACCCATAGCATCAAGGCAAATCCTCTACCCTTTCTTCTCTTGTAACCCCAGGCTTGGCTTGTCCCTGTCCCAGGTACCTCAGTATGTACTGTATGATGTGGGAATCTTCCCAATCCCCCCTTCATGATGTCAGGGAGCGGAAGGGAAACTGTCCGCATTATGAAAGGGTGGCACACAGATATAGAGCCTCACGTTCAGTTAAACAGACACTGGAATAGAGCAAACCCTACCATGTCCAGCTCCCGGAGCAGAGGAGCTACACAGCAAGTATTTGTTGACCCTGTGGTAAGCAGACACACAAAACTTATAGCCAGTGGAAGAATAAATGGCTGAAAAAACTTTTCACGAGTTCTCGTGTCACGTTTAACAGTGACACTCAGACATCTCTGCACAGCAGTAAACCTGAGCTTAAGTTAGCTGCCGTTTTTAGGAGTTGAGGTCTAGATAATCCAATTTCCTAAACAAATAAAACTTACTCTTCTAAGAATATGTTTACTTCTTGAATAAACTTTCTCTAAACAAGTGCACTACTCTGCCTTATTAAATTGGATATATTGAATATAATTTAACATTGTCCTTAATATGTGTTAGTAAAAACTGCATTTTAAAATCAATTGAAATTAGAAATTGAGCACATACTATTGCCAGCAGTCTTCTAAACATTTTAAGTTTACATTGCAATTATATAAAATAAGTGGCATCTTCATTTTAAGATGGAAATTGATGCATGTCTTAAGATGTCACTGCTAGAAATGCTCTACTTTTATGTAACCTGCTTTTCCCCACACTGTACACCCATTTTTCTACAACCCTCTATATTATCATTGATTTTAGTGTACTGTTTGCAGATACTCAGGACTAGGATAGCCAGTGGAAAGTAGAGCATGGTACCAGAAATAGCTTTAACATCAATGTCAAGTTCCACCTGACCCTAGTTATAAGATCTTTGCCCTTGGGGAATTTCCTGCTGGTACGTCTTCCATGAGGCCCAGGACATGGCCTGCGTCTCACCCAGGCAACTGCTTCTCCCTGCAGCCTGTCCACTCACCTACTCCCCTGAGCAAGCCAGCGAAACCACAGTTCCTTCCACGGCACCATGCAGGGCAGCTCACCTTCCTCTGTGTAATTTCCTCATGTTTTAGACCATGAAAGGATTGTTACTTTTCATGCCCAAAGAGGCTTTCCAGATATTTTCTTACATGAATTATCTCCACTACTATATGGAAATAGGTATGGTTAGTGTTTTTTGGTTTTAAATATTGATATATTTCTTCTCGCTACACCTGTTAATATCAAAAAGTTGAAAAGAACTTAAGTGTAGGGCAATAAGAAATTGGCAAGTAAAAGATGTGGCCATAGGATGAACTGTATGTTTAATTGCCCTGAAAAATGTTCACAAACCCTTAAGTGAAAAAAGAAGTTCACAAAAGATTACAAAACATGATGTACAGCTTAATACCCTTTTTTAACAAACACAAACAAACAGAAGTACTCAGGAATTCTATTATAAATACCAAATATTGTTTGTCATAGACCATATGCAGTGATTCCCTCCAGTTCTATTCTGGTGTGTGAGACCCCTTGCTCCACTCAAATGCTCCTAACCCCTGTGCTTTTCTAGCACTGCCTTCAAAGCAACTAACCTTCCCTGAGGGCTCCCTTTGTGGCAAAGACAGTTCTGTGTGCTTTACAGGAATTCGCTCATTTAAACTCATTCAAAACAACCC
>NC_138106.1:87318474-87763474 GCF_964146895.1 Miniopterus schreibersii | reverse complement strand
GATACAACAATACTAAACAGAACAACCAAAACAAATAACAACAAAACAGATGATAAGAATTAACCTAAACAACAACAAAGAAACATGAAAACTAAAATGAAATAGTTAGAGACACGTAATAAAAGTGATCAGGGTGAAAGGCAGCCGGAAATCTCAGCTTAATGACGGTGCTTTCCTGCAGTCCCTGTAAGGGAGCGCTGAAATCCTTTGTGCAGAGTGTCTGACATAATTAAACCACTGGCTATAAGACAATTCTTTCAGGGGCAAGTTTAATTAATTAGCTTATTCTATAGTTGGAATTTTTAGGACCTACACAGGAAACAAACAGAATGTCTCAAATGGAGATGTTCTCAGCTATTGCTAGAAACTCCCAATCTAGGGTCCCTGCTACTTGGATCACCTGCTCTAGGACAGATAGTGTCGAATTTGGGTGGAAAGGAGGCCATGTAAACAAGAAATCTGTGATTCCTGGGTGCTCAGTAATGTATTGGTAGCCACCTGTAGGTATATATGAAAAATGCCTGGTCTTTCCATGTCCATATGTTTAAGCATGGTAAGAGGTAAGACCACTGACTGAGACATCATTCATAGAACAACAGATCTCCTCAATGCCCTCCAGTCCTAGTAGTTCAAATAAAAGGGAGGTGAAGGTGAGGGGTGGTTTACAAGGAACCAGTGGAATTTCACCAAGTGGAAGGGCAGCTGGTGGGCCCAGAACTGAAGGGGTCCCTCTACCTCCTCCCGGACTATCCCTGGTCCTCTCAACCTGTCTATTTACCTTACAGACACTTTGTAGATCATTTTCTCTGCTTCTTCATGTAAGGACTACAAACACCAACACAAGGCATGTCTCCCCAGACCCTATAGATAAATGTCCTTAAAAATTCGGTTTCATCAGATAAGTGAGTAGAGTCCATGTGTCTTGAGCTAGCCTCATAGAAGGAAACATCTTTGTAACCCAGCTTGGGTGAGAATTTACCCTAACTGAATGATTGAAATAAATGGGCAGGGTCTCAGCAGTTGACTGCTAGAGAAGGGTTTCAGAGAAAAGGGCAGAGCCTGGCCAGTATCCACAAAGATCTCATTTAATAAATGGAGGACCCATACTGTCCCAAAGGGTCCGAGATCCTTCTTCTCCTAGGCAGCTGTAAAGAAGAAGGACCTTGTACGCTTTGGGACAGTATGGATGGACCTGGAGAAAATTATGCTAAGTGAAATAAGCCAGGCAGAGAAAGACAAATATCACATGATCTCGCTTATACGTGGAATCTAAAGAACTTAATAAACTGATAAACAGAATAGATTCAATGACATGGAAGCATGGATCAGATTGACAAATGTCAGAGGGATGGAGGAGGGCGGGTGGGTGGAGGGGGAGAGAGTAACCAAAGAATTTATAGGCATCTATGCACAACCCAGGGGCACGGACAATGGTGGGGAGAGGGACTGGGGAGGGGGATGGGCTGGGGTGGAATGGGTCATTGGGGAGAAAAAGGGACATCTGTAATATTTTAAACAAAAATAAAAATTTTTTAAAAAAGGAAAACCAACCATATGTTTAGTGAGTGAAGGCCATGTGGGACTCTTATCCATGACAGGGAAAGACAACCAGGACTTCCAGGCACCAGCTGCCACTTCCTCTTTGGTTGTGGAGAGAAGCACTGTGTGACGCAGGCTGTGCCAGGATGGAGGCTGTGCCAGGATGGAGGCTGTGCCAGCACGAAGGCTGCGCCCTGATCAGGAGTGACATGGCACAGACGTGGGGAGTCTCAGTCACTCCCGGAGAAAGCAAGAGAGTGAGGTTCAAACCTGCTGTGAAACTGAAAGGGCAGAGTGGTCGCCTCCATAATCATTTCTACACATTCATCTTGTCAGAAGCAATATCTGAGGAAAATCTTAATTATTTTAATGATAGTCGTCATTTCTTGCTGTGGACATTAGTCAGTACTTGGCCTTTAGCTATGACATTATACTCACAGCCACTGCAGTCACCTTCTTTGGAAACCCGTGTAGAGTGAGATACATGATGCTGGTTCCCTGTGAGCCATCAGGAACGATTCCAGTTGTGACAGCAGCAGGTGGCAGCAGGACTCCCTCCCCCGCCCCCGGCAGGGCCCCCGGCAGGGCCCCCGGCAGGGCTCCTCGCCTTTTCCTCCCCCGGGCCCTGCTCTGCGGTTGTGCTTAACCACGTGGCTCCACAGTCACAGCCTCACGCTCTCAGCTGGAACATGGAGCTGTGCTTTGTGCTCAGTACTTTTAAAATGAAAAATAGACCTTTATGGAAATGATTAAAATATAAATTGCATTTCTGTGTCAGACCAACCTACAGCAAGCATATTTTAAGGTTATTCTGCAATACTTTCCTTTCTTCCTTTTATTCGTTTATTTGTAAGTGATTTTCTTTTACATTGTACCCTGACTTTATTATTATGGCAGAGCTACCGAAACAGTGAGTGTCCGCTCCAGCGATGAACAGAGCGAGCTTTCCCCCTCCGTCCTGAAGCATTAGGGGAAAGCGTGGTGCTGAGTGACCCCGATGCGGCCGGCAGGACAGTCATGGGCGTCAGGCGCGGAGCGCGCACCTAAAGCTGACATGTATTATGACAATTTGAGAGGCCAACAGCTATGTTCTTTCCTTGCCTGTTTCTGTTGTGGAAAATGTATGAACGTCTATCATGTTGATCACTCTGTTTCCGCAGGTTTCCAGTCTAATTTCAGTTAGCTACACTCCAGGGCCCTTCCCACTCTTCTCTCCTTAGTGCCTCGCTGAGCACCCTGCAGGAGTCAGTAAACGTTTGTTGACCGATTGATATGAACAAATAAATACTTATTCTTGTGAAAAGTTTTCTGGGGTTTTCAATAATACCTATGAAAGCTTAATGTAGTATAGAATACAGTTTCCTCTTCCTGCTTCCCTGTCCTTCCTAAATAATGAGATGGTTAAAAACGAGCCCAGGTATTGGGAAGAGGGAGCCCTGGTGGCCTAGAGAGGGCTGGCGGCCCAAGGCCCGGCGGGGTAGAAGGGCGTTTACCTGCGAGGGTGGCTCGCAAGCTGAGCAGGGCCGGGGAGAGGTCCCTGGGGCCGGGGCCTGTGCGGGGTGCCAGAGTGGGAGCAAGCTGGGGAGGGCCGGGGAGAGGTCCCTGGGGCTGGGGCCTGTGCGGGGTGCCAGAGTGGGAGCAAGCTGGGGAGGGCCGGGGAGAGGTCCCTGGGGCTGGGGCCTGTGCGGGGTGCCAGAGTGGGAGCAAGCTGAGCAGGGTAGGGTGTCCTGCGCCTGCTGCAGGAGGAAGCTGGCAGGGGTCTCAGGGCTCCGTGGGGAGAGGGGGACATCCTCCTGGCTTTTGAGTCTCTGGAAGGGGACTGGGCAGTGGCAAAAATGGGGTAGTTTCTATAGGGAGAGAAATAGATCAAATAAATACATATACTAAAGATAATGGGGGTTAGTTTCTCATGGTTGGAAACGGCATTGCGAAAATAGCAGGGAGGAAACTCAAATCAACCCTGGCCTGGATTTGACAGCGAGGTGTGAATTCACAGCTTTTAATATGAATTAATAACGATAGATAACTATAGAAATATAGTTACGAGTTTACAAGCACACAGAACGTTGGTGTGTGTGCATGTGAATGTGTGAGGTGCACACACATACACTCCCTAGTGAGGTCCCCGAGAGGAATCTGGAGCAACCATTCCCCACAAAAGGACTTGGGCGCCTCTGAGAGATGCTGTCTTGGGCTGGGGCCAGGTGACCTTCCATAAGCGAGGTGCTGTCTCGGGCTGGGGCCAGGTGACCTTCCATAAGCGAGGTGCTGTCTCAGGCTGGGGCCAGGTGAGCTTCGACAAGCCTGAATCACCTTGTGCAGGAAAACAGGAACTCCAAAGCCTTGTTGGAGGGGTTCTCACTGGCCAAATCAAGTTCATTCAGGCATCAAAATAATTAATGGCTTTAATAGACTGTAACCCACTGGTAGAATAAGAACCTTGAGTCCATGATGACAAAATTAAATAAATGAATAAACTAAAAGCTTGATAAGAGACAGAATATTTAGATTCCATGTTAATCAAGTGATCAAAGTGAATATCATTATTGATGGAAAGAAGGGAAATTATGTCTCAATTCTTACATATTAGATGAATGACTAATAAAATAAGGAAGAATTAATACAGATAAACATTGAAATATGTATATATATTTTATATATTATTGAGCAATAAAAGCAATAAATGGCAGCCTGTCCAGGTAGTTCAGTGGTTTGAGCCAATACACCATCATCTCAATACACCAAGGTTTCGGGTTCGATCCCCGGTCAGAGAACATAAAAGAATTGACCAATGTTGCAGGAATAAGTGAAATAATAAATCAGTCTCTCTCTCTCTCTCTCTCTCTCAAGTCAATCAATAGATACATTTTTTTAAAAACACAATAGATGGAAAAATTGTTAAACATTTGCTAAGTCTGATCAAGGGGAAAAATAACATGAATAATAAAGTAGTAACAGAAAAGTAGAAACAGGGCTGTTAACCAGAGCTGCAGAGATGAAAGAATGGGAAGGAAATGCTGTTTGCAGATTTGGACCAGTACATTTGCAGTTCTAGGAGAAAAAAATATTTATCTAAGAAAATGTAAACTAATAGCAATTAATTACTCAAAAAGAAAGCACGGAACAGACTGATGACTCTCAGTGGAAAAGCTTGTGGGGGAGATTAACCAAAGAACCTATATGCTTATAGCATAACCCGTGGACACAAGCAGTAGTGCGGTGAAGGCCTGGGGGGGGGAGTGGGGTGGGGGTCAGTGGGGGAAAAAGGGGACATCTGTAATGCTCTCAACAATAAAGATAAATTTAAAAAAGAAATAGGAAACTTAAAACCACCAGTAACCATGGAAGAAATGAAAAATGTAGTCAGAAATCTTCCTCAAAGAAAGAACTAGTGCCAGATGATTCACTGTAATTTCCTAAAAATGGAAAGGAATCCCTGGCCAGTTTGGCTCAGTGGTTAGAGTGTCGGCCTGTGGACTGAAGGGTCCTGGGTTCGATTCCAGCCTACGGCATATACCTGGGTTGCAGGCTCTGTCCCGGCCTGGTCAGGGCACATGCAGGAGGCAACCAATCAATGTGTCTCTCTCACATCGATGTCTCTCTCTCTCTCTCCCTTCCACTCTCAAAAGCAATGGAAAAGTATCCTTGGGTGCGGACTAAAGAAAAATGTAAAGGAAGAACTAATTCTCATGTTTTAGAAATTCTTCCACATGATTAAAAATGATAGAAAGCGACCCAATTAATTTCCAAGGCTAGCGTTACAGGGATACCAAAATAGCATGATTTTAATACAAAAAAGGCAATTATAAATATAGATGCAAAAATTAAAAATAAGTTATTAGCAAGGAAATTGCAGCAAAGCAGAGAAGGTTTGCGTAAGCAGGGATTATCTCAGGAATTCACATTTTTCATCAGGAAACCTAATGCATTCTCTATAGAAATAGATGAAAGGGACGAATACCATATAATTATCTCAACTGACTTGGAACAGAAAGCAAGCTGCTTAATGAGCTAATGGGTGTCAATCGGCCGTCTGCAGGAGGCAGAGCAGAAAGTCGGGAATAAGACGAAGAGGGTAGCTGTTAATCAGCGCAACTCTTCAACACTGTGCTGGAGGACTCCACCCAAACCATAAACTTCATAAGAAAAAAGAAACAACTATTGAACAAGAAGAGGCAGCTCTCATCTGTAGATGACACAATGCTCTACACAGAAAACCACACATTTAACAGGCGAGCATTTAAGACCAGAGAGACACAGACAAGCTACTCGAATGGAAAGGGCGAGTGTGTGAGGGGGGCCTCTGTGAGCGAAGCCACTCTAGCATTAGTCCCTTTTAGGCTAGGGAACAAAATTAACTTCACATTGAAAAACATTATTAAATATCCGTACTGTGCTATTTCAACTTGTTTCTGTAAGGAGTCACTTTGTTATTTTTAGAAATGAAGCTTCTATGAATTTGTCATTATTTGCAAAAGGTTTCAAAATAAAAAGTAGATTCAAAATAGAAAATAGATGGCACTGTGGTGGGCACACAACACAATATACAGATCATGTAGCAGAGAAACGTACACTTGAAACCTATATGATCCTATTAACCAATGTTGCCCCAATACACTAAATTTAAAAAAAAGAAAAATAGAACTAGGCTGGATTCCAGTAGTTTTGCTATTGTCCCCGACCATCCATTTCTAGATGCTCACTTTCCTTTTCATCTGCTCATGAAAAGTCATCGCACCAGCCAACTCACATGCTCTAATATATATAAATCAATATTCTGTATTTGCAGTGGAGTTACATTCTCCTTTTACCTGTATTACCTTCTGTGTTTAGAAATTATTGTTATTGTCATCACTGAACCCTTTTTGAATGACTGATTCAAATTTTCAAACAGAGGCATTGACTTGGCATGATACTTAGAGTAGAAAATATTAAGTTCGCAATTATAAAAATACATCACAAATGGTAGAAAAATTCATTACAGAGACAAAAATACATTCTGTCAGTGAAAGAACAGGCAAGAAAGTTGGTCAACATGCCTACAGTACTTACAATGTTTTAGAAGGTGATGGTTGTTCTACATGTTACAAAATTTCTGTGAAAATCAAATCATTTCCCGTCTTACGTTTCTGAAATGCTTGTTAACGTAATTGGTTCATTGCCTTTTCTTCTAAAACTCTCATGTCATCTGAGGACCGCTTGATTGACCACTGAGGACCACCAGATGTCTGGAAAGCTCACTTCACAAACCTGCTCCACAAATGCGAGGAGGGGGCTGAGGCAACACCTGGCTGAAGGCGCAGCAGCCGAGCCCAGGGAGGCCGCTGCCCCCCGGTCTGCACACTGGGCTAGAGCTCAAGGCCACGCTGCGCTGAGCCAGCGCCGTACTCTCTTCTCCGTATCGGAGGACTTTCAATTAAGTGTCAAAGTTTGAAAGCTTCCATGGTGATGGTGGTGCTTTTAAAGTCACTGGGGGTGAGAGCAGAATCTCACAGAACTTTATTTTAATAAGTAATCTTCTAAAATTATTTATAGCTTGTCTCTGTCTTCAGAGGGAAATCTTCCCAAAATGTGTTCCAAAAGCTTTAAATCTACTTTTTTTTTGTTATTACAATGATCAAGAAATAAATCGTCCGGAGTTCCTTTAATATAATATTTTGCCCTTGTAGACAAAGAAAGCAAACAAAAGCCTTCACATTGCTTAAAAATATATTCCAACTTGGTGGGGTCTTTAGATATTGATGATGGGCATGGGGCTTTTGGTTTCTGCATATTGAAGGGATTGGGTATGACCAAGGCAAGTAAAAATGTACTCGTGAGTGAGTGGAAAGAGAGCGAGAAAGGGGACTCTGTGCACTGTTCCCTTTGCTAACATTAGGCTTTCTTGGCCTTGAAGTGAAAAGATCTGGTATTTCCAGCTTGGACTAAGTCGCAGATTTCTAATGAGTTTTCTTGATGACTCTATTTGCTCTGACCTGACTCAGGTGGGTTGATGGTTTCTTCTCGTAGGAAAAAGGCAGAGGAACAGGAGGTCGGCCTTCCTTTGCTCATTAGGGTTCAGTGAGTGGTCTTAACTCAAGCATTTCTAATTGAAGTGTAAAGATCATTAGCATGCACCAGTAATTGAGGTCTGTCTTCCCACCGCACTCAGAAGGCTGGGATGCGGTGCCAGGGGCAGGCTGCCCCGGGGGCTGAGCAGCCGCTGCGCCTGGCAAGGGCTCCAGCAGGCCGGGTCTCTGTCTGTTACCAGGGCTGCTGGTGACAACTGCGACTCATGTCAAGCTCAGGGCACAGAAGAGCCAAGAGGAGGAGCGAACTACAAAGGCTGCTTTTTCGTTTCACTGCCACGTGCACAGGCATTGCCGAACAAGCCTGGGGCAAAGGCATGAGAAAGCTAAGAGAGATATCAAAGGGTACTTTAAAATTATTTACTACACCCTAAAGTGGCTATCGATATTCATATGGCGGCGATACTTTTTTCCTCTTGGGCTTGGGAAATTCGAGTGACTTTGAAATCTCCAACCATGCAAAGCATTTAATATGCTATCTTCCCAAATGATAAATATTGGTGTAACATTTTAAGCTGAGATAGTAGCTGAAAGAAAATGTTAATTGTAATGACTAAATTATTTAATTTGAACATGGACATGATTGCTCTCATTTACTTCTTTATACAATCATCTAAACTTCTGACCCATTTCAATTAAGTTACAAAATAATCAGTGTTTCTATTAAAGTATTTGGAGCTACTAGAAAGTTATTTCATCATCAAGACTACTGGAGAAACCTTTTTGGGCTATGCCTTCAAATTCAATTTGACTCAATGGCAGATACTCATAATTTACATTCTTATGTCTTTTATCTTATTGATTAACCTTTGCACTATTTGATGAAGAAATATGAGCTTTGACTTCATACTATGGCTTTATAGAAACTCATCCATGGTTTAGGGAGTTTGGAGGCCGAATACTTCCCCCCATGCTGGTGATAGGAAGGTGCTGGGTTCAGTCTGTACCACAGTTAAATGCTCTCTTCATGAATGGCTGTCAGTAAGTTGAGGTATCAAGGACAATCATCATCTACTTAGTATAATAGAGAGAAAAAGTGGTAGAAATAGAGTTGAAGTGAAGAAAGAGACACACTACAAATCACTTTCTTTTGTAAGGAGAACAGCTACAGTCCAGCTTTTCATTTAAATATGGCTATTGAAACACGGTAATAGGCACAATTACTACACTTTTTTTCAATAGAGATGATTTTTAACTAAAAATGAATGGGTTCAATTGTCATACCTTTATAATACTTCACATTTAAGCATTTATAAATTAGAAAAAAATGTTAGATTATATATTCCACTGTCATCATGGCTCATTTGCAAATACTTGTCCATTTAAAATGTGTATGCATCTATAATGACCAATGATTTATCTTAGTTACTGGGTAAGCCCGAAGAGGCAAGTCAGAGAAATGTAAAGTTCTATGAAAGAAGACCTTGGGTAACATTTATAGTAGGTTTACCCCAAACTGAGCTTCTCAGAAGCTACAAAACCACAACCATTAGCACAGTGGCTCTCACCCTTGAGTGGCATCAAGATCACCTGATATTGGGCCTCACCCTAAGAGCTTCTGAGCACCAAAGTGGGGTTGATGCTACTATCTAGTAGTGGAACTACCTTTTGTGAACCACTGCCTTAGAAGAGGTCTCTGCAATTTTAAGAAAATATACATATCTATTTTTTGCCTTATCCCAGTTTGCACTTGGGCTCAATTTTTTTTTTTTTTTATATACACTTCATTGGGAAAAAAATGACCTTAACATTTTGTAACATCAGGATAAGATGCTGTCAGCACTTATTTTTATACTAGGTTTCACACACCAACAAACATGTATAGCATCTCTAAAATACATGTTTTCATAAATGTACAATGTCTTTCTATCTGTCATCTAGCTCTATCATCTAACAACATATAACTATTCTGGGTTTGTTTAAATTCTGTTAAACTTCTAAATACTTTAGTAATTGAATTTGAAATTGGAGATAGTGGTTAGAAATGTTTTGGAAGTGGGAAGAATATTTCTGAGGATTTATCACAGTTTCTCAGGTTGATCCTCGTGAACTATCATGGGCTTTTACAGAGAATTGGTAAGGAAACTTTGTATGTGACCTTGAAGACATCAGATATTTTGAATGATTTTGTCCTATTGTGAAAGTGTTTCTGCATTCAGATGGTCTACTCTCTGAGATTGAAAACGCATTGCCAGTTATATGTGAATAGTAACTTTGGATTGACTCATCTACATATTTGAATTCCTTTCCCTTAAACTCTGCACTTTCTAGTCACTCCTCCCCAATCCAAGCAGAACTTAAAATTTATAGTCGCTGGCACAATTCTGATGTTGTAAAACCCTGCCTGGCCACTGGGTTGATGGGAGCAGGTGCTAGGTGAATAGCTGTGGAGCCCGCCTGTTACTCCTTGCTGTGGACTGCTGGGATGCACACGAGGGTTCACACTCTCTCCTCCTCTGGCTCCCACTTGCCCACACTTGAGTAGAGATTTTCAAATCAGGAGCCAGTACAAGAGGCAGGCTTCCTAGCAGAGGAGATTCCCCAGGCCTCCTGGGAGACTGTCTGCTGTCAGGGGAGGGGAAAGCCCTGAGTGTGGGCCTGCCTTGGAGCTCTCTCTCTCCATCTGGAGACAGGCTAAGCAAACAGTTGAGACTCCAAAGATTTTTTTTTTTTTATATATCTTTATTGATTTCAGAGAGAGGAAAGGAGAGGGAGAGAGAGAGATAGAAATATCAATGATGAGAGAGTCATTGATGGAGCCCGCAACCCAGGCATGTGCCTTGACCAGGAATCGAACCCCGATCGCCTGGATCCTAGGTCAATGCTCAACCGGTGAGCCATGCCCGGCCGGGCTTTTTATTTTATTATTATTTTTATTTATTTATTTTTTTAGAGACTCCGAAGATTAGATGGAAGATAGCTTGTGATTTTTTTCCAACATAGTTTTGGTACTTGGAGTGTGGCAAATTAGCATGTATTTCTGCAAACTGAGCACCCTATGTCCACTGTAAAGAATTTGAATCTTTATTTGATCAGAAACTACAAGGATGAGATGGCAGTGGAACTGTAGTGCCTATGTAAGGTGTGGAATTCAGTTAGGTGGAGGTCACACTCAGAGGGTGGTCAGGAAAGCTTCAGACAGAGGTGGCACATGAGCAGGTTGAAGCACATGTGTAATTATAACAGTGTACACGGACCTGTAAAACATTCAAACAACATATTTTTGTATTTTTTGTATACACATTTAGTACATATTGTTTTAAAACACTCTTTTTTGACTTAAAAGTATATGATGGATTTTTGCCCAATGTGGTAAATATAGATTTACCTCATTCATTTTAATAGTGGTCAGATTTTTTGTTGGGTGGTTGAATTTTAAATGAGCTAACCAATCTCCACTGATGACTTTTGCTGTCTTCGTTTTACTGCCATAGAAAATTATATTGCAATGAGTATGTGTGTCTGTACACTTTTAAGAGTATTTCTATAAGACAGATTTCTCAAAACTAAAACTTTTGGGCTGACATTTGGAAGTTTGAGCTACTGTTTAATTGCCCTTTAAAGTCCTTAGAACAATTTACAGTTTTACCCACAATATTTGATAGTGACTCTTTTTCACTCCCTTGCTTATTAATAAGACATTATGATAATTAATAACTAATATAAATTAGACATTTTCATTGACATCTTATTGAAACAACGCAGTGGGTCTGGGCTGCCTGTTGCTACTTCAGCCAATTAAGCAGAGACAAGGTTGAATCATATATGAGCCTTTATTCCATTATTGATGGGAATAGGGAGAGCAGAGGGATTTGTCCAAATAAAATCTGCTCTGCCCTTCCCTTATTAGCTGGCTAATTATACAGGGGTGAGGAAGGAAGGCTGCATGCAAGGCGAGGGGCGGTGGGAGGCTGGCTGCAGGGCCTGTGGTCCGTGTGTCTCCTTCCAGGATCTTGAACTCTGATAACAAGGTAGTTAATTTTCAATGGTGTTAAAACCCAGCTCCTCCAGTTCCTGAGACCTGAGAATGGTCGGCATTCCCAAGGCAAACTCCAGGAGGGGGGCAGGCTCCAGGCACAGCAACCAAATCAAAGCACATCCTCTCCTTTGCCTGTTCTCCAAGTGCATTTTCTTTTCTGAGCAATGGACCCACCCAGGCCCCAAGGGGTCTCATCTTATTACAGCTCCGTTTTCCTTCTTGTAGCACATGCTCCAGTTTCCCAGGGCCTGTGGGAAAACTTCTTCTCTATAGTCAGTAAGGGGAATAATCATTAGACAACTGCGGTCCTGTTCCTGCTAGGTGCCCTCCCCCTTTCACAATCACAGGCAACAGAGCATGATCCACATCTCTGCCCCGACGTAATCATTACTGAGGTTGTCATCTTCTCATATGCCTACTAGTTTTTGCTTTTCCCCTACATTTACTCATTGCACATAGTTATTATAAAAATTATTTCCTTAGTAATATTCTAATATTTGTATACTAGTTTTGTTTTTCATGTTCACACCACTGAGCCACTGGAATCTGGTTTTAAATAAGGCATAAGATAGAAGTTTAAGTTTATTTATTTTCTAAATAATTAACAAATTTTCCCAATATTAGTAATGGAGTAAATAATGAATCCGCTGATTTAAATTACTACCTTTATTATAAGGAAATGATCTTGGACCTTGGTCAGTGCCTGGATCCTCTCCCGTTCCACCTGGACAAGACGGCTCGTTGCCGGCCAGTTCTCTGTCCCGCGGGCGTTGCAAGGAGCGCGGAGTCGCCCCCGGAGGCGCACGTGAAAAGCCCAGGGCCGCGGCACTGTGCTCTGGGAAACGCAGCATTTTCACAAGGTTAGAGCTTTACATTTAGGAAAAAAGATTGCAAACATCTTTGTCATCTCTTAGTCCATAACAAAATCAATGAAAACCATGACCATAAATAAAACACCACGCTCCGGCAGAATTACACATTCTGATTCGTTTTAGATCATCTGAACTTGGTTTGATTTCAGCCCTGCATTTTTTTCCGTAGAAGATCAACGTGTTTCAATGTAGTATCTTAAGAGCACTTTACCTTTAACTCACTATTGTCAGTTTTTCAAAGTATATTTCAGTCGTTTTCACCTCTCTCCTTCAGAAGAAGAAATGCCAAGAAAAACAAGTCCCAGGGTTGTGGCGTTTGCCTCTATCCTTCCGGAATTTCAGCTTCAGTTTTCCGACAAGGAAACTTTTCAAATTTTTTTTGTTTTGTTTAGTGGTTCCAGCAAAACCTAAACGCAGATCATGTGACAGTGGGTATAGGGCATACATGCAAACAGAAGTTGTGTTGCTATCTTTGTCATTAATTTTTTATCCTCAATCTTGGCTTTAAGTAAAGCAAAGGCAAACCTAGCATCCTGTGGACTGAAACACGTCCAGATGTTGCTCACTACTGTTTTCAACCCTAACTCAAATAGAGAAATGAAACTCCCTAAAAACGAAACACACTTTTCTTTCCTGGTTAAAAAACTTATTTTTACTCTCTCTTTCTCTGTTTCCCTCCTGTTGGGTATCTAGATTGCTGCAGACAAGAAAAAGCCCTTCAGAAGTTATTTTAATTTAAATCAGCATCTCCTCAAAGTTCAATCATTAAAATGTAATTAAAATGTTACACTGTTTATTTTTAAATTACTGATTCAAAATCACATATCAAAATGTAGTCTGTTTTCCTAAACATCATGCGTCCCTACACTAAACAAAAAAACCCAACAATAATGTCTCAGATTTACTAGTAAGATCAACATCCTAGCCTACAGCTCCAAATGCGCGCCGAGGGTGTCCCTCTCCTGCCTCGCGTGCGGTTTGCAGGTCACTGGGGCAGTGGGAGAGGTGAGACAACTGTTAACCATGATCGGTAGCTGCACAGCCCTACATTGGAACACATGTCAGTGTGCAACACTGACTGCTGCAAAAATAATCAACGTGTGAAACTTTGGACATTTCCACACCGCTGGAGGCCTGGGCAGTCTGATGGAGGAGAGGTGACGAGTCAATAAAAAAATGAGTCACTGGAAAGACTGACCACTGACACGGCACCTCTGACCTCCTCAAAGGGTCCGCTTGCGTTAGACAAATATTTTATTTCTTCCTGTGCGGTAACCTTGGGCTGATGCCTAGAGATCCAGCCTCTGGGTGCTGCCAGGGCTCGCTGCCCTGTGTCTGGCGTGTGGGGGTCTCTGGGCCTTGCTGGCTGAGAACTCTCGCTGTCACCCTCACTGAGGGAACCGGCCCTACCTTCCTATCTCCTGCTTCTGGGAACTAGGAAATCTGAGACTAGCTTCTTCCAAAAACTTTTTGTTTGTTCGTTTGTTAGTGGACTTGGAAGGGAGTCAGAGAACAATCTCTCTGTAGTGAGGTGCTTGGGGAGCCCAGGGGAGAAAATGATACAGTTGAAAAGAAAACTGTATGAAGACTGCGTGAAGACCCCATGAACCCCAAATAATCATCTGCAGCTCGGGTTGAAGGTCTGAGGGTGTCTGGCCTTGCTTTTCACCTTTCTATTTATAAAAGGAAAGCTGTGATGTTTCTGGTGCTCTGGGAAAGTATTAGAACTTGTTAATTATGGTAGAGTGAACATGGCAGAAAAAGGAAAATGCAATTTTAAGTATAATGGTCCTTGCTGGAAGCACATATTGGTGAGCATATGGGGTTCTGGCATCTGGACAGAAGCCTCCATGACCATCTGCTTCTCAGGGGTTATTCTGGCAATTTTGCAGCAACTCCAGCAATTCGCAGGTCTGGGCTGAGAGTTTTCCGCAAGCAGCTAGGGAGGGACAGGTGCCCGGAGGCCGCTGCTGCGTCTGCTGTCTGCCTCAGTCTCATCGCCGCGGGTGCCGAGTCTCCTTAAGCCCGGCCATGTGCCGGCATCTCTTCATGATGCTGGATCCTCAGTGATGTTCTTGCAGCGAATTCTTTTTTCCAGTTTTATTCCCCAGGTGACGCTCCCTTTTCCTCCTCAGGGTTAATCATCGGCTCCCTGGCTGTGAGATGGGGCGTTTGTGGAGACACATTCCATGTCCTCTGCTGGGGTCCTCGCTGGTGACATCCAGTCCTTTTTGACTTTTGCATGTTACCTAATGTTTCCTGGGCATCTTGAGAGTTACAGCATGTTTTTAGTAGTTAGTGTGGTGTCACATAATGTTTTAATGAGAACTCACATGCATAGAAAGTCACAGCAAGGGACCATCATAAAATCATTACTAACTTGTGATTAATCATAAAGCGATATACTGACTCGCAGGATGCATTGTGGATTGAATATCATAGCGATTTTCAACTCCAAGTAGTATTTATTGAGTATTTACGTATGTTAGATAAAAGGATAAATGTTTTAAATGTAAAAAGTCATCAACACAAGGATGTGGATAGAAGAGCTTGTGGGTGAGATGGACGGCACCATTTGGGAGTGTCCTTCAACATCTTCAGGGCACATGTCCCAGGACCGCCCACCCTCCTTATTCCACTTCTAGGACTTCGTTCTATCTTATAGAAATATCACCTACTCATAAGGCTATATCTGTTAATTGCAGGGTTATTTGCAATGGAAGAAAATGGGAAGCAATAGGAAATCCTTAAATGAATATTGAAAGTGCCATACTATGGAATATCATATAGCTATTCAAAAATAAATGAGAGAGATCTATAAAGACTGACATGGAAAGATTTCCTGATCTACATTTAAGTTTTATAGAAAGTTATTCCAGAAGAGTACAACATAGTCTTATTTTTATTAAAAATATATTTATTTAAATGTGTGAATACATAGAAGATATATGTTACAGACTGAATGCTTGTGTCTCCCCAGAGTTCACCTGTTGTAGCTGAGTCTCCCATGTGGGGGTGCTTAGAGGTGGGACCTTTGGGAGGTGGTTGGGTTTAGTGTGGTCCTGAGGATGGTCCTGAGGTCCCGAAGATGGTAGTGATGGGATAAGTGTCCTGACAAGAAAAGAGAAGGGAAGGAAGGACAAGTGTTGCGATGTGAGACGAGGTTTTGGCTGAACAAGGCCTTCATCAGAATATGCTTCCCTTATGGGGAAAGAGCCCCATGTCATCTGTCGCCATGCTCTGGGGAACAGCAAAAACCAATCAAGTTTTACAAGACCCTGTGAGCCAGATCTGCTCCTCTCCTGGCCCCTTGAGCTCTCAGAGATCCGTGACTACTGCAGGTTGTTTCTGGTAGTGGTTTTAGAAAGCTTTTAAAAAACAAAAATTAGACCCCAATTTTATAAGTAATTTTTATTTGTAACAATTATGAAAGCTAGAAAGAAATGCTCAACAAAACACCTTATCTTCAAGGATTTATAAGCAGTGGAAGTGGTGGGGTAAGGTGCTGAGTGCAAGCAAAAGGAATTTTAATATATTTACTAAAACAAGTTTTTAATATGTTTATAGTTATTAATAAACTATAAATCATCTATATCATATAAACAGATATATTTATTTTTCTAGTTTTTAAATTCTATTATGGAAAACTTAAACATATCCAAGATATAGAGAGAGCAGTCCAATGAATCTCCAAATACCCAATACCCAACTTCATTACTGGACAACATTCTGTCAGTAGTTTCCATCTGGGCTCATTTTTTCTGGAGTATTGTAAGGAAAATCCAAGACATAATATGATTTTAGCCATAAATACTTTTGTATGAAAAGGATATTGAAAACAAAGATAAGCCGAATAGTATGTCTACATATATTTTTATACGTTGTTTCTAATTTCTGTAATATTCTAAAGAAAACTCCAGACATAATATCACATTAGCATAAATACTTTCAAGTGAAAAGGACATTGAAAACAAAGATAAACCAAATAATATGTCTACATACATTTTATGTTTCTCCTAATTTAAAGTGAGTTATATAAGACTGTCACCAGAACCATTAACAAAATGCACTGAAAATAATCTTCAAAGTAGTAGATGTTAAAGCTCTTTGAAGAGCAAAACTTTGATCTAAAAAAAGAAGTGCTTCTTTGTAAATAGGTGTTTGTTTTATAAAATTAATACAGGGTCCTGACACGAGACATAGGAAACTTTCTCATGTACTATTACTGGGCATTAGCCAGGAAGTGCGGGCAGTCAAAATGATTTTACACATTTGCTCATACTGTCTGCAATTGGAAAGGATATAGAGTCATCCATAAGATAACTCAATTATTTATTCATTTAGTTACTTTTTTATTTGTTATTGAGATATAATTGACATATAATATTATAGCAGTTTCAGGTACACAACACAATCATTTGATATTTGCACATATTGCAAGACTCACCAAAATAAGGCTGTTTAAAATTAATCAGTTCACATAGATACAACTTTTTTCTTGTGATGAGTTTTTTTTAAATGTTTTAATTTATCTTTATTGCTGAAAATATTGCAGATGTTCCCTTTTTCTCCCCATTGACCCCCTCCACCCTGCACCATGCTCCCCCTTGGCCTTTGTCTGTGTCTGTGGGTTATACAGATAGGCATATAAATTCTTAGACTAATCTCTCCCCACCCACCTACCCACCCACCCACCCACTCCTGCCTTCCCTCTGAGATCCCTCAGTCTGTTCCATGCTTCTATGTCTTTGGGTCTATTTTGTTCATTGGTTTATTTTGTTCATTAGATTCCACATATGAGTGAGATCATGTGGTACTTGTCTTTCTCTGACTGGCTTGTTTCACTTAGCATAATACTCTCCAGGTCCCTCCATGCTGTGCCAAAGGGTACGAGATCCGTCTTTACAGCTGCATAGTATCCATGGTATGAATGTCTGAGAAGATGCTTGATATGATTTCAGTCTTCTCGAACTTGTAGAGACTTGTTATGTGTCCTAACATGTGGTCTATGTTTGAGAATGTCCCCTGTGCACTTGAGGAGAATGCCTGTTCTGCAGCTTTGGGGTGAAATGTTCTGTAAATGTCTATTAAATCCATCTGATCTCATGTGTCATATAGGGTCACTATTTCCTTGTTGATTTTTTGTCTGGAAGATCTATCCAGAAAAGCCAGTGGGGTGTTAAAGTCCCTACTATGACTGTATTGCTGCTGATCTCTTCCTAAAGTCCTCTAGAAGTATTTTTTATAAATTTAAGTGCTCCTGTATTTGGTGCATGGATGTTCGCCAGGGTTATGTCTTTTTGCTGGATCGATCCCGTTAGTATTATGTAGTGACCTTTCTTGTCTCCCGTTATGGCCTCATTTCGAAGTCTCTCTTGTCAGATAGGAGTATTGCTACCCCAGCTTTTGTTTTTTTCATTTCCATCCAGATTGTTTCTCCTTCAAAAGGGCTCTTCCTCACACGACTGCACGACCAAGTGACTTTGCTGTGGCTCGGGGAGCAACCAAGAGTAAGTGCCTCCTGGCCCCGGCTGCCTCTCGGGCGCCCGCCCTCTGCCCCGGCTTTGCCCGGAGGGCGCAGCCTCCCGGCCTCCAATTGTCTCACTGAGTCTTCTCTCTCTCTCTCTCTCCCTCTCTCTCTCTCTCCCTCTCTCTCTCTCTTCCCCCCCCCCTCTCTCTCTGCGCCCTCCTCACATCCCTGTCTTCAAGCTTAAATTTCTCCTTATATGCTCTGTTAAATCGCTCACCTGTCTGTGTTTGACCTAACCGGCTGACGGGCCATACCTGAGCGCTTCGCTTTCATATTTAGGAAGGGACGTTCCTATCATACAGTGTCCAGGGGGAGAATGGCCATCCTGACACCGGGAAACCCGGCCGGGGCTCGGTCTCCTGTTGCTGTGCCCAGTTCACCGGGGGCTGGGCCCAATCATCCCAGGCGTTTACTCAGAAGCCGGCCGGCCGAGAAGACGGGGAGCCTACGAGCATCCACAACCTGTCCTACCGAGTGGCTGGGGGTTCGGGTTCTGTGGGGCAAACTGAGGCAGGGAACGGACTGCAGCTGCTGCAGCCCTGGAGGTCATTCTTTTGACCTTGGTCGCCTGGCGATGTCTCCATAAGGTGATATCTTGACTCATTGCTCACGGCTGCGCCACCTCCTTAAGTGCTTCAGTCCTGGGCCAAGCGGAGCGCAGGGTGCCAAGGCCTAGGAGAAAGAAGCTTGAGGGGAAAACCTTAAATCCCTGCTCAGGTAAGTATACGTTCTACAATTTTATAAGTGATATCATTGTATTTCAGATTAATTCAGGTGCTCAATGCTGGGAAATTGTAAGTGCCCCTGTCAATCCCACAGGAGATGAGGGCTCTTGTTCTGCGCAGGTCTCAATAGCACTTTTTACCCTCTTGGCTCCATACGCTCCCTCTCTCTTTCTCTCTCCCTTTCCCTCTCTTTCTCCACCTGTCTCTATTTATCAACCTACTCAGCCATCTGCACAGTGTTACAGCTGCGTGAGGAAGGGCACGCTCCCCTACACTCAGCCATCGCCTTGGCTGCTCCTGAGCTGCTTACTGAGGGGCACGTGATAAAATACTGCGCGGGCAAGCTGGGCGCTCTTGTGAATGTGGTGGGTTCTCATGTGGGTTGCTTCTCACACGTGCCCCTCTGAGTGACAAAGTAGGGGGGCCTATGGAGATTATGTTACTGTTGGGGAGCAGTGCATTATCAAAAGGCGTCGCAGGTTAATAGACTTTGGAGAGAGGGAGAGAGGGAGAGAGGGAGCCCCGAACAGGAATTCCTTTACAACGTGGCCACTTTACATCGGCTTACATACCTCCAGGAACATAAGCTTCACATCCCTGTGGGGGCACCAATTTAAATTTTCTTTTTAAAAAATCTTTAATTTTAATTATAGTTTACATTTGATATTTTTTGTATTAGTTTCAGGTGTGCAGCGTAAGGGTTAGACAATCATACACTTTACCAAGTGTTCCCCCGATATTCCCAGCACCCACCTGGCACCATATGTAGTTATCACAATATTACTGACTATATTCCCTGTGCTGTACTTTACATCCCCATCGTTATTTTAAAACTACCTACTTGTACTTCACCTGTTTTAACCAGTCCTTCAATCCCCCTACCCTCTGGAAACCATCAGTCTGTTCTCTGTCTATGAGTCTGTTTCTATTTTGTTTATTATGTTCTTTAGATTCCACATATAAATGATAAATAAATGGGATGACATCAAACAGAAAGGATTTTGCACAGCAAAGGAAACCATTAACAAAATGAAAAGACAGCTTATTGAATGGAGGAAGATATCCACCGATGATACATCTGGTAGGGGGTTAATATTAAAAATTCATAAAGAACTCAGACAATTCAACATCAAAAACACAAACACTCCAATTAAAAACTGGCCAGAGGACCTGAATAGACACTTCTCCAAAGAGGACATACAGATGACGGCAAATAGAAATATGAAAAATGAAAAAAAAAAGAAATATGAAAAAATGCTCAAAGTCACTAATCTTCAGAGGGAGACAAATTAAAACCACAATGAGGTATCATCTCAACCTGTCAGAATGGCTCCATCAACAAATCAACAAACAGCAAGTGCTGGCGAGGGTGTGGAGAAAGGGGACCGAGGGCACTGCTGGTGGGAATGCAGACTGGGGCAGCCACTGTGGAAAACAGTATGGGGGTTCCTCAAAAAATTAAAAATGGAGCTGCCTTAGGATCTAGCAATTCTACTTCAGGGAATATATCTGAATAAACCCGAAACCCTAATTTGAAAGAATATCTGCACCCCGCTGTTCATTGCAGCTTTATTTACAATGGCCAAGCTATGGAAACAACGCAAGTGCCCATCAATAGACGAGCAGATGAGAAAGCAGTGGGACATTCACACCATGGAACGTTACTCAGTCATAAAGAAGAATGAAATCTTACCGTTTGCGACTGCATGAATGGACCCAGAGGGGATCATGCTGGTGAAAAAAGTCAGTCAGAGAAAGACAAATAGCAATCTAATTTTTCCATGGTCCTAACTGTAAACGTTTCCTTTACGTTGTATCAGAATTTGAACCTGTAATATCCACTCATTGGCCTTGAGTTTATTCTCTGGAGTCTCACAAAGTAAGTTTATTCATTTTTTCAAATAACTAGAATTTCAAATATGTGAAAATAATTCTCAGTAACTTCTTCATCAAGGCCTCCCTCCTCAGGCTAACAGCTTCTTTTCTCTGAACGACGCCTCTCATGCTGCAGCTCCCACGCCTTACCCCCCGGCTGCAGGGCTGTGGAGTCGTTTCCTTTCTCACGGCGGCCTCGAAGGCTGCATCCAGCAGGGTGACTTACATGTGGTAGACTCAGGTGTGAGTGATGCCTCACTGTGGTTTCAGTTTGCATCTCTGATGATTAGTGACGCTGAGCATCTTCTCATATGTCTCTTGGCCGTCTGTCTGTCCTCTTTGGAGAAGTGTCTATTCAGGGCCTTTGCCCACTTTTTAATTGTGTTGTTTGTCTTCCTGGTGTTGAGTTGTATGAGTTCCTTATATATTTTGGACATTAATCCCTTATCTGATGTGTCGTTGGCAAATATGTTCTCCCACGCAGGGGCTCCCTTTTCGTTTAGTTGGTGGTTTCTTTGCTGGGCAGAAGCTTCATATTTTGATGCAGGCCCAATTGTTCATTTCCTCCTTTGCTTCCCTTGCCCTAGGAGATGTATCTGCAAATATATTGCTACGAGAGATGTCTGAGATTTTATTGCCTATGGTTTCATGATTTACAGAATGAATAAAAGCAATTTTCAAAACTGGGTATAGTGTGATATCAATTTTGAAAATAAAAAGACGTTATACATGTTATACTTCTGGAAGGATAAACCTAAGGTTATTAATCACAGTGGTCATCTTTGAGGTGGGGGCTTTTGGGTACTTTTATTTTTATACTTATCAGTGTTTCTTAAACATTTGTCCAATAAACATGTTTTTACTTGAAACCTATTTTATAAGGGTGAAAGGTGATTGTGAAGTTGAGAAATAGTGCTAAGCTTTAGAATGAATGGGTTTGTCAGAACCATGCTCTATCGGCTGAAGGAAGACCTAGCCCCACGGACACACAGAAGGCTGTGTTTTCTGACACACTGCCCCAGGAGGTGGTGGAAATGTCAAGAATAAGAAGCCCCTTCAGCCAGGAACAGTTGTTTCATCTGCACTCAAGCGCCCCAGGGCTCATAATGTGCTCAGGAAACTGTGGCATGAAGATAGAAAGCCTGACATGGGAAATAGACCCTGTTAAACGCCTGCTTTCCCAGGGAGGACGCTGAGAAATGTCTCTCTCCTCGTTTCACTTTCCTCTGAAGAGGCCCAGGCCTGAGCCTGACGCTGCAGGAGAGCCGAGGGCTCAGCAGGAGGGGCGCCTGCAGGTCTCTCTGTGGGGACAACTCTCCGCCCTCAAAGCCCCAGAACCGGTAGGTGCAGGTGAGTGCGGCACGTTCGCGAGGCGGCTGCGGTGGGTGCAGTGGGACGCCTGAGAATTTAGAAAACTCGGCCCTTCCCTGCACTGACAGACAAGGAGGACGTGGCCACATCACAGTGAACTGAAATATTTCTGACACTAAGAAAGGAACAAAGGTTCAATGACAACTGAACTTCAAGGGATTTATTTTAAACACATAATAATGGAGACGGTGAATTTTTAATAATTAAAAAGAAATATTAAAGCTATTTACATGCAGAAATAAAATTTCTTTTTAGTTGGCCTTTACATACTGTATGTGTTTGAGTGTGTGTATGTGTGTTTATGTGTATGTATGTGTGTATATGTGTGTTTATGTGTGTATATGTATGTATGGGTGTGTTTGTGTGTATGTATTTGTGTGTGTTTATGTGTATATGTGTGTGTGTATGTGTTTGTGTGTGGGTTTATATGTGTGTATAAGTGTCTATGTGTGTGTTTGTGTGTGTGTGTGTGTGTTTGGGGATTGTCTTGGAGAGGAAAAGCAAGATGAATATCTGCTATTTTATAATCTTATAAAACTCTAAAATGACATGTTATTTTATATTGAGGCCCAGATGTGATTATTACAGAACCCTAGACAGCATTTAAATGAATGTGCTTTACCAAAGATGGAAACAGTTGACTCGAAAGCTGCACTATGAGGTGGCTTCAACTGAAGGAAATAATGTCAGACTCTCAACAGCCTATTAGGGGGACGAGGTTCCCCCGAGGACTACAGCCTGTGGGCTGAGGTTTCCACGAGGCTTCATTAGATCATATGGACGAGGAGCAGACTTTGTAGCCCTTGAGATATATTCTTATTCACCATGGCACAAATTAGGTGATTGTATGTACAGTATAGCAACCCCTCCTTTGTTAAAAGATCTGTCACACAAAGGGTGGAGTTCCTGTTACAATGAGCAATGTTTAGTCATTGTGGAGACAAGTGTAGGCTCTATGTTTTCTGTCATGATCATGCTAATTAATGGCTGATCTGAGTAGTGTTATGATCCAGGATAAAGCAAGAATGACAAGTAAATTTTCCCTGGGATGAATTCAAATAGCAAAAGGACACAACAGTAAGAATGGTGCTAGAAAAATCCAAGTCTTCCGAAGAGAGGTGTTTTTCTCAACCAAAGGAAAGATCCAGAACAACAGTAAAAATAACAACTCTATAGGTCTGAAAGGAGAGGAAATAGGGCACCTTAGCAGGCAATGATTACAATTGATTCAATCATGTTTAAATGGGCCCATAACTATTAAAAAGACACCTCATTCGGAAGCTGATGGAGATCCAGGCTTAAAGGCCAGGAGACTGTAAAGCTGTGATAAGACTTCCACTACCAGTAATTGCTCTGGGTTAGCTAAGAGGCCCAGAGTATAGCAACATTTCAATTATTGGGCTAAATTGGTTAATAGGCTTTCCAAATAAAATGGCTGTTGAAGAAGTCAGAACAACCTAAAACTTTTTCCTTGTAATACCTAGCTTTAACTGATTTCAGATATAGGGAATGGAAGTAATGACTTCCATTACATTTTCCTTAATATTATCATGACTTAGGGCATTCTATTGGTTTACACAGTTGTTATAGGAAACAAATGTGTTGGCCATTGGTCTAATAAGGGGCAGATGTATTCAAAGTGGACAATACTTTAGTTCCTATAGAATTGTGTTCACATTCAAAATGATTAAATATCAACTAGACTCTTATATCCCATGAAATGCTAGAGGGAAAATAATTTTAAATGGTATTCTTAGCTTCTACCATGTTGTCATCTATCAAAGAAATAAATGATATCAAAGAATCACAAATTAAAATGGTGTTTGTCCCTAAAGGAAAGAAAAGCTATTTTAAAGGTTTTATAAATATTTTGATTTTGCTAAAAATTCTTTAAGCCCTCGAGGAGAAAGAAACTACAAAACAGACAAAGTATTTTTGGTAACCATAGTCCATATAAGGTCTTATTGAAGAATACCTGCTAAGTAATGACATGTGAAAGTATTAATTTTGGTTAAGTGCATGTGTTTAACTGTCATATATTCTGAAGACTTTTTTCTTTGGTTGTACAAAATGTGTATAATAATGGAGGAGAATTTTTTTGCCACAATATATTTCTATCACTGAGACATAAATGGATGTTTTCAAGGTTTGAATTGAAAATATGTTAATTGCCCAAGCTCTCAGATTTTAGGAAAGACTATAATTGCCAAGAGAAGAACAATGAAAATATGAGATTTCCTACATTCTTAAAAATTCAACACTGTTTAATTCGTGTTTTATCATTCAGATGAAGCCAGGACCTCCACAGTCTCTGATAGAATGTTTTCACAGACAGATGGTTCGTTTTTGGAAAGCTTTACCAGATGCTGTGTTTATAGTGCTATATAGGTGTCAGCACGGGTTTAAGCTAATAAAGGGAGTTAGGTCATATAAAATTCCTCATTAATTTTTTTAAATTTAAATTCAGTGCATACTCCCTTTGAATTTTGAACCACCTAAAATGATTCACCATGTTCTACTATATCAAGATTTTGAATTTTTGAAACACACCTTTTTAATTTGAAATGTGTAGGCTGTGTGGTAATAACATCAGATTTAAAGAGTTTCTTGGCATTGATCTACCTGTGTTTTGTAGTAAAAAGTTAGTAAAGTAATACTTGGAAGACTGTAAGTCTGTGTTTTGTTAGCATCCAAAACACACTTCAAGATGGAGAAGCCCAGGAAGTTTAACGGGGAGCCAGCTCCAAACGGCACCTGTCAGCATGAAGATAGGAAGCTTCAGGGGCCCAAGCATCTCTCTGTGCCGTAAATTTGCTTTAGTCTCTGACTCTATTTCATTCTTCTTTCCCGGGGCTGGGTTTACGCCCTGGGCCATGCACACGCGGGAGGAAGGCGACCAGGGCACCTCCGCACAGCTCACATCACCTCCGCGCCGGTTCCCTGGGAGGGGAAAGCGCGATGGGCCCGAGTGGATCGGGCTTATTCTGTCCCAGTCCCTGCGACCAGAGCTGCAGGGCTGCTGCGTGTTATAAACACGGCTGCTGAAGCCCTTCCTTAGTGGGCAGAGGTGCTGTTGACCCTGAATAACGCGGGTTTGAAATGTGAGGGTCCACTTAGAAGTGGATTTTTTTCAATAAATGCCGTAAATGTCTTTTCTCTTTCTTATAATTTTCTTTTTTTAAAAATCCTCACCTGGGGATATGTTTATTGATGTTAGAGAAAGGAAGGGAGAGAGGGAAACATCAATATGAGAGAGAAGCATGGATCAGTTGCCTCCCGTAAGCGCCTTGACTGGGAGTGAAACTCCAGGGCATGTGCCCTGACCGGGAAGGACCCTGCGCGGGAAGGTTCACGGGGAGTCAGCTCCAAGCAGCGCCTGTGGGGAAGGAGGAGGCGGGACTGTCAGCATGAGGATGGAAATCTTTTTTGCTGTCCCGGGCTGATGCTGCAGCCAACTGGGCCGCCCGGCCAGGGCCCTTATAATTTTCTTAATGTCATTTTTCTGTAGATGACTTTATTGTAAAGTACAGTATGCAATGCATACACAAAATGTGTGTTAATCTACTGTTATGGGGTCGGTAAGGCTCCTATCAAAGGCAGGCTACTAGTAAAGCTTTGATGGAGTCAGAAGTTACGAGAGTAGGGAGCAGTGGAGCACTAGCTCCCCTCTGAAGCTGATCTGTGCACTGGTTAGAGAAGAACATTGAACAGATACCTCATAATTCTCGATCCTCATTCCTTCACCCTGAAAACTGGACCAATCTAAATAAACCCAGAAACACTTAGATGCAATTTGCTTTACTAATAGTCCCTTTTTTCTCTGTAAATGACTCACACTCGCTGCTATCAGTAAGGATTTAAGAGAAAACAGGGAGAAGCATGTAGGCTGGGCCACAGGTTGTGATGTCACACTCTCCTTTCTCTCCCCACTTCTTGGCAAAATATTTACTCAGCCCTATCGTAACTTCCATTCTTTATCCCTAGAGTAAAAGTAAGATACCAGACGTGATTGTGGATATTTTCTTCTTTCAAAAGAGAGCAAAAATCTTTGACTCTGACACATAAACAAAAGCCCTTAGCAGTTAGCTTTACAGTTACTTGGTTTCTCAAGGGCCCCATCCCTACGTGTGGGCATAATCATTGCAGCTCCTGTACAGAGAGTGTGAATGAGTCCCCGGGAGAATACAAGGCGCAGCAACTCTGTGATAATCACCTTCCATCCCTCATGTCTTTTAAAAAGAACATTTATCCTGCCGGCCATGGGCCTGGATCCGCAGCTAAAGCCTGACCTGATGAAGACTGTACACTCTAATCTGGACGAACATGGTTTGCAGAATAAAGAACATTTGTAATGCATGCTGGGGGCACCGAGCACACCATCCTAGGCTGGGGAGGGAGGGAGCTTGAAAGGGATAAGTGGAATCACCTAACTGCCTAAGATAAGGTCACAGGTGACCTTCTGAGTACAGATTCATTACTGTTTAATTTTCTTTTTTTTTTCTATTTTTCTTTTCTGTTTGTTTGTTTATTTTATCTCTATTGTTGAAAGGATTACAAATGTTCCCCTTCCCCCCACACTGGTGCCCTCTACCCTGCACCCCTCCCCCCAGGCCTTCACCACACTATTGTCTGTGTCCGTGGGTTATGCATATAGGCATAGAAGTTCTTAGCTTAATCTCTCCCCACCAACCTCCCCCTTCCCTCTGAGGTTCCTCACTCTGTTCCATGCTTCTGTGTCTCTGGGTCTATTTTGTTCATCGGTTTATTTTGTTCATTAGATTCCACATATGAGTAAGATCATGTGACACTTGTCTTTCTCCAACTGGCTTATTTCGCTTAGCGTAATACTCTCCAGGCCCCACCCTTCTGTCTCAAAGGGTAAGGGATCTTTCCTTTTTACAGCTGCATAGTATTCTGTGGTGTAAATGTCCGAGACAATGCCTGATATTATTTCAGTCTTCTTGAACTTGTAGAGACTCGTTTCGTGTCCTAATATGTGGTCTATCTTTGAGAATGTCCAATGTGCACTTGAGGAGAATGTATATTCTTCAGCTTTGGGGTGAAATGTTCTGTAAATGTCAATTAAATCCATCTGATCTCATGTGTCATTTAGAGTAACTGTTTCCTTGTTGATTTTTTGTCTGATAGATCTATCCAGCTAGTCAATTGGATGTTAGAGTCCACGACTATGACTGTATTGCTGTCGATGTCTCCTTTAAAGTCCTCCAGGTATAGTTTCTTTTTTTCAGCCTATGTGAGTCTTTTACTCTGAGGTGGGTCTTTGTAGACAGCATATATTTGGGTCATGTTTTCTTATCTATTCAGCTACCCTATATTTTGATTGGAACATTTAATCCATTTATATTTAAAGTTATTATTGATAGGTACTTATCTATTGCCATTTTATTTCTTTATGCCTATGTTTTTCTTTCTCTCTATTTCAACTTCTAATTACAGCAGTCCCTTTAACATTTCCTGCAATGCTGGTTTGGTGGTGATAAACTCCTTTATCCCTTTTTTTTTGTCTGGGGAGCTCTTTATTTCACCATCTATTTTGAATGATAGCCTTGATGGATAGAGTAGTCTTGGTTTCAGATCCTTGCTTTTCATTACCGCGAATACTTCATGCCATTCCCTTCTGGTCTGTAGAGTCTCTGATGAGAAATCAATTGACAGCTTTATGGGGGCTCGTTTTTAGGTAACAAATTACTTTTCTCTTGATGCCTTTAATATTTTCTCTTTGTCTTGAATTCTTGGCATTTTAATTATTATGTGTCTGGGTGTGGGCCTCTTTGGGTTCTTCTTACTTGGAACTCTCTGTGCCTCCTTAACTTGTGTGACATTTTCCTTGACCAGGTTAGGGAAGTTTTCTGCCATTATTTCTTCAAACAGGTTCTCTAACCCTTGTTTACTTTCAACTTCTTGTGGCACTCCTATGATGAGAATATTGTTATGTTTCATTTTCCTATAGCTCCCTTAGACTGTCCTGTTTTTTAATTGTTTTTTTCTTTTTGGACCTCTGATTGAGTGATTTTTTTTTTTCTATCCTGTCTTCTGATTCATTGATCCTATCCTCAGCTTCCTTCAATCTGCTGTTTATGCCTTCTAATCCATTGTTTATTTCTACTATGTCATTCTTAATTTCCTTCATAGTTTCTATATCTTTTCTCATGCTATCTAGTGTCCTTATGATCAATATTCTGAACCCTATATCTAATAGATTGCTTATCTCCATTTTTTTTTTTTAGCTCTTCTTGTGGAGAATTCTTTTGTTCTTTCATTTGGGGCTTGTTTTTTTGTCTCCCCATTTTGGCTGCCCATTTGGATTTGTTCCTATGTATTAGGTAGATCTGCTAGGACTCCCAGTCTTTTGGATGGTCTCTGGTGCAGGCCAATATCAGACGCTGTTTGTGACTTGCCTTGAGTACCTTGTTTGAAGCTTTATGCACTTCGCAGTGTGTGGTTCCCTCTTCTGGGGCTGGGTGTGTTTGGTAAGGACCACAGTGCATGCCAAGGTCTGCTTTTACAAGCCCTGGGTCCAGAAGCAAATCAGGCAGACTCAAAACAATTCAGTCTCTTAATGAGTCTCAGGCTGTAGAAACTCCACAGGGTGGGGTGAGAGGTTTTCAGTGGGTGGGGCAACTGCTTCCCCCTACCCCAGGCAAAAGCTGCTTGGATGGCAAATGTCTGCCTAAGAAAGATGTCCTCTGCCATATGGGGGAATGACTCAGCACAGGAATCCAGCTGGCTGACATCTGAACTCCCCCAAGGCACCACCCTGAACTCTTCACACAGCCCTAGGCCACTCTGCCCTCCTTTTGCCAGAGCCCAAGACTAATGGCTGCACACAAAATTTTGTGTGTTGGCCCTTTAAGAGGAGGTCTGCATTCCCAGCCTTCTCTCCCTGTCAGACAGAAACTCTGCTGCTTTTCACAGCCAGATACTATTTGGCACCTTTCTCAGTTCTGGTGCTCTGGGCTGGGAAGGCCAACCTGAGGTTAAGACCCCAGATTTCTCAGTGGGAATCCCCACAGCTGAGATCTCCCTCCAGACCTTCAGCTGCTGCCTGTGGGAGCCCAGCCAGCCCTCTCGACTCCGCACTTCCTACCAGTCTCTACGTGGCCCCCCCTTTTCCTCCTTGGTTATGAGGGTGCTCTCCAGCTCATTTTCAGTTGATTATTCAGGGTGGTTTTCTGTATTTTAGTTGTCATTCCAGTTTGGTCCTGGGACAGCGTCAGTGTGGCTCCCACTCAATCTGCTGCCACCTTGGAATCTCTCCAGATTCATTTCTTGTTGAAGGAAGGAGAGAAACAAAATGCAAGGGGGAGAAGAGATCGCCCTGCCTGAGCAGTCAGGTCACCCTCTGTTCCAGCTCACCTGTGGCTGAGTGAGGATTCCAGTTGCAGGACTGAGCTAGTGTGGACTTTCTTCCTGGGAAAACCGCCACCAGTTTTTATGGTCATGGTGTTTTGCTGAGTGCTTAAAGTGGGACTAAATGGTTGCGGGGAGTTGGAAGCAGAGCCATGTTAGAGTCCCGCGCTGAGACGTTCCTTCTCGTGGGTCCCCCTGCACACATGTGATAACATATCACTTCCTTCCGTGGGGGCTTCCTGGGCTAGGTCGCTCTTGTCAGCTTGACCTTCTAGACCCTGGCTTAGCTGAGTTTTAATTTGCCCAATTATAGGCTTCCATTGTTTTTTCCATTTTGTATATGATTATTTTGTCAGTCATTTCTGTAATTTCTAGTTATATTCCTTTTGTGTCTCATGAAATATTTTTTGTATTTTTTTTACTGATTTTATTTTTGTTGAAATGCTTGAATGTGCATTTTGTGAGATTTCGGTAACTTACGCCTGGGCTTCAGCTGTGTATTTTTCATACTTCTATACATTATCTAATCTACCTTTTTTATTTGTTCCTGAATTTGATTATCTGTATTCTTTTTTATGCTTTCATTAACTTACAAACAGTAACATTTCCTGTGATAATTTAAGCCAATACAATCACCATTACCTGTGAGCTGTGTGAATGGATTCCACTCTTACCTGGTAAACAAACTGTCCTGAGAGTGCCTTGTACTTATTCCTTGGTGATTTTTTCTTAAGGATCTTAATTAATGATACTTTATTAATACTATTTATTGGCATTTTCCCGTTTTTTAAATTATAGTTTCTTTCAGATTGTTCTTGAGAATTTTGTTATATATTTTATGGTTTTAGAAACTGAGACATTTATAATCAATGAGGACTCTCAAGTTTTTCATAAAACTTCTAGTACAATTGTAAAAATAACATGGCTTTTCTGAGTCAATTCTATTGTGGCCAAAATTATCTACTTACTTCAAGAGACCTAGTGAGTACTCTCAGCTTTTGGTATTGCTTAAACTCAATAGCCTTGGTGAGCAAAGTTGTACTTGTTTGCCATTCCTATAGTATGGCTTAAAAAAAAAATCATATATATTATATTATAGTATAAATTCATGTACATCTCATTTAAGTTTTGGTATTAGAATCAGTTCAGAATTTTTTAAATGCTTTCAGTAATCTCTTAATTTTAATTTATTGAGAATTTAAAATCTCATGGATCTTCCACACACCTAAGTATTTGCCAGACATGATGTTACCACACACAAAATCCAACCTTCCCATGTACCACGCACTCCTCTTTGGCCAGTCTCTGGTTGGGTTATTGTCTTGCAAACTGGAGTTTTGAGAGACATGCTGCACCTGTGCTCCTTCTGTGACTCTTCGTGATGACACCACAGGAGGCAAGGAGCTTGGGCTGTTGAAAAGTGGACACCCTTTCCCCAGCCTCAGTTGTGAATCTCTTTTCTCTCCCTCCTGATGACTTAAAATCCACAGGCCTGCTGCTAGGTCATTCTGGGAATGCATACATTTCAAGGTTTTTGGCTCCTACAATGCCGAAGCCCTATAAAGCAAAACTATTGCTCCAGGGAGGCCTGGAGAAGGAGCCCAGTCAGGAGGCCTCATGTGCAGAGCTGGAGGCGGGCTTGCTGGTTTCTCGGTTGCTCCTGTGAGCTTCTTTATTATCCACTGGGCTCAGCAGAAACCGCACAGCCCTTCAAACTCTGCTTTAGGGGAAGTGTCCCGAGCAGTTGTGCTGGGACTGTGTGCAGCTGTAAGTTGTACCTGCCTCATCAATGGTATTGTTATCAGATAAACTGAGGTGTCCTCTTCCCCACTGGGTGCTGGGGGTGGAATCGTTACAATATCTCTAGAAAAAGAATTTTCTGAGATTCGCAGGGGAAGATGAGGAATTTTTATTTGCCTGGAATTACATCCCTGGGTTTCCAAAGTCCCATTCCAGTCCTGGAAGAAGTGCAGCTGGGGAGTCAGAAGAGCTAGAAGCAAAGCCAGTGTGCAGAGTTCCCTTTGCATGTTGCGGCCAGGTCCAGTTCAGCATCAGGTTAGCTACAGGCCATCAGTCCAATGTGTGTGGGTCACGGGAGCCAGGAGAGTGCCCCTAGCAACAAGAGTCCCACTAGAGCTGGAATTAGGTATCCCAAATACTCCTGCTCTTGCAGTGGCCACACCCATTCTGGCCAAAGATCTGTTCCCAGGTGTGGCTGACAGGAAAGTACCTTCCCGCATCACCCAGCTTTACTGCGCATGCTTCTCTTCTCCTCCCTTTTCCAGGCCCTTCCCCAGCCATCTGCAGGAATAGACTCTGGCTCCCTGGGGAGTGTAAAGCTTTAGCTTCCTCCTGAAGCTGCCCAAATGACAGGCCTATCCTATATGGCCTTCCCTTTGCTCCTTTCCTGTTATTAATAACTAGTTAATTACAATAGTATGGGAATCATAATTTCTTATTCCATTTCTGCCTTAGCCAGAGAGCCTGGTTGCTCTCTAAGTGGCTCACTTCATCATAAATATTTTGTTTCTATGCAGGATTTTTGTTTGTGGCAATATTCTCTTTTGGTACAGGAAGCAGACATGGTAAAGAAAACGCCACATTCTGTGAGGACTGTTTAGGAAAGATGGTGTGCCTGTGTGTGTTCCTCGAGCCTTTCAAATCTTGGATTTTGAGGAGGATTTTTTTATCACTTCCATATCCTCTAAGATTATGCTAAGTATATCTTAAGCTTTTTTATATTTTATTTACTTCTGTATTTTAAAGTTGAGGTTTCTGGTTTTGAGGGGCATGGCATTGAATCATAAACACTTATTGGAAACTTCTAAAGTTAAACTATATTTTCCTTCGTATTTAAGTGAGAGCTCCATATGTCTCTACCAAACCCAGGCTGTTTGTTTGTTAATCTAAATCTTACTATTTTTGTTTATCTACATAATTTGTTGATTTCTAAGGAAAGTATAGATTTCTAAGACAGGTAAAGTCTTTCCTTAGTTAAAATTGACTTGTGAGTTTTTATTGTGCTTCAGAATTGCAGAATAATATTCAGTGGTGTAGGGCAGTTTGTCAGACATCCTGCTTGGTGCTTGATGGGTCATTTTAAACTAAAGACATGCTTCTCCAGGGCTTTGGGGTACCTTTAAAAATTTCTCCATTTTCACATTGCGCTTCTTGATCTTTTACTTTACCCTTCATGTCGGTTAACCTTTCTCTCCCTCTTTCTCTAGCTTCATGGCTTGTTCCATTTTGCTATTTAATCTTTTTACTAACTTCATTTTTTATACTCAGATTTTAAATATTTGTAATCTCTAGTTACTTTTTTTTCTTAAATAGATTATCTTTTCATCTCTCCCTGAAGATATCAACTGTCCTTATTTAAAATGTCTTCTGTTTGTTCTGGTACCTCTGTTTTTGAGGGGATTGATTTTTATTGGTGCCTGTTTTTCATGGCGGTGTTTTTCTGAACCGCCTGTTAATCTTCGTCACTGGGAATCCGGGTGCTCTTGCTGGAGGTGCTCTGACGGGCGGAGGCTTTGCAGGGCCTGGGATGGGTGTGGGCCTGGCCGTGCTGGGTGGGTTGCAGGAGCGGGCGTGCGCTTCCTCGGGGCCGTCCTTAAGGGGCTCAGGCCTCTGCAGCCAGGGGCGCAGCACAGATGTGGGGGGAGATAGGAGACCAGCAGCGTATTTGCTTCTAATGCAATTTCTCATGTCTACCAATTGCCCCAGGGCCTCTCATGAATCTGAAAACAGTACCTCAGGGTCTAGATGCCCCTGGAGCCCCTCTGCTCTGCAGCAGTCCTGCCAGGGTGAATTTGATCTCTTGTGACCTCTACTAACAGCGCTTCGGTTTCTATTTTTCACAGATTCATCCAAATTTCTGATTCCCTATGGACAATATTTCTTGTTTAGCAGTGATGTTAGGAATATATTTTGTGAATGAAGAAGGGGCCACATTCTAAACCTCACAGCTCAGAGGAGGCCTGTGTGGCAGCCTTACAAGCTCAGAGACCTAAAGTAACTACATAGGATGGTTTGAGATGAAAACTTCCCAACTAAAAGACAGTTATGGTGGGTAGTCATGTCCTAGGCCTGTATCTTCCCTGAGATAACGTTCCTTTGAGATGTTAGAGTGATCCCCCTTTTCCAGGCCCCTCAGGGCACAGTCTCCCATCAGAGCACAGACCACAGAGCCCCTGGTGGTTGTCTTGTCCCCCGAACACCATCTCTCCTATAAAGGCTAATTGTGAACCATCCCGTACCCACCAGTGTAAAAGAAGCATGTGTATATACATTTTACTTTTAAACCAATCTCAGAGGCTTCGCACTTTGCTTTCTCTCCCCCCTAATCTACAACCAGTGGGTTGCATGTAACCCCTTATGTCTTCTCCTTTGATATAAAATAAGGCAAAACTGCCATTCTCTGCTTCCCAGCAATTGTCAGTTTGGCTCAAATAAACTCATAAAAATTCTCTACAGGTTTGCATGTTTTTATCTTGGCAATTTTAACATGAATTTATTTAAAAATATCTAATTATATTGTCTGACAAATTTGAATGAGTTTAGTCAACCATCTTAATCTAGTTTCTTTTGTAATTAAGATTGTGGTTATAAATAGCATTGTCTTCAGCTTATGATGCTTTCTATTTTAAGAATTAGGATCTATTTTAGTTAATCTTCATATTAAGGTTTCTATTGCTACGCTAATGGAAATATGTTTCAATACAAAGAATTATTGTTGAACTAAACAAAGCTGTCTTCATTCAAATCAGAGTGATTTCTAATTTTAAGATTTAAAAAATACTTCATACCCTCAAGCAACATCTCATAATGCAGCACAAGTATAAGATTTAAGAAATGAAATATCTTCTTCATTAAGAATCGATGAAAATATTATCATGAATAAATGCCCAGAATTACTAACTAAGGGAGAAAAAAACTATGACAGGCTGCCGTAATTTCTTAGATAAGTCAAGAGTTCCTCTCTGATAGATGACTCCTGGTTTTGGAGTTGAGTGATGAGACAGCTCTGCCTTTTATCTTATCCTGATGAGGCAGGGTGACGTGAGACTTAGCGGAGCCAGTTTTAGGTGGCACTGTTGCTAAGGCAGGCTGGTGGACTGGCTGCCAAGATATTTCTGGTAGCTAGACTTATAAGAGATGAAAAAGAACACAGCCCTAAAATATTGAGCTGATGCTGTCAGTTTCTCTGAGGCTGTGTTCAGAGACTCAGTTTATTCTGGAGCCCAAATATGTTGTTGAGAGACAAAGTATTTTTGGCTGCTTTGTATGAATCTTCAGAAATCCAGTCCAGGTGGAAATATTTAGAAATAAAGTAGGGGAATGCACCAGCTTAACATTTCTTGGGTTTCTCCTCAGAAATAACTCACTAATGCGAAGAGACGATGACTGAGCAGAAAGAATGCCTGGTTAGTGGATTCCCTAACTGGAGCTGCAGAGATGAACTGTATTATCTGGAAACCTCATGATCTCCATTTCCGAGGTGCTGGGTCATGTTGTGTGATTTCCTCAGTTCCAAGGGCAACATTAAGACAATTAGCTGTATTAGTAGCTTCTTTCTTGACTCAGACATCCTCAAGAGAAGGGAAGTTGGGGAAGATAAAATACTATGAATAAGCCCAGATGCTGAGGGACCACTCAGTCACTGTGAGGCCAAGTCAGCAGAGTGGAGCCTTCCCTGGGGCACACGAGTGGGGTTCCGGCCACAGAGAGCAGAATCCAGAAGAGACCGTCTCTTCTTGGCCCGAAGTATGGCCAGTTCCCCTAATAGAAAAAGGCGGCTCTTCGCAAAATAGCAAAAGAAAGCATGCTGTCACAGCAGGGGGTCTGAGTTCAGAGCATTGAAGGCTGTGATGAGTGTGGATCACACATAAATGGAAACCAGAAGGGCTAATTAGTCCCAAAGAGATGGGATTTGGTCCGTTTTAGCTCTAAAATTCTACTTAAAAGTAAACTCAGTCATAGATCATTACTTCTTGAAACTAAAAAGAGTAGAAAAAGAGAGTATCTCAATAATTCCCTTTTCTAATATGCTATTCTTTTTCTGCTCTCTGCGTCCTGCAGCTGAATGGGAAGGGAAGGCGGGGGAACTAAGGAGTCCAGGGTTGGACATCAGGTGGAGACTGAGCTGATCTGTCTCCTGCTCGCCTTTCCTTCCTTCCTTCCTTCCTTCCTTCCTTCCTTCCTTCCTTCCTTCCTTCCTTCCTTCCTTCCTTCCTTCCTTCCTCCCTCCCTCCCTCCCTCCCTCCCTCCCTCCCTCCCTCCCTTCCTTATACATCTTTATTAGTTTTCCCTATGTACTGCTACTCTCACTTGCTAACAAAACTATAAAAGAAATAAAGAGATTAACGGAGTGCAAGTGGGGGGAAGGTACTGAGGAAAGAAAGAGTGATGGGGAGAAAAGTAAGGAAGAGAAGTGGGAAGGTAGAGAAAGGGCCTGTTGGAGGCAAGAGAAGAGGCCATTTCAGTTAGTGACAAACAGATCTGGGTCTAAAGAAATCAAGTGTCAGGCAAAAGTGTTAGGTAAAACATAGTTTCCCCGAGAATGCTTGGTGAAGAAAGAGTAGGCGAATGTAAAGAAACACAAATGAAAGGAGGAACTGAGGTGAGAATCTACAGAAGCAAAGCACCTACTTAAATCTGTCCCCAAGCCCCTCCCAGTGCTGGGTTTTCCTGCACCCCACTGCAGAATGCACAGCATCTCTGTGCCATTTCCTTTAGTCCACACGCTTTGTATTAATACGTTTGATGAATGGATGGGGGATTAGAGAAAACTGATATGCTCTAAATTTAGGCTTGAAATTTAAGCCCTGAATTTTGGTTTCTGAGTTTTAGTCAAATTAACCAGTGAGTGGATGGATAGAAATGGGAGAGTGGGGAGAAGTGAAGGGTCCCGTGAACATTTCAGTGTCTCAGGCAGATGCCAGTTCCCTGCACGTGGCTGGTTGACATCGACAATAGCATTAAACTGCAGGAGGAACGCAGAGTGTGTCGGAGCTTCGGCATCGACTGATCCTCTCCCCAGTGGAGATACTCGCTCTTCCCAGAGGTGCTCAGCAGCAGTTCGCAGCAGAAGGACCTCTGTCCAGCTAATGGTCAGCATGTAAGGGCCATGTCTTCAATCTGTGCTCCCAGGTGGAGGCTGACGAGATTTAATCATCAGATATGGCAATAAAAAGAAGCTTTTAATATATATATTTGAAGATAAGTAAGTGAGCGGATCGCTGCTTCAGCAATGATCTAGGCAATAAAGATCGTGGCTTAACTCAGCAGTTATTTAAGTGTTTTCTTCTTTTTTGGCGTGATATTGGCCTGTGTTATGCTTTTCATCTTTCTCTAGAGTAACGGTGCAGCTTTTAATCATCACATTGCCTAAAATCACTTTCAATATTAAGTAGAGAGGAGCAGGATGCTCTCACGGTTAAAAAGTAAAAATAAATAAATGAATAAATAAGTAACTAACTAAATAAATAAATAATAAAGCAAGAGGGGCAGGAATGCAAAAAAAGAGGCACTTGTTGGAGTAGAGTAAAAATGAATAGATTGTTAGGATGGGATTCTGAATTTTCTTTAAGGAACCACAGATGCTATTGCTAAAGCACTACTCTCTTCTGCTTTCCTCACTTTGCCAAAATGCTCTGAGGGTGCCACCGATTTGTTAGTCCCGGAATCTTTGCTTTCCACACTTACAGAAGCAAAGCGACATCTATGCCACATACCTTAAGCAGGATGTGGGCAGCGAGGAGAATCAGTCTCCAGTGTGTTCGCATCAGGAGAGGGAACTGGATTCAGTTGCTAGAATAACAGCACATGGGCCTCTGAGGTTAGCCTAGGCACGAGTGGGTGCCGGGCGTGAGGGTGCCCGGGTGTGAGGTGTGAGGTGTGAGGCTGTGAGGGTGTGAGAGTGCTGGTGCACACAACTTGCACAGGGTTACACTCGCATCAATTCACAACATGACCTGAAATCAAACACTGACCCTGGCTTATTCTAAATGTGTGAGAACATTCCCTTCACCCCGTTACACAGGTTCTGTCTGAAGTTCATTTAGTTTGGTGGTAGAAGGTCATTGAAATCTGAAGTCAATGCAACTCACATGGAGGCACACAGGCCGTGCACTGCGAAAGTTGTGTAAGTGGCACATTCTACCCCTCAGGAAATAGTCAAGACGCTAAAAGTAAGGCCTCGAAAGGCTTCTGGGCATCTAAGATGTTATGGTTTTTGCCAAGAAAAAAATTTCTCACCTAGTGTAAGTTCACTTTTAATAAGCTTATTTTTCTGGTTTCTGGGGCTACACAGATCAGAGTAACCAATTAAAAAGAGGCATTTTATTACATGCTTACAGAAACTATTAGATGCCTGCCATATAGCAAGGGAGAGATGATGATTTGGCCAATATGATGATGAAAAACTATTAGGAATTGTCAAAAGGCCTTAAAACATTACATCTATGGAGATATGACACTCTTAAATGGCCTCTAAGTATATCACTTTAGAACAGTTAATGCCAAGGATCTTGAGAAAAACAAAACAGAACAGAATTCAATGTCTTAAAAAGTATGAAACTTTTAAATGGCTATGTGAGGAGAGCTTTGGTTACGAGAACCGTGGCAGATTCCCGTGAGGCCTGAGTAAACGAGGCCTCGCTACGTGCACGCACAGCCTGCTGCTTCTTCATGGAAGAGTTCCTCCTGGGGAGAAGCTGTTTATCTTTTATGTTAGATTCATTCCCTTTTCAACCATTTCCCACTTTCTGGAGCTAAAACGTTGGCAATAACCTTTCTGGGTCATACGCTCAGTAAGGTAAACGATGCTTTAGAGCAGAGCCAATTATACCTTTATATGCAGGTTTGTGGTTTCCAAGTTCCAAGTCATGAGGTTCCATGAGGTAAAAGCCAAAATGCTGAGATTTTTCTCTATTACTTTCTCTTGACTCCCTTACCCATGCAATTTCTTTTCCAAGTATGGACCTCAGCTCCATGTTCCAAATTCTGCTCAAGGCAATAAATGATTAAACTCTGGCCAGCAACAAGGGGAAAATGAAGTTAAAGTAATGAGGCAAAGATAAAGTCAATTAGGGTTGAAAAGAGCTGAATTTTGCTATAAAATTGTTCCAGAATAGAATTAGTTATTGGCTATGCCAGAACAATAATAGAATTAGTTATTGGCTATGCCAGAACACAAATACCTTCCTGCCAGGCAAGTATGATTCTTTTGTACCTGGCTCAGATGTTTTTAAAAAAGCAATATTTCTCTTAAGACATTACTGGCCAGTGTGGCTCACTTGTTGGGCTTTGCACTGACAGGTTGTGGATTCGATTCCCGGTCAGCACACGGGCCGGGCTGCTGGCTTGATCCCCAGGAGAAGGCACCCGATCCATGTTTCTCTCTCTCTCTCCCTTCCTCTCTCTGTAAAAAATCAAGAAAAACATATATTTTTAAGAAAAGACGTTGGAATGCTTTCCATTACTCCTGCCACAAGCATAGTTATTAGTCTTGCTCTTAGTTTTCCTGTTTTAGTTTAAGAACACATTTTTAAAAATTTGATCAAGCCCTTTTTTTCTCTTAAAAAGATAGTAATTTTTCTTCAAATGTTTTGTTGTAGATGAGAAGCGGAGGTCTGATGTGTGCTCGAGGATGAGCGTCATGGTACTGGAGGTTCCTGCGGTCCTGAGCCTGCTCCTGCCCAGCTGAAAAGCCTTTCACGGGAACCGCTGTTGAAAGAGTCTCCAGCCAGAGAAGCTCAGATGAGGCCGGGCAGCTTGAAAGTCTTTCAGCTGAATAGTACACGCAGCTATCAAACATCCCCATGATATGACAACAGCGGGAAGAGAGTAACCTGAGCCAGTGGTGCTGATGTCTCTTTTAAATAATATAAATATAAGTAATCACATATATTTCTCATCGCAACTTGCTTTCCACTATAGGGTCACATGCCGTATAAACTGGTTCGGAGAACCTGGATTAGGTTTATTTTTCATTCATTCTGAAAGAACTTTGGATTCACGTAGCCACTTTAGCTCCAAAAAATAGATGTGAAAACCATGTCTCCGTTTTTGCCTGTGTGCAGTGCACAACATATTGTACTTAACATGCTAAAAAGAAATTACATTTTTGACTCAAGGTTGGTTTGTGATTGTACCTGATATGCAGCAATCCTGTGAAAATTTATGTTCCGCTTTTGACTACTTCGCAAGGTTTTCAGGATTCTTTGGAATTCTAAAAATACCTAGGTTGTTGCCCTCTTCCCAATCCATTAGTGTGGTAATTAGGTTGGTACTGTGAGGCCCTCGCCTGCCTGCCCTGCAAAGCTTTCCTGTCAAAGAAGCAGGGAATCATCTTAAGAAAGCATTTATCTCCAGATTGCGTTCTCAGGTAACTAACGTTCAAGAGGTACAGCTAAAAATAAACGAGGGCCATCGGTGGGTAGGAATGTTAGCCTTGTTGACTAGAGGCCATGTCATTACACATTTACATTTTTTAATCTTCTATATAAAGTGATGACTATCTGTGTTACTCAGGCTGAAGCATAAATTTCAGCCTTTGAAAGAAAGGAGTATCTGAGAAAGGGATGTTGCAATACCTAATAAACAATTGCATAATTGAAGATGGATCTTGTGAAATCTGCAGTACTTTGATAAATATTCATGCATATAGTCTCACGATAACAAGACTAAATTTCAATGAAAATCTTATCATTTAAGGTTAAGCCTTCCTTGCACATAATCGATATTAGTGAATTCTTATGTATTTCACAACTATAATGTGGGCCAAGGAAAACTTGAGTGGCTCTTGGTTCATCAACTGTAGAAGTATCTTAGAAGGATTACTCTTGAAAGAACACATTTTCTTAAAGAGATAGTAGTCAGAGTATATTTTGTTTTTATTTAGGGTTTCTGGTGAGAACAACAAACAACAAATAACATGACCCTGGGAAGTGATGGGCTTGTACTGAACAGAGTGTAATTACTTTGGAAAACTTACAATGAATGCACGATATTTTACAATACTTTAGAATGTTTCAATATTTGGTTATTTTTATTCTAAGGCATTTTTCCAACTATCCGAGAAGAGTTTACATGAGGTTTTAGCTTTTATTTATTTGCTCCTTTGGGGCAAAGTTTTATCGTAAAACCAGCTGGAATAAATCTCTAACTAAAAGGAAGAAATGAAGGATGTTGCAATGACTGTAGAGTTCCATCAGCTCTTCCATCATTTCCCTCGATATCTGTAGCTACTGCAAGAGAGAGAGAGAGTCAGAGAGAGAGAGAGAGGGAGAGAGAGAGAGAGAGAGTCAGAGAGAGAGAGAATCACAGAGAGAGAGGGGTCACAGCAAAGAACTGAGTCTACCGGATGCTGTTGCCTGTGGTCCTCAGCAGACATCTGGTTTACATTTTCTGTCTGCTTCAGAATTTTATTGGCTCTTGAAAACATGATAAAAAAAGTAAAGCATGAATGAAAAAAATAAGCTGTTTCAAAATTAGAGGAAGGAGTAGGAATGGAGTTGCGACGTGAGGAACACGCCGGATGCCCCAGGGGGGAAAGGAAGACCTGAGTCCTGCCGAAGGGCCGCGCGTCTCTGAACCCGATCTCCGGGAGCAGTGAAACCACTCGGACAGGGCCTTGCGCTCCGGTCAGCGCCCCTCTTCAGGTAAGTTGCCCTCTTGCTGCCTTCTTTATTTAACCCTAAGGAGAAGGGAGGAGACTCTGGTAAAACCTGAGGCATATTTGAGTTGGGGGGATGCAATGTTTACATTCTTATTTACCTTCCTAATTCACCTTCTTTCCTGCCTTAACTAAACTTCAGCACATCTAGTTAACAATGTTGCGATGCTGTGCTTTTCGGAAGTGGTACAAATAATTCCCAATTTAGAAAGCATAGCTCTGAAAAACAAACAAATAAATAAACAAACAAAAAGACAGTGGCAAACGACACTTAGGGAGACAGTCAGTCGAGACTGGGTGAGGGCTAGAAGAATCACACCATGACCAAAGGAAGACACGGTACCTGCTGTTTCCAGATGAAAACTGATGTTTGAAAAGGCCTGATAAAGTTCAAAATTCCTTTAATGAACCATCCATCCATCCTATTAGTTTAACCCAAGTCTTAAGCAGTACACAATTCAATAAAATATCAATACGGGGACACTTATTTTCTTACAACAAGCACTTCTATTCAGGAATGCATTCAGGTTTCCAAAGGTTAGCAACATTTGGCTTAGCACAATCCATATCCTTCCCGCACCAGAATTAATGAGCAGTTTTGTGCAGTCTCCTCCAGGAATTTAGATGTAGACATAACAGCTTGTCTATTTTTATTTTATTTTTTTAATTATCATGCCTTGTTTTGTTCTGTTTCCTGATTTTAGAAACATAACTGGTCAAGAAAATGGGTTTTGTCCATTAGAGATTTTAAGGATTTAGTTCGTCAGTACTGAACCTTAAATTGGTAGAGGCAGAGAGATGGAATCACTCAGTTTAGGGGCTGTGGCTTTTGAAAGATGTCATTCTGAGGTCCTGAGCTTCAGCAGGTCTGGTTTCCCCCCTAACAAGGCCCATGAATGGTGTTGCAGAAACTGCTTAATCAGTTCTTCTAGTTCCACTTCGGATCCCATCAATTTAATTTCCTTTATATTTTAACAGCAGTAATAACAAGTACAAAACATACTCATATTTTCTTATCTCATTCTACACTCTCAAATGCAGGGTTGTCCGTCCTGCACTCAGAAAAGTCCCTCCCTCCCTCCCTCCCTCCCTCCCTCCCTCCCTCCCTCCCTCCCTCCCTCCCTCCCTCCCTCCCTTTCTTTCTCTCTCATCTGTGGGTTCGGTGAGGAGGAAACTGCCTCCATGGAGTCATGTGGGTCAGATACAATCGTAAACTCGAAGTGATCTGAAGCTGTACCAGGGATGTTCAGAATTTATTCATCTGGAAGAGTAATTCACTTAGTCCTGATAAAGGGAAGGATACATTGTGATTGAAGAGCCCAGATGGGGATTCTCTTTATCCCAGTTGGGCAGAACTATTTCTTCACAAGATGACAAGATCTGGCCACCTTGGGAGGTAGGTAGGTAGGTAGGTAGTTGCTCCAGAATTCAATTGCTTAAGAACTGCCATGTTGGCTAACAAAAGAGTTCAGATTTCCTAAAACCAAAAGAATCAAAGTAAGAAGATGGTCAAGTAAAGATTCTCTAGGCATAGACTTTGAAACTCACGCATACTGACAAATAAACTTGCCACAGGAGACCGCTCCATCGCCAGGAGCCCCTTAGGCGCCTTGATATGGAGCTAACGGCATTAAGAATGACGACTGGCTAATGCCAGGATGAGCTCTACGCCAGTATTAGACATGATATAAGAGATGCTTCATTTTAAAAACTCTAAAACATTTTTTTGCATTAAATAAAAAGTGTGGCTTAAAATAATAGCTAAAACATATTTACTGCTTGATTACTATTTCACAAAAATTGTGCTAAGTAACTTGCTTGCATTATTTTAATTAGTGGCTCTCAAAGTGTTGTTTCCAGGCAGCTTTAGAATATCTGGTAACTTGTTCACATAAATTCTTGGGTCTCATCCCAGATCTTCTGTATCAGAAACTCTGGAAGTGGGGTCCCACAATCTGTGGTTCAACAACCCCTCCAGGTGATGCTTATGTGTGCTCCATTTGAAACTGATCTAAATTAGCTCTCCTTATACCGGTGAAAGGCCGCTGGTGCTCCCCATTCTATAGCTGAGGAAACTAAAGCTTAGAGATTTTACGCACCTTGCCCAGGGGCACATAGTAAGTACTGGATCCAGGGCATGAAATCATATTTCCCTGTTTCCTAAGTGAGTGGGCACTACCACTATTTAAGATAAAAGTTTATTACTCCCCTTTTTCTTCTCTTCTTTCATCTCCAACCTAAGTGGAAGCGTAAGTAGTGTTGAGATGGAACAGACTCAGAAAGGGCTGCGACCCAGGATTCCAAACACTTTCCTGCCTTCACGCTGCCACTGAGTTCCTCCCACCAGTGATTCCTGAGTGAGGAGCACGCCTAGGTGTGCAGGCCAGGCCAGGAATGGCGGCTCTGGCTCCAAACCCCAGCGTCAATCTTTAGTTCTCATGAGCTGGACTAATTATACGGAGCCAGAGGTCTTTATCAGCTTGATGGCCACCTCAGTATCACAGCTGAAACTGGCTTCCATACACTCATCCTTTATTGAGAAATGTTAGCTTATGAAATTCTAATCATTTAAAGGAGGGTTCAATTTTCAAGTCTACAGTAAGCTCAACACAAGAAATACCTCGTCTATGTTATGGTCTAGGAATAACTAGATTATACTAAATTAATCCTGCCCTATCGATGTCCACCATTTAACATTACCTTCAATAGCCACAAATCTCTACATACTTGGGTATAGAAATATACTCGGTACACTTTGCCATCTCCAAGATTTTCTAGGGTCCTTTAGGAGACGCAAGTGTGCCTCACAAATTCGGTGCTCTTGCTGTTTCCTACGGCACACAGCCAGCCGCGTTGCCGCGGTCCAGGCCTCCACGCAGAGGTGCCGCTGTTGCTGGGGGAAGCTCCGTTCCCACTAACTAAGCTACTTTTGGTTCTCCTGGGGTGTCACTGCGGCCGACTGTTGCGAACCTGTGCAGCACTCTAGCAGCTCAGGCAGCTTCGACAGCCGTGGGGGAAAAGCTTCCTCCCGCAGTATTACGCTGTCGGGGTTTGCGGGGCAGGGCGTCTGGGCCGCGAGTGTGGATGGAGCTCAGTGGGACGGTACTTCAGCTCCTCTGCACACCCGCTCCTCTCCAGGGCCCCTTCGGACAGGTCTTCGTGGCCAGAAGCCACCCCTTCCTCGGACACGCATGCTTGGCTGTGGACTGGGGGCCAGATTTCTTCCCTTTAGAGAAAGTTCTCTTCTGAGGCTTTTGCGGCCCTTACCTACAGCCTGGCCGGGGTTCGAGCCCCTGGCCCATTAGACCAGCTGGTGGGTCTGCACATCACTGCTGTTTGTGAAAGGCTTTTTGTTTTCTTCCCGAGAGTTTTCTAACCCTCAGGAGACGCACCTGGACGGACGCAGGATGGGTGTGCCTGACTCGGCGCCTCCTGAGCCCTTACAGCCCCGCTCTGTGAACCTGGCACCGCATCACGTTTGCAGAACTAGGGTATCAGTGTCCTCCGTGGGCGAAGGTGCTCGTGTGACTTTTTCCTTAAGGCTAGGAACATGGTTGCCATCCGTCCTTCAGCAAGCATTCACCAAATGCCCGTCGCCAGGCGCTAAGGTACGTGCTGGTGACGTGAAGGTGAACTAGGAACGGCCCCTCCTCAGAGAACCCTGACTGCCACCAGGAGACAGAGTGCCATCCGACAGGTGCCACGACGGGCATTCCAGCTTGTTTCTGCTATTGCCCGCAAGCTGGCTCTTCCTGGCCTGGCTTCTGGAAGCCTCCTGTAGGCCATGGCTCGGCTCAGCTGTCCCTTTCCCGGCAGAGCTCTTGGAGAAAGGAGCCACCACGGCCCCCCCCCCAACCGCCCACGCCTCAGCCGGGCCTTTGTGTCTTACTCCTCACAGTGCTCGCCGCCTTCGGGTGCGGGCCTGTGCATGTCATGCAAACTGTGCGGCAGAAGCCGCCTGCCACGTGCACGGCTGAATCCTCTGTGTTTTTAAATGTGTTTTGAATAAAATCATGAATGAAATGACAGAGAAACTCCTGTCCCTTTTGGAGAAATTAGAATCTTGCTGAAAAGCTGGCGGTGGCCTGAGCTGCGTTATTAAGCACGAGACAGGAGAGCCCAGGAGGGCAGCCGCGCGGGCGCAGCGACGGCCTCTGGCTGGGCAGGGCCGCTCCGCGGCTTTCCCACCCGGCTCGTGCGGCTCTCCCGCGGGGCGTGGGCGGCTTTCCCACCCGGCTCCTGCGGCTCTCCCGCGGGGCGTGGGCGGCTTTCCCACCCGGCTCGTGCGGCTCTCCAGCGAGGCGTGGGTGGCTTTCTCACCCGGCACGGGAAGCTTTCTCACCGGGGCACGAGCGGCTCTCCCGCGGGGCACGGGCGGCTCTTCCGCAGGGCACGGGCGGCTTTCTCACCCGGCACGGGCGGCTTTCCCGCGGGGCACGGGCGGCTCTTCCGCGGGGCACGGGCGGCTTTCTCACCTGGGCACGGGCGGCTTTCTCACCCGGCACGGGCGGCTTTCCCGTGGGGCACGGGCAGCTTTCCCGCGGGGCACGGGCTGCCCTGAGTGCTGGAAGGCAGAGGGCAGCGGCTTCGCGCGGCCGTGGGCGTTCGGGCAGCTGCGGGCGGGAGCGCCGCGCCTCCGTGGGCGGGTCAGTGCCCCCGGGCGCGCTTCCTCGGCCCCTCCAGAGGCGGGCGGGCGGCCCGCGGCCCCCAGCAGCTGCCCTGGACGGCCCTCCGCGCTCCCGCGGGACGCGGCTGCTCAGCGCTTCGGTGAAACGGACGCCTCGGCGGGAGCGCGGGGCCGGAGAGGGCTCGGCTCCCACTCGCGAGTCCGTGTTGCAGGGACGGCGGGGGCGGGCGGCTGCCGAGGCCGCAGAGGGCGTTCGTCTGACGGGCCCGCAGCCTCCCTGGACCCCGGCCGCCGGGCTGCGCGGTCAGGGCGGCTCCGGGAGGTAAGGGCCGTGGCCAGGACCCGCGGCTGGTCCGCACGCGGGGCTTCCCGCGCGCCCCGCGCCCCGCGCCCCGCGCCCCGCGCCCCGCGCCCCGCGCCCCGCGCCCCGCGCCCCGCGCCCCGTCTGCGCCGCCCCTTCTCCGTGGGACAGCGGGTTGGATACTGAGACTGTTTGAAAGACACAGGAAAGAAAGACACCGGGAGTCGGGAAAGAGAGACTGAATCTGTAAGGAATTTCCTTCACTGTGTTTTTAGCTTTTAAAACAATGAAAACAAATAATTGGGTGTTTTTTTTTGTTTTTTAAGACAATGAAATATAAAATGAGTACAAATTAGGCACCTTGGTGGATATCTAAAGTTTTAAAAGAACTTGAAAAATTCCTGTAGGCTTTAGGTAAACTTCTGTGAATGTTTTCTTTTAACTGTGTATTTTTAGAAAATTGGAAACTAATTTAAGTAACTTTTCATGGCTTATGGTTACTTGGAAGCATGTTTTATTCATGATGACAAGCTTCCTTCAAAAGAAAAAAAAAAAAGCCAGTGTTTAAGTTGTATCCAGATCTTGGAGGAAATACAGGAACGATAAAGTTAAGAGAAAGCAGTAATTGAGTATCTAGTTTCTCTCTCTTGCTTTTGAAAGCATGCCACATCCTGAAAGGAAATTAGGCTTATGTGTGCCCCAGTTTCCAAAAGGAACATGGCGATGCTGGTTAAATTCTTCAGTCCCAAAGCATTTCCTTTGACTTTGTTTTATATGCTTCTTCACCGAAAAACACTAAGATAAGTTATAACTCTGCTTTTTGCTTTGAAGATAAATTCAGCACATTAACTGTATTTATGGGAGAAAGTAGCAAGTGTCCCAGAGTGAACACACAGCCATAATTTTCTCGGAGGGCTTGAACTGCTACTGCCTATAAATTTCCCCCACTGGCCTCTCCTGGTTATGGCATCAGCCAGCCTTGCAAATGAATCACTGCTTTGTGCCCCATCAGGTCCCTGCTCCATGTAAATTTCCACTGACCGCTTACCCAATAAGATTATTACTTATTGCATATTTTCCAGGAGATTAAAGATCATTTGTATTTTATAGGAAGGGCCTCGGTTTATCTGAGCTGCATATCCATTTGGATTTAGGAAGACTTGTGTACCACCGGCAGAATGCAGAGCAGATGCTGGGGGTGTCTTTGCACCAGGAATTGAGGGGTCTTACGAGCATATCTCATCCCACGGAGGAGAGAGCTGGGTCCCTGGGCTCCGTCTAATACGCAGCCAGGCCTTTGCCCTTACAGTGGTACCTCGGTTATCGAATGTCTCCATTGACGAACATGTCGGTTTACGAACACCGTAAACCCAGCAGCAAATGCTTCCGTTTTCGAACACGCCTCAGAAGTCGAACATGCCACACGGCTTCTGCTGAGGGCAAGATCCTGAGGCCCAGCTGTCGGCTGCTGATCCCTCGGTTTCCAACATTTCAGAACCCGAACGGTCTTCCGGAGCGGATCACGTTAGAAAACCCAGGCAGCACTGTGGGTGGAAGAGGCGGCTCTCGCATTGGAGAGTGTGAAAGGCTAGCCCAGTATATCCACACTTGAGTTCTAGGGTGCCAATGGCACATCGGTAAAGCAGAGGAACTGCCTTTATACACAAAATTGCTGCGACACGTTAGCATCAGAAGGCAGCTTTTCTTTGGGGTGAAGATAATGGACATAACAGTAAAAGTGGAGGGGACCAGACTCCACTTGGGCAGCGGTCACCTGGCCCGGGCGAACTGCAGCTCCAGATAAGCCGGGCGAGGTGAGTGAGAATGCCAAGGCCACGGCGCTGCCGGAGGCCTCCGCCTGGCCACGTGCTGAGAAGAGACGGGGTTGAGGCAGCGGGGAGTCTCGGTCTTTGGCCTGACTTCACGGCCTTCCTCCTTCCGTGGGGCAGCTGAAGCTTCTTCACGTAACACGGGAGGAGCTGGGCCCCTGGACCTGGTGGCTGCCTGTCCTTGCTGCCCCGCAGAGACTTGGAAGCAGGCGTAAGGTGACCGAGGATGCGAGGCACGCGGTGCCCTCACAGGCCTGGGGGACGAAGGCCAGAATAGCGTTATTACTAACCCTGACTCTTCGTTTCTGCCTCCGGGCTGGTGCGGCCTGAAGAAACGGGGCTAACTTATCTGTATTCGCAAATTCGTTCCCCTTTATCCAACTTCCACTTCCTGTAGCTGTAACTACTGCGTTAGTGAGTTAGGAAGTCACAAACGCAGTGTGAGGCCTTTCCCCACCTCATTGCTGGAAAACGATGTAACTGTAAGATGACTGCATGCCGTCGACTACTGCAGATGGTTCTCCAAAGAAATATCGCTCGACCCACACAAACTGTATGTCATCTACCAAACTGTGTCTGTCTGTCTCCTGTGTCAAAAGTGTCCACTTTTCTAAGGGCTTCTGAGCTTCCAGACTTAGAAGTTATGGTAAGAAATAAGATTATGTGGGTTTCACATCCAAAGATAAAATAACAACAAAAAACTAAAAACTGCGATCTCTTCCATATGTATTTGAAGAGGGTAAAAGGATAGAATAATGCCACCGACATGCTTAAAATGCCATTCAGGCCTTCTCTCTGATTTCTTAGGGGCCATGCTCTTCGATTTCCCATGAGGTCTTCTTAATTTTTCAGACACGGGCATACATATCAAGTTTTGCTTTTCCCCTCTATTCATTATTTGTATCAAATGACTATTTTTTATTTTTTAAAATATGTTTTTATTGATTTTAGAGAGAGAGGAAGGGAGAGGGGAGAGAGAGAGAAAAACATTTATGTGAGAGAGAAACATCAGCTGGTTGCCTCCTGTGTACACCCCTACTGGGCACCGATCCTACAACCTGGGCATGTGCCCTGACCCAGTGTAAGCCAGTGAGTGACCTTTCCGTGCACAGGATGAAGCTCAACCCACAGAGCCAAACCAGCCAGGACATCGAATGACTTTATTTTTAAATACCTGTGGTATCGTCATAAATGTTTAAATAGATTACAAAATATATCGATAAATGAAAGGATTAAAAGAAAAAGAAAAAGCAGAAGTCATGTAACTTACCTTATAAATATTAGAAAAAAGAACACACGCACACACATGCCATCTTGTCCTGTCTCACTAAAGATGCTCTCTAATAACTTAAAAATAAACCATGGAGGAGACACAACAGTGATTTTAGAGTCTTATTATGAAAACAAGTGAGATATGCTCAACTCAGTTATCACAGCAAAATAAATTAAAGGAAAGTAGAAATAATTAGTAAATATGAAAGTTGAATTTAAAAAGATAAAAAACTTAAAAAAAATGCTGAACACTAGAACCTGGTATTTAGAAAATAATTGTTAAAAGACATTCTTTGACAAGTTTGATAGAGAAATTAAAGAACATGGGCAATGAAAATATAACTGCAAAAACTGTAGCAATTAAAATTATTTTAAAAATCCAGTGAAAAGTTTAATACAAGATATTTGAAAACCTTGATCACATAATTCTTTTAGTTAACATTAACTCAAGAAGAGCCAAACACGGGGATAAACCAATGTCACTGAAAAATTTGAACTAGTGGTTGAAGTTTGTTTCTATTATTAGCACTAGTGTAAATTAATTTTAATGGAAAGATCTAACAACATATAAGAACCAGAAAATATCCTTATTAAATGAATTTTTCCAGACGTAAAAAAAAAAAAAAAAAGAAACTTCCAATCTCAGTGAATGATCTGAGAGTTAGCCTTATCCCAAAACCTAATGAAAACAATATGGAAAGCATACTATACGTAGTTACTTTTTTGGTTATTTTGAGTTTGTACTAAACACCTAACTACCTAGTATATTTAAAATATGATTTAGTTTTCAAAAATGTTATATATATATACTTTTCCAAAATGTACATGATTTACAAAAAAAGTTTTACTCATGAAAAGTCAGGAGAACAGGCATTTGAAAGCAAGCAAGGATTTCATTCATGTTGCCACAATCAGCAAGTGTATTTTTTGAAATTACTAAGAAAGATTTAGGAAAAAAATCTATATAAACACAGGAAAATAAGAGTGCCATAAGGAAGCTACACATTTCTGAAAGAGACAGATAGGAAAAGATCTATGGACAAAAGTAAGGTGAAACTAGGGCTCCCAGTCAAGGTGGCGCCATAGATAAACGTGGTACTCGCATCCTCCCACAACCACATAAAAAATACAACTAAACTACAGAACAACCATCACTCAGAACGACCTGTAGTCTAGCTGAACAGAAGTCCTACAACTGTAAATATAAAGAAGTAGCAATGAGTCTGGTAGGAGGGGCGGAGATGCAGAACAGGATGGTCCCACGCACACGTGGTAAATAAACATCAGGAGGGAAATCTCAGCAACAGAGTTCCCCTCTGATGAGTGAGGGGCCCAGCCTCAGACAAGGACCCCCAGCCCAGGGTTCCAGTGCCAGGAAGAGAAATCTCCATAACTTCTGGCTGTGAAAACCATTAGTACCGAGTGGGCTGGAGGGCTGCTGGAGTCCCAGGCAGTTGCTCCTAAAGGGCTCAAGCGCAGACTGGCTTGGATTCACTCCCTCTGAGTTCCGGCATTGGGCAGCAGCTCAGAAGACACCAAGGACGTAGGGGGAGGAACTGAAGCGAATGGCATCGGGATGAGGGCTGGAGGGGCAGCTTTATCCTAGACAGAAGTGCTGGCAGAGGCCGTTGCCCCTTTGATGAGCCCTCCCCGACAGAGCCGGCAGGCAGGCACCGTGTCTGAGTATCCATCAATCTGGCTGGCACTGTTCACCCTGCCCTAGTGATTCCCTGAGACCTCATCCCATCAGCTTTTGGAAACATCAAGCTATTTCCAGTGGCTTTTCTATACAAATGGCCTGCCTTGGCTCATGCATCCGACTTTCCTAAAATCTCTCAAATAAGCAACAGCTGGCCTTGGTGTGCCTAGTACCTCTCACTAAGTAGCCCTAGGCCTGGCACTAGTGGCAACCAGACTTGGTTCACAGCTTGACCTCTCCTGGCTACCTCCAAGCCCAGCAAAAGTAGCAGCCATCTGCAGATTGCTTTGCAGCTCATGCCAGGTGGCCCCAGCAGAACTAGGCAGCAGCTGACCTTGGCCGGCACCTTCTGGGGCCCCCAGAGCCGGCATACCTGGGGCACAGCTTCAGAGCTATATCGAAGGGGAGCAATGAGGGAATAAGTGGGGGGACATCTGTAATACTCTCAAAAATAAGATAAATTTAAAAAATATGAACAATAATATGACAATAAATATCTATAAGAATTGAATCTAAGAAACAATAAACAAGCCGAACAAAAATGGATTCATAGATACAGAGAACATTTTGTTGGCTTCCAGATGGTAGGGGTTTTGGGAGGATGGGTGAAAATGGTGAAGGGATTAAGAAGTACAGATTGGTAGTAACCGAACAGTCATGGGGATGTTAAGTACAGCACAGGGAATATAATCAATACTATTGTAATGATTATGTATGGCGTCAGATGAATATGGGATTTATAGGTATGATCACTTAGTCAATTATATAATGCCTAATCCTTCAGTATACATCTGAAACTAATATAATATTGTATGTCAGCTGTGATTGAAAAATAAAAAATAATTTTAAAAAATGAAACTGTAGCCAAAAACACATAAGAGAATGGTGCTATGGTGGTTGAATTGTTCTAGGAGCTATAAACAAAGAATAAATGAACTAGAAAATTCAAAAGAATCAACTAGTAAACTCCTAGGTTCATTTTTTAAAAATAGTAAATTTTCCAGATCAATTTACAAAATCATTTATTTTCTGATACACCAGTGAGAATAGTTACAGCCATAATAAAGTAAACCATTCTGTTAAGAGCAGAAAAATAACAGAAATTAAAATTCTAAAGTACCAAGAAATAATACTTATAAATTAAAAAAAAATTTTGAAAAAATATGAAACTTTACTGAAAGACATAGAGAAAACCTGAATTAATAAGTAAAATACACATAGCAAACTTAAAATAGCATTATAAATTTCTGAAAGAGTATAAAGCTAGACAGTCTCTTCTATCCTAACAATAAGACCAGAAAATACACAAAATCACTATCTTACTTGAACCCCTAGAGAAGTTCAAGAATGAGACCCAAAGGAGGTGTTAGGGCAACTAACTAGCCAGAAATTTAAGTAAAGAAAGACATCTCCAAAGAGTGTGAGGAAGCCAGTGCTATTTCACTTGTAAATAGAAGGAAAACTGGTTCACATTTAAAAAAGAGAGAGAAAAAATAATCTTTTCAACAAACGATGCTGGGACAATTGGATATTCATATATAAAAATGCACTTTTTTCATGAATAGACTGAATTGTGTCCCCTAAATTCATATGTTGAAGGATTTAACCTCCAATACCTCGGGAATGGGATATGTCTGTATTTGAAGATAGGGCCTGTAAAGAGGTAATTAAGTTAAAAATTAGGCCTTTGGGTAGAGCCTACTCTAGTCTGGTATCTTTACAAGAAGAAGAGATTCTGACAAAGAGAGAGAGGTCAGGGATGTATGGTTGAGGGGAAGGGCCAGGTCGGGGCACAGTGAGAAGGCAGCCATCCACAAGCCAAGGAGACGATTCCAGAAGAAATAAACCTGTCTATGCTTGATTTACCACTTCTAGGCTTTAGAACTATGAGGTTATAAATTTTTTTAATTGATTTTTTTAGAGAGGGAGGAAGGGCGGGGCCCAGAGAGAGAAACGTCAATGTGAGACACATCAATAGGTTGCCTCCTGTATGCACCTTGACTGGGGGTCGAACCCACCACCCAGGTTTGTGCCCTGACTGGGATCGAACCCACCACCTTCTGGTCCATGGGATGATGCTCCCACCACTGAGCCACACGGGCCAGGGCTGAGGATATGCGTTTCTGGTGTTTGAGCCACTAAGCCACCCAGTCTGTGGGACTTTGTTATGACAGCAGGAGCACATTAATACAATTTATAACTAAAAACAGACTACAGAACTTAAATATAAAACCTACACTATAAAACTTAGAAAAGTAAATATAACAAAAAGTCTTCATGACTCAGGGTTAGGCATAGATTTCTTACATAAGACACTGAAACTATAATTTATGAAAACAAACTGGCCGTTTGAATCTCGTCAAAGTCAAGAAGGCCTGGTCTTTGAAAGCTGGTGCTTAGCGGGCAAAGGCAAGCCACACGCTGGGAGAAACACAAATGACCGGTACAGGGCTTGCGCGGAGATTATGGGGCTTTTTAAACACAATAAGGAAAAAAGCCAATAAAAAATGGGCACAAGATTTGAACAGATACTTTAAGAATATATACGAATGGCTAAAAGATCAAAAGGTGCTTAGCGTAATTAGCCATAGGGGAAATGAAATGAAAACGACAGTGTTGTGTCACTGGGCGCTTAGAATGCCAAGGAAACAAGACAGTCCAAAACCCCAGCGCCAGGCGCTGAGGAGGCTGCAGGATAACCGGGACTTTCACAGGCTGCCGGCGAGGGTGCGGAACGGCACAGGCCCGTTGGAAAAGTTGAGCAAGTTCTCTTTTAAATTTAAACATATATTTATCACTTTTTGCTATTTCCCTAATGTAAATGATTTTTATCCAAAAATCTCATGTTGAGTATTTCTAATGTTTTTGTCGTCACCCAGACTGCAAACTACCCAAATATTCTTCAACTGGTAAATGGTAAAATAAGATGTGGTCCATCTATACATAAAATACCACTTGGCTGTAAAAAGAGACCATGTGCTGCTACCTCCAACTACATGAGGCGGGTCTCAAGTGCATTATGCGGAGTGAACGCTGCTGGACTCAACAGGCTGTGTAGCAGAGGGTTTCACTGATACGGCTTTACGCAGGAGGCAAAAAACTATAGGAACAGAAAAATAATCAGTAGTTGTCAGGGTCTGGGCCGATAAAGCAACAGGAAGGAATATTTTTTGAGAAATAGAGTTGTTCTGTATCTTGATTGTGGCAGTGATATCATGACTTCCTGCATTTGTCAAAACTGTGCACTAAAAATAAAATGAATTTTATTATCTGTAAATAATACCTCAACAAACCTCATTTTAAAAGATAGCATTTGAAGAAAGAAAAGGAAAGTAATTGGATTGATTTAGGGAGGGGAAACTTTCTAAGCAAGACACAAAAACTGCAGATTTGGATACATAAAGATTTAAACTTTTGTGCAACAAAGAGCACTAAATATAAAGTCAAAACCTTGTATTATACTGGGAAAATAGCTATAACATTTATCAGACAAAAATATTTATAACATTTATCCAGAATATCAAAACTATTTCTACAAATTAGTAACAAAAATACAAATTATGCAGTTGAAAAAAATGTCTCCAAACATGAATTTTCGTTCACCAAAGTATAATGCAGTGAAAACATGCTAACCTAGACTCTCAGGAAACATAAAGTAACGCATGAGATCTTTTCACATCTTCGACGTGCGGGAGCTGTTGAGCTGAAGGGCAGGCAGGCTCTCAGCCTGCTGGGAAGGCGCCGTTACAGCCTCTCTCAGAGGTTTACCTGGCACACTACTGACCAGCATGTCCACTACTAACATCCTACCTTGAGGATATACTTTTAAAAGATTACATCATATCTTTACTAACAAAAATTTATAAGTGGCCTACATAACAGTCAACCGGGGAGGTATTAAATAATAATGTATGAGTATATTGTGCAGCTAATTAAAATAAGATAAAACTATGTATTTACATGGCAATCTCTGTAAGCCAAATTGTCAAGGAAAAAATAAATGACATTTTAGCACATATACGTGCGCTTTGTCCTGTGAATACAATTAAGCTGGCCGGGGGTGATTAGGGGTGACCAGTATCTGCTGGGTGAGGTGAGCGAAAGATGTGAGGTTTTGTCCTGGGTCTGAATTGTCACATTGAAGATATTTGTAAATTACTTATGTAACTGAACAAAGGGAACAGAAAACAGGGAAAATACACTGTAACATTTGTAGTGCGCTGCACAATGCCTGTGTTCTGAAGTGTTTTGTTTAGAACACTTAGACTTGTTCCAATACCTGGGCCTGGGGCGGCGGGAGCGGGCCCCTGGAGGGGGCCTTTCCGCTACCCGGGGGGGGGGGGGGGGGGGCCCTAGGCGACCAGGCGGACAGGGGGCAGCGGGTCCCCAGGGGCCCGTCCGGCCGCGGGGAGCCAGGGCGGGCTGAGCGCGGTGGTCACGGTGGCTGCGGCGCCCGGGCTCGGAGCGCGCGGCGGGTCCCCCGGGCTCGGAGCGCAGGGCCCGTGGCTGCTCGGCCGCTTTGGTGCCGGTCACCAGGCAGCTCAGGCTCCCGCGGGAAGATTGCCATACTGTTAATCCCACCACCTCGTTCTCTGCTCGGAAACGGGCCTCTGTCGCCGGTCGTTCGCTCCCCGTGCTTCCTAGGAGGTGGTGGGTGACGCTATCAAACCGCTCGCCCCAGGCCCAGGCGGGGATTCCGGTTCCCGGGCCGCCCTGTTCCCCGAGGCCTTCCTGCCTCAAAGGAGCGCCTTCCTCGCAGGTCTAAGTTCAGATTTGCTGCTGAAAGTGCATATGCCCTGTCATTCCAAAGCAAGTTTTACCCGCCTCTCTTATAAGGACCTTTGAGGCTTAAGGGGTTCTTTCCATCCCAGGAGTCAAAGGAACTAGGTATTGAATTCCGAATGGGGGGCCCCAGCATTTCTTGTTACCTCCTTGCAAATTGAGAAAATAATAGTCAAGAGTAACACTTTCACATGCCAGCTCATTAAGTCCTTTGCATGATGTTACATATTTCGTTGGAGGCTGCCAAGGCTGCATGAGCCAATCACTGAGCCGTAGGGTTACTGGTGTTTGTGCAAGAAGAGTGTGTCCCGGGGAGCTCACTGTTCAGCAGATGCGCACAGTTCTTACACCTGCAGAACAACTACTGCAAAACTTGAGTAAGTTCTGTTCAGTAATTTAGTCGTTAACCCATGAGTCATGATAAATGAAATGTTAGTCTAGTTACCAGATCTGAAAGCCATGGTTGTCTGGACTGTAAAACCCCAAAATATGTAGATAATATAATTTAGGCATGGTGTTATATCATCAATACAATTACTTTTTATTTTAGTTTTAAAATATGTTTTAATTGATTTCAGAGAGAGGAAGAATGAGGGAGAGAGAGATAGAAACACATCTTTATTGATTTTAGAGAGAGAAACACCAATGATGAGAGAGTCCCTCATCATCTGCCTAGCCCGCAACCCGGGCATGTCCCTGACCGGGAATTGAACCCCGATCTCCTGGTTCATAGGTTGATGCTCAACCACTGAGCCACCCAGGCTGGGCTATCCAGTATCTGTAAAGAGCTATTTTGTGGATTTTGTCTAACTTTTAGTTGCTTTTGGTGGAAAGGCAAGTTGGTTTAAGTCATGTTATGGCCTGAAGTGGAAATCTAACATATACAATCTTAAAGCAAAATGCAGACAAGATGTGTGTGCCGATACTATTCCTGTTGTTCCTTTTTAATGATATATTTTTCACTTGGACCATTGTTAGGAGAGCTAGATGAATGTTCTAATGGTACACACAGAACAAAAATCTTCTCATCATTCTAGAATGATCGCTTTCCAGTCTTTAATCAGAAAGGATCTTAAGATATAGACTATGAGCTATTACATCAAGGAACAAGTCAACATTAAATATAAATTGAAGTAACCTGTTGGACTCTTGCCATTATTTAAACAACCAAGAATAATCTAACTAATAGGTTGGGTTCAGGGTACTTTTTTTTTTAACCCTCACCAAAGGATATTTTTTCCATTGCTTTTCAGAGAGAGAGAGAGATTGATGTGAGCGAGACACATTGATTGGCTGCCTCCTGCATGTACCTGGCTGGGGCTGGGGATCAGGCCAGCAACCTTTGCCAGAATCGAACCCAGGACCCTTCAGTCCTCAGGCCGATGCTCTAACCACTGAGCAAACCTGCTAAGGCTGTAAGGGTACATTTTTCAGCTCACTCACAATGACGGGGTCTTTCTTAAAATTTAATCTTTAAGAGACATTACACGGAGGTTCTTCCATGCATGAGAGTCAGCAATCACAGAACAAATGAGAACAACCTAATCACTTAGGCTTCAAAAAGAAACTTTCACAGGGAAAGTCTCTCCTTCAAATTAGAAGACACAGTCTTTGCTGAGAACCAGCCAAGGCCAGCGGTAAAACTGTTGCTGTTTTTGGGCTGCCGTCTCTACTGCAGTGAGACTACTTTTTTTTTATGAGAACAAATGTGGTTGACAAAAACGACAAGCCTTGACTAAAACTAAAGCAAGGAGCTTTCGTCCCGACAACTCGGAATATTTGCGCTGCAGCTTCTGGGGTCTGACCGTGCGTGGACACAGCTCTGGCCGCAGCCAGCACAGCCTGCGGGGCTGGTGGCGAGAGACGCCGACAGCCACGGCCACTGCTCGGACCAGCCCGGTAATTCAGATCCTGAGAGTGTGCAGGTCTCCACCCCCTGGTCCCTCCTCCCCTCCCTCACGCCTTTGCTGCATTTTACTTTAGCTTTATGCCTATTTTTACAAAGGGCGGTCTGAAGGGAAATTCTGTAATAATTTTACAGTCACGTAATTGAAGCGATGCTTGCTTGGTGAGCCTTCCACAAGGTTTCACGGCACAAATTCCTGCTTGAGTCTGTTCCCAGAAGTAGCACAGACTTCAGAGACAAATGTGTGTGCTTCTGTCTGTCGGATAATGAAGAGGATTCAGGTCGACATGCTCCCCGTTGCATTTTGACTGGCGGAAAACGTGGAGCTCACTTCCATGCCCGACTTAAACTGCCACTTGCTCCCAGCAAAGGCTACTGTCCGCTTGCCTTTGATTCCTGCAGGGGGTTAAATCTCTGCTTCATGCCTGGCTGCTCCATTTGATATTATGTTTACTTTGTAAGACAGATTAAATGCTTTGGAAAGAATATGAGATACACATGCTAAATTAAAAACTGAATGTAAAAGAACAGAGGTGTGTGGAGTGGGCGGCTGGAATTGAGTAGCAAAGCTATGAAGCCATTAAGAATTGAACAAGGACCTTGGGATTGGGCCACTTCACCAAATCAGTGGGTCAATGAAAAGGTAACTGAACTGCAGAGGTTTGAGAAATTAGATGTTAGCAAATAAAGCTCAGAGAAACAGATTGTCTATTTGATTAATCTAAAACATAAAATGGGCAAGATATAAGAGATGTAAAACACTGTAGCTGGGTCATCTGCAAGCCAGGGCTCTCATTTAGACCAGAGGAGCAGCTTAACAGTTTCTGTTTTACTTCAGCATCTCAGCTTGTGTTAAATGTGCTGTGTGTTGTGTCCTAAAAGCATTTGTGCCCTTTTATCTGATTTTTTTCAAAGTTGTTATATTTAATTTATTAAGGAGACACATCTGTTGGTTTTCTAGGGGAATTCATTTTCACATGCTTTGCTGTAATTAAGTAATTTTCCATAAAAAAGTGACTTCCTAGTTTTCCCGGTCTTCTGATGTGCATAGATAGTTTCTGTTCTATCTGCATTTTCTAACCCTTGAGTAGAGCCTGGAGAGCAGCAGCAGGAAAATGGTCAGAAGGTCTGCACAATGCCAGTCCCATGAAAGCAGAGGCTGTGACCGGCGTGCTCCAGTCTCTAGCGTGACGCCTGGCTCGACAGACGCCTGCTGAATAAGTCACAAAATGACTACGGGAATGGGCAGCTCTGCCCAATAACCTGTGGCCGAGAACAGCCAACAGCGAATAACGGCATCTAAACACCTTCAAGGATACAACTTTAGGAGCATCGGTTTCATGACCATGCTACTCTGGGGGCTGGTGAACCGGGCCATCCCTCCCTTTACACTGGGCACGGGCTCTCCTTAGAGACGTGATACCCTCGGGGGGCACCACCCTTGTTTGAGCCGTGTGCCTGGCGTGTCCCCAGCGCTCGCCCTGGGAAGGCGACACAGCTCAGCGCCTCCCGCGGCCTCCCAGCGGCCGGTGCCCCATGCCCCCGTCGGAACCGAGTGCTGGGCTCAGGCCTGCGCCCTGGCTGAGGCCAGTCGCTCCCGCTTTCTGAACGCTCCGCTTGCTCTTCTACAGACCAGGAGGCTGCTTTTCTAAAGTCTCTCCGCCCCGAAGCTTAGGATTCTCTCAGGAGCCAGGCAGCAGGATTTCAGACGCTCGCCGGGCGGCACCCAGCCGCCCCCCTGCCCTCAGCCACTCGCTGTTTCCAGGGAATTAGGCCGCCGCAGGCCCCTGTGGCCTTCGCCCCATCCTAGGGGGCAGGTCTCGGAAGATTCCTTGTGCCTTAGGTGTAAGGGCTGGGCCTGTCCTTCGGAGCCAGGGAGTTTCGGCGAGTTCAGAACAAGACATGCTTCCAGGTGTCGCAGGCCTGCTGCGGTCACTGCGGCTGCCAGCTGCGTGTGAAATGACGGGAACGGACTACGTCCCACCTCCCCTGAGACGAGGTGCTTCCCTGTCTCCACACTTCCCCTGTTCTGGCACACACCTGTGGGGTAGAGGGAAATTTTATGCACAACCAACAGCATACCTGGGTTCAAAACTCAAACAAAAAAGAAGCCCGGGCCAGGTGGCTCAGTTGGTTAGAGCGTCGTCCTGATGTGCCAAGGTTGGGGGCCGGTCCCTGGTCAGGGCTCGTGCAAGAAACAACCGGTGATGCCTGAGTAAGTAAATGGAACAACAAGTAAACGTTTTCCTCTCTCTCCAGTCAATAAAATACAAATTAAAAAGGGGTCATTGTTTTTAAAAAAAATAATGACCCCTCTGTTCTAGCTGATTTCTAATAAAGTGTTAGGTCTTTTGTGAGAAATGGGAATGTTTTCTTTGTTCTGTTTCCAGCTTGAATTCATTGCTGTTTTGAAATACTGAGAATAAAGGAATCGGTTTCAACCGAAGGAGCAAGCTGCCGGGCCAACTTTACCTGTGTTCATCCTGCCTCCGATTCCCGGCACCTGCACCTGCGCCTCCCCACCGTCTCCCGCCTTCCTCTCCAGTGAAGGCGAAAGATAAAATTATCCCCCTGGGCAGAGGGCACAGAGAGGGCGAGAGGGGCGAGGGCATCCGCTCAGGAAGTGAGCTGGGCGCCTTACCCGGGCAAGGAGCGATGCGAGTCGGAATGAAGGCGGGCCGGTAGGAATAAAAGACAATAGTTTTGAGAAATATTAACAAGGCGGAGGGTCTACGTTGATGGCAAGAAGAAATCCAGAAAGATCTTGATCTTCTGGCTTGAAGGGCCGTGAATGGCGGCAGTGCCAGCTACCAGAGGGGAGAAAGTGGGGACGCACGGCAAGGTCGCTGAGGAAACGTGCGCTGTGAGCTGGGGGTCCTCAGGGGCCATGTCTAAGAGACAGTCGAATATGCAGGTCTGTTGCTTAAAGAGATTTGCAGGACTGTGAGCCTGATAGAAAGGTTTCTATCGTTCAAGCCAGTCCACTGAGCCCAAGAGGTCAATTCACTTAGAAAGGAACCTCCACAGGTGGCAGATTGGACGCTCCAAGTCATGTCCCTCCGTCCTTGCTTTCCAGGAGCCTTAAGACGAAGGCAGGAGGGTATTCCGAGCAGGCCAAGGCTTTCCTCCGGAAGACCCGGGTTAGCGTGTCAGCGAAGGAAGCTGTGCTTGAGAAAGGCGCAAGCGCCTAGAAGTTCCCGCAGTAACGTGTCAGACCCTCCTGCCTCTTTCAGAGAGTCCGGCTGCCCCGGGTGAACACGCAGGCAACGGACGCAGGCTCCGGCGGGACGGGCCACGGGCCTCGGAGGCCGGGGGCTGCTGAGTCTGCCTCCCGTCGGGCGACCCACTTCCACAGGTGCTGTGTTCCCGTGCCCCGTCCAGGCAGGGGGCCGGGAGAGCTTACCAGCAAAGCAGCCGGGCTCTTTCTGTCGGGCCTGGCCGGCAGCCACGTGGCCTCCCTCAGCCCATGCTCCCTGCAGCCTCCTCTCCACTCAGCATCACAGGTGCCCAGCCCAGCACCGCCCGCCTCGCTGCCTTAGCTGCAAGCTTTTTACCTGCGCAGCTCTGCGCCAGCTTCCCGGGACATGCTGGGCACTCCTGTCCCAGGGAACCTCGACCTTGGCTCAGAAGCTAACAGGCCCGTCATAAACAGAGGCGTCCTGCATAGATTGCTTATTCCCACCCTGATAAAAGTCCTGCGCCCTCTCTTAGCTTGTGCATGGACCTGCCTACCAGGACCCCCAGGTGTGTAATAGAAGGTCCATTCACTGCCGTTATACACCTTTCTCTAAGAGACAGTCATAGCAACTTTTCAAAAGTATTTTCCCAAATGTTTTTTCTTGATTCTTAGTTCTTTGCTCTGCATTTTAGTTGTGCCACTGGCATAACCTCAATAACTTTTTTCATTTCAAGCCATTTCATTCCATTACCTACACTTTAATGCTTTGGAGCTTCCATGAAAATTTTATAGACTAATTTTTTAAAGTACCACAAGAGTGAATGAGAAACAGTACATCTTCTGATGCCAGAATGCAGCGGCACGTCTGCATATTTTCACAGCTCCTTGAATCTCAGGGGCCCCTGGGGCCTATGGAATACACAGTAAGTGTAGCCTGGCTGGAAATTTTGGGTGTCCATGCTTGCATTTATTATTAGTACCTTACCAGGGGTTTTGGTACCTATATGAAATGAGAGACTCGCTAATACATGAAATAAGCTAAAAGTGCCCATTTTCAACGGTGAAGTTTAAAGCAGACCTTCTTGATGCCAGAACATCTGAAAGACCATGCTCCTGGTTACGGTGATCGAAGGCAAGCTTCATTCCACTGAAAGCTCCAGCACGGGTTTGCCAGGTAGAATATGAGTGAGGCCAGGTGTACAGAAGGTCACCCCGATGCCTCCCAGGAGTGGATGTCTTTTCTTCCAAGATATATTCTCTATCCTTTATTTGCTTGTGTTTTTCTTTACTTCCACCACAAAAATTTTCTGATAATGCTGTGTTTTGCTATAACCGGGCCTGTGGGGAACTTCAACAGTCCTTATACGGCATTGTCTGGTTTGCATGGGGTCAACTGGGCTTTCGCATGTACTGTCCTTAGTGATGTGGGTGGAAATGAAGCTTGGATCAGGGCATCTCATTCCCAGCTCGCTGTGCACCCCATCAGGGGCCGCGTGCTCTCCACTTAACACCCTGCTGTGCTGCTCTAATCTGGTCATTTGTTCCGCTGGACTAATGGGTGTATTCTTTTGTGAAAGTCATGCATGGCATGAACATTTTTGGCTGTGATTAAAAACTGTTAACCTTCACTTTTCCTATAAATGATGTAAACACTATAAATAATTGCACGTTATTAAATAGGTCTGTCTCCTACCGTTTGCACCCCGCCCCCCTTTCTGGTTCGGCAGGGATATAAGAAGGCGCTGTAAGCCAGAGTGAAGGTTAGAAGGATGCTGGAGCTTTCCTCTAAAATCCACATGCACTGGGTAAGCTGATACTGTGGGTCTAGAGACCAGACTTTGAAAATACTGTGAAAGTCAAGTGAAGTGTTGAATTTAAATTCTTCTCTTGACCACTTGCTTTTCTATTCCATGCATTTTATCACTTCCTATCCCCTCAGTCCTGTCTCTTTAAATGGATGCTGGTGTCCTTGATGCTAATGTCAGGAAAGCACCAAAGCCCCCATTCCCTCAGCACTGCACCTTGGTCCATCCCCTCGACGTGCACTCACACACCCTGCGGCTCCATCCCTGGGCTTCATCCCCCTGGTGATTCCTTTTAGAAGAACTACTCTGGGTTGACAGGAGAACCCTTCTTAAGGTCAACATGCATGTTTTCATCCTGCTATTGTACATAAAATAATGGATGAGAGACACCTGGCAGTTTCCGTGTCCTTTTCTCAACTCTAACACGTGGATGGGAATTGACCAGCGACTAGGCTGGGTCTCCACCTACTTTTCCCAGGGGGACTACTGACGTCTTCCCCAGGAGAGGGGCACGGAATCCTTGATTTCTCCCTTCCCTGCCTCCACACTTGAACACAGGTTGCCTCAGCTGAATGGAGAAGCAAACCTATCGGCCGGTGCTGGCCTCCGGGCCCTTTCTCAGTAGCATGCAGCTCATGTGAAGCACAGTCCCCACACACAGGGCAATACGGTACAGTGAATAGATAATGCTGTGACTCACCTAGGGCTTCCGTAAGGCTAATGGACTTCCATGCCTTCTCCCTTAAACCTCAAAACTCTACAAGGCAGATAGCACTGTATTTTTCACCAAGCAAAGTGGGCTTTAGAAATTTCCACAGTTTGCTCGGGATCCTCAGCTAGTAAACGGCAGTGCGGGCCCTGTGCCGGCTCATCTCGGCCCATCGCTTCTCAGCTCCGCCATGCAAGTCACCCGGGTGCTCTATAGAAACAATAATTTGGCTGTGGGAAGATAGCTACAGCTAATGTTAAGTGATTTGGTAACTAAGAATGATAATAGTGATAATAAATGTCGCTCCCAGTTACTGTGTGCTAACTATATCCCAGGCTGTGTTTTTCTTCGTGATTTTTCTCGCTTAGGCTTCAGAACAACAGTTCGATGCAAGTAGTTTAGCCCCATCTTACCGACGTGGGAACCGTGGCTCTGAATGACTGAGTGAATTTGGCCGGCTCCCTCCCGCCGGCACCTGTCACGTGGCAGGCCGCCCTGAGAGCAGCGAAGGGGAGGTGGCCGAAGCGCTGACTGGCCCGCGAGGAGAGCTTGGTTCCAGGCCCGGCCGTGGCACTGATCCCGTGCACGCTTGTCCTTGTCCACTGCCTGACAGGTTCAAGGATTTTCACGTGCATTTCAGTTTAATCAGGTTACTTTCTGACCCTATCCAGGTTTCCTTATCTGTAAAATAAGGTGGCTAGATGACAGGCGACTTTCATGCTCCAACATTCTCTAGTTATAGGAATTGGAGGCAGCCTTATGCATTTTATTCACAATTCCAAATGTTTGCTTTCATTTCTAAATGAGCGGAAGGTGAGAGACATTCTTATTATTGTTTTATAGTATATTTCACTCACAAGTTTTCTGTAAATTTTTAATTAAGATCATAAGGATGCATATAAAAATAGTATAAAATTCTAGAATGTAAAAATCACCTTTTCACCTCTGTTCTCACCCTCCCCTTTTCATACTCAGAACAAATAATTCTTAAGTTTGTACAGATTAAAAATAAATAAATTCTGTGTAACAAAAATCAGCTTCCCAAACTTTCTCTCCCATAGACACCAGGCTTCCTTCCGTCAAAGGGGCTGGTAAGACTGAAAAGCACCCTGGAACCGCCTTATCCATGCGTCCTGCGCTGGGTCAGCTCAGCCCTGGAGGAAGGCGGCCCGGCGAGGCCCGTTCAGGCTCAGTCCCGGGAGCCTGTGGGAACCCCCGGGGCGCGGCTCGGCGGGGCGCGGTTCCCCGTCCGCCAGGGGGCGCCGTGGAGGCCGGTGGCGCCCGGAGCCCCCGCCACCTGCGTGCCTGCTCTTCTGCAAGTTGCTGCTTTTTGCCTCAGTTTCTCCATTTGTGAGGTTGTTTTGATTATTAAGTAAATTAATATTTGTTAATACTTTCAAACAGTGCCTAGAATGTAGTAAGCATTATATGAGTCTAAAAATGAACAGTGAAGAATCCTCTATCATGGAACTTGGCAAATTTCAGTTGCTCAATTAAAATTTTTGAATGAACAGCGCTTAAATATTTTCATGGTTAGAGATAATAACCCTATGAATAAACTCATTTCCTAGTTGGATAGCTCTAGATCAGCAACTTTCAACCTCTTCCTCTCATGGCACGCATAACTAATTACTAAAATTCTGCAGCTCACCAAAAAATATATTTTTTGCCGATCTGACAAAAAATAGGTATAATGTTGACTCAGTCACACTGGATGGCTATTCTTGGGCCGGCTGTTATCTTTTTTTTTTTTTTTGACAATCCAAGGGAAAGTAGGCCAGTGCCCCTGATTAAATAGTCAGGTATTGTATGTTTTAAAAATTCTTGCAGCACACTGGTTGAAAGTCACTGCTCTAGATAATAGAAAATATTTTCCTTTAGTAAGTCAAAAGCTGTGCTTCCTCTCATTTCTAAGCCTTGTTTCTGGTTCCAAATTCTGCAGCAACTCAGCAGGATTGTAGCCATTGAGTTGGTGGCATCTCTCCATGTATTTGAAGATTGCTAGCATGCGCTTTCCCTTGGCTGGGCCCAGCATTCCTCAGGAATTACTCTATAGGCTGTCATCTGGACTTTAACACACTGGGCACCCTTTCCTTTCAGAGCCTCCCTCCCCTGGCCTTAGCCCACTCAGAAACCCGTGACGCCCCCAGTGAGGCCTCACCCCTGACGAGTGATTCCCTACAGCCTCCCCCAGTGAAGTCTTACTTGGCCACGATCCATCCTAAAGGACTAATCTCTATGGTCATTTAATAAATTAATTCAAGTTAAATTATTTATGTTTCTTTAAGGGTTTCATTTGGTATCTAGAGGTAAACTGAATGAATAATTATGAAAAATACATGAGGGTTTTGGTAGATTTGGTTTTTGTTTTTCTTGCCCTGTGAATTGGTAAGCAAGACACAAGGGTAGAAAGCTGTGGGCTTTGGAGTCGAGCAGAGTTGAGTTTTCATCCCCAGCTGTGCTATCATGGACAGGGAGCTGTTCAGGCTTCAGCAGGCAGTTAGAAGAATCCCACGCAGTGCGTGAGAGCAGTTAGCTCAGGACTCGCTGCACAGCAGAGCACGTAGGAAACTTAGCCTGCCTCCGATGTGTCTTTGAGACGTGTCTGGTTAAGGGCACCAGGCCTTCGATGGGGCCCTGGGCACTTTCACCTAGATGACCAGTTTACTTACCTCCCTCCAATCATTCCTGCTTCCAGAAAGGCATTTCTAAAGTACAGATTTTGTCACATTGCTGGCCTTTTTTGAAATCTCTGGTGACGTCTGTTGATAAAAGAAAACTTGTTCTGCTTACCCAGACACATGATTAGCTTTTCAGCCTCTCTTCCTGGCTTCATACTGATCTGTTTTTCTTATGCTGTGGGCTCAGTCACATCAGACAACTAGGCAAGACGGCCACAGGACAGACACCTGCGATCTTCGAACGTTTGCAGTGTCTTAACCTGGAATGCCTTCCCTCTCTGCTTTATAATAACCCTTTACCTTACCAAATCCTTCCTATTTCTGGTGTTTGATTCAAATGCCTCCTCCATTCCTGGGTCTCCCAGATAGAATTCATCATATTCTTTTGTGTATTATCTTCACACCTCTTTGGACATATGTCACTGTATTTTAGCTATTTGTTTATGTGTAACTAGTTATAATCACGCTTCATTTAATATCTTACTGTTATAAAATACCTCTGCTTGCATTTGATCTCCACATCATTCTGCAATTAGAACCCCCATTTTATATATGAATAAAGTTGATATAGTGACACCTCCCTAAATAATTTAGATAGGATTTCTTTAAACTTGTCAAGTATGGAGCATTATCCTAAGTGACTATATTATTAACTCAGTTCCTTACCATAGCCCCATGATGTGCTTACTAGTGTTGTATTTCACTTATTTTCAGGTATGTATTACTTACTTAGCTATTGATGTATAATAAAACTCTCTAAAATGTAATGGCTAAAATAATAAATATTCATTCTTGTTCATGAGCCTACAGGATGGTTTTGTTGGTCTGGGTGGGCTCATGTGATCTCAGATAAGCTTTCTCATGCATGTGTGGGCAGCTGGTGGGTAGGTGGGGGTCTAGGAGATCTAGAAAGACCTTTGTAGGATGAATTGGCTCTACTGCACATGATCCCTCAGCGTCCCAGTCAGCTAGCAGGGGGTTATTTTCCTGGAGGTGGCAGAGTTCAAAGACCAGGTGGGCGTGGGCAAGGCCTCCTGAGCTTAAGTTTGGAAAGGGCACATCTTTATATTTGTCACTTTGTATTGGCCCAAACAAGTCACAACACAAGCAGAGATTCAAATGTGGGGGAAATAGACTTCTTGATGGGAGGAGATGCAGTCATGTCAGTGTGGCTTCAGGGGGGGAAGAGTTCTTGCCGTATTTGCAATCAACCCACCGCACACTTTTCCCGTTGTAAGGTCTTGGAAATTGGCTTCCAGAGGTAGTGTGTTTGCTTCTGCATGACCTAGAACATGACCAACGTAAGGCCACTTTCAATTAAATTTCTCTTCTGAGGTTGTTCAAACCGTACGGACAGAGTGGACTCGGTGCTGTGCGGCGGGGACGCTGGCCCTGTTCTCACTGTGGGACCACATCCCCCCTCACTCTGTGCCTCCTGCTCCTGCACACCCCCCCCTCGCATTGAGGGCACAGCTGCTTGGTGCGTTCACTTACTCGGGGTTTTCTCTTCAACTCCCTGCTTTGGGTGACTTTTCTTTTGTAGTAGAACTTAAAATAATGATGTGTCTTACAGTCAAAGGCATCGTAGATAAATAGGGTGCATCCCTACTTTAAAGAAGAGGAATGTGAGTCCTGGTGAATTTAATTTAGTTGCCAAAGGCCTAGAGATGCAGCTGTTAAACAGAAGCAGAAAGGTGGAAGCCCAGGCACTCTGGCTGCAGGCCACTACGCTAACCACTCACTGCTCACTGCTGCCGTTGTTGCATTTGCAGAACTGAATACTTAATTTTAAAAATGCATTATAACAGAAATTTCCTCCTATGCTGGCTTTTGTCACCAGTTTGTTTATTTGTTTGTTTCTGACAGTCCTTTCTCATAGTCGATGGGAGATACATAATGATAATTTAATATGCACATACCTGCACAGAGAACCAAAAAAAGAAATAAAAAAAATAGCATGCTTTGTCTTCCAGGCAACACGCATTATTTTATTAGTGACCTAACTTTATGAGGCTAATGCACATGGTTCAAAATCTGAGGTGTCCATTAGGAGAGACTGTCCAGTAGTTTTTAAAACATATTTCTACAATTTCCTTATTATGATGATCTCTGTCTCTACCTTCTTATGATAGGAAATGTCCCCCAAATAATAAGGCCCAGCAGTTTACTTCCTGCCTCATATCTGTGTCTATCTACTAAATGATTCGCTGTGAATAGTAGAGGCCCCATAATTATTTGACTCACCCAGACTCTTGAACCCAAATAATGCATGTACAATGGCCGGCCGACCAATAAATATTAACTAAAAGACAATGAATTAAAATCCCAATAACAAGAACATTTTTATATAGCTGTGAAAAATCTGACTTTGAAATTTTAATATTCATTCTTTAGCGATTTGTCTTGTTGCTCTACGCTGCTGTTTTTATCTAGCTTTATAGTTTAGAATTATTTAACATTTTTAAAATTTTCATACAAGTTGAGATAGGCTCTGAAATATGTGCCAAAAAACGACCGCCGTTTTCTCTCACTGCAAAGCAGCAGTGCGATATTAAATATTTAAAAACTCCACAAAGGTTTTTTTTTTCCTCCTCTGAGCTGCCAACCCTTTCTAAAGAAATGTATTACGAGAATTCCCTCTAGTCTTCATAACATGCCCACATCTCATGAATAAAGGTAATGCCTTTCCCTCTAGATTGTAAATAAACCTAAAGCTTCTTACTGAAATGCCTGAAAGTCAACATATGATGCTTTTTCTCATCAAGCTACAGGGAGGCCCCAGGTAGGTTTTCACCACCAACAGCCAGGCTTTGGTTATGGGAAGTGCCGTATGTTTCTCGGTCTGGCACCTTGGTACACAGCTTTTTAGTTTTATTCCAGTTGGAGATTTGCAGTGTCAGGCTGTAAAACTAATAAATAAAACAAATAGTTCAGGGTCTTTTTAATTTCTTGAGTAGATTTCTGGGCATATTTAATTAAACAAATTTAGGATTTGACATATGTTTTATCCATAATTCATTTTGGGTAAATAAAAGCTGATCATCTAAAGGATAAACATTGTTCAGTTATTTTTTGACACCAAGATTTTCTCTGAAATGCTATATTTTACCAATTTTGGCCTCTTTTTCTGCTAGCTTTTCAGTTGCTACTTCATCAGCATCTTTTTATTTTTACACTGCATTATGTTAGCTCAGAGATTTTTTTCTGTCTCAAAGTGTGACTAACATGTTAAAAATTTAGCTGTTATTCTACTAATCATTTAGTAGCTACCATAATATGTGAATGTTTCTCTCTTAAAGTCAGCTTTTCAGGCAACTTATGTTGCCTTTAAAAATTTATTTTTGAGTGTAAATTTATTTATTTTCAACATGAATTCTTAAAAATTATTTCTGCCAACAAATTATTGGTGGAGATAGTAGCAATAAAAAGAATAGTAACCAACCCTTATTTAGTGATGCTTTAAATGCTTTATTTGCCTTAAAATAATACAATTAAACCAAAAAACTATACAGTGTTTTTTAGTTCTAAGAACTAAATTAAAAAGCTATTTAACACATAAAATAGAAACATTACACAAAAAATAGGTTTGTTGTGTTAATTTAGAATTTACAGAACATGTATTCACAATGCAGGACAATTCTCAAAAGCTTTCCTTTGCTTTTTCTTAATCTGTTCAAAAATTAAGTCTGTGTGGTACTCTCCAAAGACAGATGCTATCAATCCTTCTGCCTCAGAGTTTAGTTCTCCTTGTAATTCTGGGGTGGCCCTCCTTCTGATCAATAGAATGAGGGATTAGTGGCATTTCAGATCTTCTGGGGCCAAGACTCTATGAGGACTGGAGTTTCCTAGTTCCTGCTTTTGGAAATGCAGCACCATGTTGTGAGGAAGCCCAAGTAGCCATGTGGCTAGGTCCACATGGAGGAGAACTGGGAGTCCTGACTGTCACCCAACTAAACTCCCAGGTGGTGGTCAGCACCAATTTCTAGCTGTATGAATAAGGCTTTTGGACCATATAACCATCTCTGAATCCCAACCTATATCACATGAAGCACAAAACACACCCAATCAGCCAACTTGTATAGGGGTATGTAACTAGGTGTTAGCATGTGATTGTGTGTAAGGGGAAAGGCTAGGACTAAGTCAGATAATCAGAATGATATCTGAGGGATTGGGGGAACAGATCACCAGGGAGTACAAGGTGAGTTAGACCAACTTTCTAAACCCAAAGCTACTTAGTTTCTCAAGGTGAATCTGAGATCATTTTACCATGACTCTAAAGTAATATCCTTGTAGGACTAAGGAGGGATAATGGCTAGTTTATTATCTATAAAGTCGGTCTGTCTTTTAGTGAATCAATACACAGAAAATCCAGAAGGGTATGCAGAGAGGCTCTTTTTCATCTCAGTAATTTATATGCATTGAGTACTCTTGAGGTGGGTTGAGGCTCAGGTCTCCTTGAGCCTATTCAGCTCTCTCTACTGGCCTGTTAAAGGGCATTGACCCTGTCCCCTTTGTTTCTTTAGCACTGATTCTATTCTAACATTCTTGTTTTTTCTCTACTCAGGCTGTTCTAGAGACTGTTCCTGATCCCCTTATTTAGAAAAGGTAGCTAGAGGCAACCTCCCATCAGGAGGAAACCTCAGAGTTAGCTGTTTTCCAGACAATCTGACATTTTCCTGCCAATTTTAATTCCAGTTTCACTTGGCATTATAAGGGTTGTTATGCTTAAATATTAAGTCTCTTTTTCTGTTCTCAATTGGTTGGCTGAGAAGCCCATCTGAGCTCTAGGCCAGATGTAGTTTGATAGATTTGCTTTCCTTGATTCTTTAATAAATTCACTTTAGCACAACCATCCAGGGTCACTCTTTGGAATTCTTTGTCATGAGACTGACAAGAACTGAGGAGAGGACAGCCCTCTTCCTTCAAGTCGGGGGCTGTCTGATAACACCTCTTCTGGTATTTCTGGTGCCTATAACAGGTATTTTACATCTAAGTTACTATGCACCAATGGAAGAGAGGCATTTTATTCAGGAAAAGAGACACAATGAAGGGTGGTATGAACAATAATTTATTAAAACTCCAAATGACCTAAGTTGTGTGAAGGTCCAGAATGAGTCACTTCAATAGGTGTGTCTGTGGTATGCAGATTGTTTTGAGCTAAAAGCAACTGTAGCCATAGATTAAAGAGAAACTCTGCCACCACCCTCTTAACTACCTTGAATAATTTGAATTACAGACCTTGCCCATAGAGTTATCAGAGACAACCTCTTCTGACTAACCTAGAGCAGGGCAAACTTCTGTTTACTAAGCATCTGCTCTTCTCATCACCCTGCAAGGACCTTCTGAACCCCAGGCCCCTCGCCTCACCCCTGCTCAGAAGGCCTTATACACCGTGCTCCCTCCTGTCTCTGGCTCATGTCTGTTTGATTATTACACCAGTTGAAAGAACCTTGAGGGGGGAGGAAAGTGTGTTCCTCCCCCACAGTTGCAAGTAATCTTAAATTTCTAAAAGCTTGTTTTCTTTTCACATTAGTCAATGGTTGTTTTTCTCTACTGTTCTCTCAAATACTTTAAAATAATGAAATACTTTCTGAATGTTCAAGTCAAGATTCAGGAATTAGAGTTGTTTTTTTTCTAAATTCTAATCATTCAAACATAGGCAGAACATGAATTTCCTTTACGTTAACCAAATGCTTTATTAACTAAAATACTTTCTGCTTTAAGTTCTTCAGATAATGAGTAGTGGCATTCACAATAACCACATGTCAACGTGAATTTTCTCCTAATATGAGAACCACATATTGAAATTAAGGGGGTAGAGAGAGTCAAAGATGTGTCCAGGAAAAGAATCCTGTGTGTAAGATTCAGAAGTGAAGCAAAGGGATCAAGAGAAAGATGTTGGTGTGAAGAGGTCTTTACAATTATAGTTAGCAATCCCTAAGTTTCATCAAGTACTTTTTATATAGTCAATGTGCTCAAAACTTACATGAGTGAGACTATGTTAGGCTCCTATTATTATGACAATACAGCACACACGCCCATCTCATAGGTGAGCACATTGAGTATTGAAGGAATTGAGTGACTTGCCCAGTGCCAAGCAGCCGGTAACGGTGGTGAGCTATTTGGACCCATGCTGTTTGAACCCAAATTCAAAACTCTAAAATGAGAGATTCGCAGTATAGCAGAGGTAGACTAGCGATGGTGGTCCACATAATTGCAAACAAATATTCTTAAGCAATTGGTGAAAATTGAGCAAATTGATTATCTCCAAAATAAGCTCAGCAAGTGTTCTTGTTTAAGTACATAAGGTGCCGTGCAATCGTGCAATTTTACCCTTCAAATTTATGTTCTCTTGTGTTTCTGCTTTATTTTTTTAATGTAAATTAGGATGTTGACTTGAAACGCAATATACCTACACTAAACTGGTCCTGCTCTGAATTCCAGGCCTGGGAAAGCTTTTGCTAAGAAAAGATTCTTTCTCTGTTTCTCATTTTGTATTCCTATAGTGTCACATTTGTTCCCAGAATCCTGGCATTTCAGTTTCCAACCATTGCTCAGATAGTGACCCTTCTGTGTCCACTGCGAGAGTGACAAGTAGGCAACAAGACAGGAGACATGCAGGTGAGCTCTTGCAGAGCTCCCTGTCGAGGGGCGTCAGAGGTTTTAGAAGAATATCGGAGCCTGATTGTAAAATGCTACCAGGCTATTGGTTTATAGAAGCTTACAAATAACTTTTACTCTATTTATTAGTTTATGACTTCAAATATCATAGGCTAATTATAATAAAAGGCTTAGAAAACGTCACCATCCCCCCAGCCCCTTCTAGTACTCAGAAGGGTTTAAACTTTTATAAATTTATTCTAATAATATCCTTCCAAATTCATAACAGAAGGAAAAAGCTTTCTAATGCCTGGACTCTCTGTCACTTTGTGTTTTAAAAGCCCTATAAAGCCCGGCCGGGCGTGGCTCAGCGGTTGGGCATTGACCTAGGATCCAGGCGATCAGGGTTCGATTCCTGGTCAGGGCACATGCCCGGGTTGCAGGCTCGATCAATGACTCTCTCATCATTGATGTTTCTCTCTCTCTCTCTCTCTCTCTGTCTCCTTTCCTCTCTGAAATCAATAAAGATATATTTAAAAAAATAAATAAAATAAAAGCCTTATAAAGACAGGAATCTGCAGGGGAACTGAATTTTCTGGTCCTATTAAGTCACGCTAATACCTCTGGTAATGACAGGGAACATGTATTGAGCCCTGTCGTATGCTTCTGGGAGCCGTGCTTAGTGAATATTCCACATCTGTGGCCTTCTTCAGGCTTCACAACAGCACTAAGAAGCGGTGCTTCTGTCCGCCCCTCTTGCGGATGGCGCTGAAGACTTAAAACGGCTTACTCAGGGTCCTGCAGCCCTGAAACCTGCAGTCTCATGTTAGGGTTCATATCCTCGTCAACATCTAAGTAAAACCCAGAAAGCCCCAGCGGTTGCCGGGTCGCTGGGCACCGGTTGCTCGCATCGTCTGTGGGGGCCGCCGCAGCAGCGGGGCCGGGCGGCTGGAGGCCCAGACGCCCCCTTTCTCAGTTCCGGAGGCGGGGAGTCCAAGACCAGGGTGCCAGCAGGGTTGCTTTCTACTGAGGCCTCTCCCAGGCTTGCAGGTGGCCGCCTCCTTTCCGTGTCCGCTGGATATGCCCGTCCCTGGTGTCTCTTCTTTTTCTCATAAAGTCACCGGTTGTGTTGGATTAGGGCTACCTTATGACATCGTTTAACCTTAATTATCTCTTTAAGGGTCTCATCTTCACTTACAGTCACATTCTGAGGTGTGGGGGTGGGGGGATACAATTTAGTCCATAATTCTTGGCTTCACAGATCTAAAATATCTTAGAGACTGAATTCTCATTCTGTATAGCTGTGCCAGCCCATGTAAAAGTGAGAGTTAGATCTCTGCTATATCTGCGATGTTAGTATAAAATTGCTCATTCATTAATTTGTTCAATCAACTAAACAAACAAACACAAAACCCCACAACACAACATTGTTCAGTGAAGGATGAAGAGAGAAAAATGCCAAGACTGAATTATTATAAATTATGGAAGAAAGAATGCAACACACCTCCATTTCTGCAAAAGGCTTGGGGGTTTTCTAGGACTTCAATGACCAGCCTTCTTTCGTGGTCCCTGATTTTGTGTGTGTGAAATTTTAAAGAAAATAGAAAGCTTTCAGTAAGAGTAAAAATTGCTTGCAAATAATACTTTTCCGCTGCCCGAGCTGTCTTCTTCTGTCCTGCCCGTTCCCCAGTCTCGAGCTGGAGGCTCACTGCTCTGCGGGGGATGGCGGAGGTGCACAGAAGCATGCTGGGCAGGCATTTATGTCGAGGAGTCCCGGGTCGGGCCTAACCTTGGGACAACTATCAGGGTAAACAGTCCAGAGCACGGCAAGTCAGAACGCATTCTGGAGAAGACAAGTTGTATTGTCGTTGGAGAATTGCACTGGTGGATTTCTCTGATGCTAATGGGAGTGGGGTATCCCTTTCCCCACTGGGAGCTGGGTTTTTGCAATATTTTGAGAAAAATAATTTTCTAAGACTCACGGGGGAGGATGAGTGATTTTTATTTCTGTGAAGTTATATCCCCTGGTTTCCAATGTCCCATTTCCCTTAATCCAGTCCTGGAAAGTGTGCAGCGGGGGCTTCCGCAGAGCTGGAAGCAGAGCCAGTGTCCAGAGTTTCTGTTCCATGGTGGAGGTGGATCTAACACAGCATCAGGCTAATCACAGTCCATTGGTCCATTGTGAGGGGCCCACGTGGCCGTGAGCCCTGTGGGTGAGTGCAGAGCAGAGCGCGGGAGCCTCACAAGCCAGGACCGAAGCTCGAGCTGCAAGGGAGAGACGGGGCTCCTTGTTCAAGAGCTTAATTATCAGACCTTCTCATGCTCGCAGGGGCCACGCCTGTTCTGGCCAACGGCTTGTTCCCAGGCGTGAGTGACAAGCAAGCACCTTCCCACGTCACCCAGGCCTTATGGGCATGCATCTATGGTCCAGTCCCTTCCCCCATAAATTTGCGGGGTACAGACCTGGAGAGTGTCAACTGCAGCTTCCCGGCAAAGCTGTGCAGGTGGCATGCCTGCGTTACCCAGCCTTCCCTTTGCTCTTTTCCGTTATTAATTAATAACCAGGTTGTTACAACGGTGTCAGTATGAGATATTCCATAACAGAAGTTTATTTATTAATACATCTAGAAAATTGTATGTACTATGTTATCTTTTTGCAAGTTCACAATGTGAATCTAACTGCAAGGTCCACAAAGCTTACCGCAGTAATACCAAATCAGTTCTTTAAAAAACAGTATTTTCTGATATTGCCCCCAATGTGTATTCTTTGTTCATGTCATACTAGGAATGGCTAAAAAAGAGAAGGAATAGTAAACTAAGTCTAATTGAAAGCACATAGAAAAAAACAAAGAAAAGTCAAGTTGTGAGAAATTATGAAGAAAATAATAAGGTACAGCAACGAGCAAGGCAAGAATAGGAAGACAGCAGAAAAACATAAAATATTTGGGCGAGTGAGAACGTGAACGAGTTCCACAGGGTCGTTACACAGGCTACAGACGCCTTTATTTACGTTTGCACTCAACAAAAATGCAGCAGGCACGTATGTGATCCAGGTACTGTGCTAAACACCAGGGCTGTCCAAAGGAATCAAAACTCGCCTGTTTACAGACCAGAAAGGAACAAATAAACTTATGTTATAATTATGATCCAGGAAGCTAATCCAAGTGTCACAGGGTCACAGTGAAAATTCGATGTTTTCTGTGGTTCGGCTTCACCCTGAAGGACGGTTTTAGGCAATGTTCACACCTGACGGCACCTGTGCACCAAGCCAAGTGAGAGGCTGGCCCTGGGGACATCATCTTAGCCTTACCTGACGCAGTCTCTGGGGGACAACTTTTAATACCATGTGGTGGGATATGAACATTAAATCTTTCAGTATAACATTTTTATTCTTTTGTTTTCCTTTCCTTTCTTTGCTGCACTAGCTAGAACCCCAACATATGACAATTAAACCTCTGTCCTTGTGGTTTCCAGTGATTTGGGACCTGAGCTTTTTGGGCATTGACTCCCACTGTTACAGGCCTAGAAAGGAACAGATCTGAGAAGGCAAAAGAGAGAACTACTGTTTCAAGAAAATAAAAAGAATAATCTCAGCAGAGTTGGTAGGAAAGAAGAATTAGCTAAGGGCACCTGGAACTGGCCCCGGCAGCTGGTTTTGAGAGAGGTTCTAAGCTGGGACAGGCCAAAACTACAGCTGACCCTCGAATAGCACAAGTTTGAATCAGTGGCTCTACTTACACATGGATTTTTTAAAAAAATACTATAAATGTATTTTCTCGTCATTATGATTTTCTTAATACATGCTTTTCTTCAGCTTACTTTAATGTAAGGTCTAGTAAGTATATAATGCATATAACACAAGATACGTGTTACTCAGCTGTCTGTGTTATCAGTAAGGCTTCTGGTCGGCAGTAGGCTATTCGCAGTAGGCTTTTGGGGGAGTCATATGAGGATTTTCAACTGCAAGGGGGTCGGCACCTTGTTTAAGAATCAACTGGAGCTGGATAAGGTCTGGGAAGGAAAGTCCTGAGGGACATTATTCAAGTTCCCTGCAGCTTAGTGGGACTGAGACACTAACCCTTGGATTTCCTGAACGTCTCCCACAGTCTGAGCCCGAGGCTCTGGCACTCTCCTTCTCGTTGTAGTTCATTAAGAGCTTCACTTTGCCGCATTCAGACTTCCCTTGCTGACTTCTCAGCAGGAAGGATGCCTGTCCGTGCTATTTTAGTTAGCTATTCCTGCAATAATGCTACATGACAAACCACTCCAAACCTTTGCGATTATAATCAGTATTATTTCTCATGTCTCTGGGCTGGCTGGGCTTGGACCTTCTTTCTGCTGGGGCCCCGCATGCACTCGCAGTGAGCTGGCAGGTCGGGGGGGGCTTGGCTAGAACACCCTCATCCGGGGTGAACCAGCTCCCTCGCCTGTGGCCCCTCGCCTCCAGGGCTCGCACAGGCTCCTTCTCATGGTGCAAGCAGGATCAGAGAGGCGGGAGTGTGCAGGCCTCTTGGGGCCCAGACTCCTATCTGACCCGCAGTCAGTCCTGCCCAAAGCCACTCGGAAGGCCAGCCCAGGCTCAGTGGGTGGGAAACAGGTGCCACTGGGTGGAAAAACTGCAAAGTCAAGAGCTAGGCTACGGTGGGGGGTGGGGGAGGATCGGGCCTATTTTCATGGACATTGTACCCCATGTGCCATAGGACTTGGCCCGATGCCTCCGTGGTGACCGCTCAGCGGACGCCAGGGCACTGACGCATCCCAGGAAAACGGAGGGGGACCTGGCCTCTTCTTTGGAGCAGCACTGGGGCCTCTTCCACCCTGTGCTTGGGGAGAGCAACTCACTGAGCTCAGACTCCCTGGCTCTGGATAGGATTCCGACGCTTATTTTACGGCCCAACGGTTACTGGTATTAAATGGAGAGACCGGGGCGTGCAATGTGCAGCACACAGGAGACACGAACACAGAGCAGAACGACGGACACAGTATAGGCTCAGTAACTCAGAACTTAAAGCTAAAGGCACACGGACAGAATAATTGTTGCCCGAGAAAGCAAAACCTGAAAGAGAACCAGACACGTTACTCCTTGGGCACAAGCAAGTTAGAAATGTGGTTGAGAGGAGATGGAGCTTGTAACCGATCCTCTGACTGAGGACTTGCTCCGGCCCCCTCGCAACTTCGGCCTAAAACACCGGTGGCCTTGACGGAGGCCCCTGGTCCCGTCAGCACTGCCACCCTCCCTCTGCCACCGATGCCTGCAAGAGCCCACAGGGAACAGAAGCGCCTTCAGAGGCTCGGCGGTCACTGCGGGACGCGCCAGTCCCTTCCCTCTGCTCCGCGTTCGTTTGATCAAAACACTCATGTTCTACAGAGAATCCGCTTTCATCTTCTAGCGATGGCCGAGGAACGAGACTTTTTTCCTTATCTTTGTAGTGATCAAATTATGAGGCAGCCGCGTGTTGTATCAGGGGAAAGCCTAAGGAGAGCAGAATCACAGGCTACAGGGCGTTGAAGAAGGGCCCAGGAGCGGAGAGCTTCCGTCGCTGCGGCCACCTGCCCCGGGCAGGGTGGGCACAGCGGGGAGCGCCAGGCTGCGGCCCAGGAGCCCGGCCGCGCAGAGGGGACGCGCCACGCCGTGGGCTGGTGCCCCTTCTCGGGTGTCCTCAGGGTCAGGGAGACGGAATCACTGTCTCTCTAAGACTTTGGGATTTTTTTCACTTGTTCGAGTCTGTACTTCTCCATTTCACTCATAATAAAAATGTAGCACAAAATACTTGCCTTTCTGTAGCGTCTCACTTCTTATAAACTCATTTTATATATTTTTTCACACATCTGGTTTCACGTGTCCCACAATACCCCCATGGACCCGGAGACAGGCTTTGCCATCTCCGTGTGTTTCGGAGGCAAGCTCGCACACCGGCGCCTCGGGGAAGTACCATAGGCGGTTAAACCGGGCGCTTTCTAAATGAAACTTGTTTATCCAAACTGCTATTCAGCTGTGATTTGGGCTTGCGGAAAGGGCAGACTGTTTTTGTCCATGACCCCTTGCAGGTTTTGTGGCCTCCTCTTAGGATAATATCACCCCCTGTACAATAAATTCAGTGCCTCCTGGTTGCCTGTCATAGAAATTCCAGGCTGCGCGGCCGGGGAGCAAAGGGCCACAGGTTCTCTCATCCCCTCCCCTCCCAGTCCCCCGTTTGCCTGGGCAGAGGGGACGATTACGCCTTCCTGGGTGGGGAGTGGCGAGAGGCGACAGTGGAAGCTGGGCTGTCAACACGTTTGTGGTTGTGTCGGGATGAGATTGTTCTTGAACCAAGATTTGTTTAGAGCACAAAGATGCCTAAGGGCGCTGGTATCTTTGATCAGCAGGGTCAGCATTCATTATAAAGCACCTTCAAAATCGAGGCCAAGTGCGATTTAACTTAATTCAAGAACAGCAAAGGAGTAGTGTAGGTTCAAGGGCCTGTTGGCCGTGTGTAGAACAACTTGGAGAGGAAGAGAAGTCTTGACGCGGTGCAGGCTGAGTAGTGGGAGTCTGTGCCTGGTGGCCCGGGACCAGCCAAGGAAGGCCTTACAAACAAGGAAGGGTGCTGGCGGGAACGTGACTGGGACATTTTAGACAAATTATTGATGGGACTTAGAGATACACACGTTACAGAAGCAGATGGAAAGGCTCCCGCGTTTCTGGGTGGGAGGGCCCAGTGCTGAAAGCCCTGTGTTGAGCTGGGATGAAGTCTGTGCTTTAAGAAGACAAGGTTAGGTTTTGAGAATGCTGAGCTGTTGGGAGGACACAGGTGGGGGTGTCCTCTGGGCGCTCGGAGCTGTGATCAGCCTGAGTTAACGGCCAGTTCCTTAACGTATCTCGAACTAAACTAGAACCCTGAGCTCCAGCAGCAACTCTGATCCTTGTACCAACTTCATTCAGAAATGATGACAAGAAACAGCTGGCGCAAGGAAGAGAGAAAAGAGGAAACATGAATTTTAAGTCAAAAGAGAATAATTTCGTCCTTAATTGCGTCCAGGCAGCCCTTTCAACGTGGATGGGTAGTTACTGGTACCCGCTGGGTCCCTCAGGTAGTGCTGGGAGCAGCGGACGCCGAGGGGACGGCTTCCAGGGGCCACGAGCTTTGCAGAATCGAGTCTTCCTCAGTCTTTCACAAGCCATAGGTTCAATTTAGCACATCCTTCCCGTTTCCGTTTCCGGAAAGCTCATGTTGTGTCAAGGTTCTCTCTCCTCTCACGCTAAGTGGACTGGGTGAACTGAAAAGGCGACCAGTTGGTAAAAACCCAACGCCATGCCTCGCTGTGCCATTGCAAGCCTGCCTTATACGAGGCATTTGGCCCATTCCTGAGGAATTCAAGGTAAAGGGACTATTATTTTTTCCCTCGCTACAGAATTACCCACCGACTTTTATATCTTCTTTATAACAGCCAAGTATAAATATTAAATTGTCTGGTTTCTACCTCCATCTTCTTAAAACAAGTCATGGGCTCAGAAGTGTGCCTTCATCGCTTCTCAGGCTTCTTGCCTTTTCCATGAACAGGACTCGTGGGAGGGTCTGAGATACAGGCTAGTGACTGACCATTAAAGTTTTTTGAGTATTGTCTTGGTTTTCGTAAAGATTAACGCAGCTCTTTCAAAGCCCCTAAGGACTTTCTGAGATAGAACATCTCCCGATTCCTGCTAAAGACGGTGCGTGTTGAAAATGCAGAGGGGGCGGGTTCTTAGGGGGCCGCGAGGCCGGCTCCTCTCCAGCCTCCCCGGGAAGGCTGTGGAGGCCTCATGATTTGCTTTCACGCCGGATTCTGCCCTTCCCGACGCTCCAGGCTCCGGCCAGCAGCACACCTGACCCACGTGCCCGACACAGGCTGCCCAAATGAGAAAATGACGAGCCTGGCACGGGGCCATCGGTGGTCTCAGCCAAGGAAGGGAGGGTGGCATGGCCACAAGGTAAGTCCCCAGAACAACTTCACAGAGAAAAGCTGATGCCTTTGTCAGTGTCCCAGCTGACCTTTCCTTTTCCTTTCATAAATGGGGCGGGCGGTGTGGTCCAAAAGGACACTTTTATTTCACCCCTGAACTGGGAAGCACGCAGTACGGTTACCCAGCGTTTCCTTAGTGTTCAGAACCTGTTCAGTACATTGTTTCTAGAAAACTGTATGCAAAGATCGCTCCTGCTGGAGAACGGCTGACGGCTTCTGTGCCTCACAGACCGTTTCCCCCTCTGACTGATGGCAGTGGAGTAATTCCAGGGTCAGTATGATATAAGGCTAGGAGGCTAACATTATTTCCCTGGCAAATTGATTACTTCCTTCTGGATTTATAGCGCCTACCAGGACTGCAAATGAGGGGTCGATGCCCTTTGTTATTCTAATTGTGCTTTACATTTAAATGCCACAGCTTAGACAGGACCGGTTTCAAGTCTGTAACTCACTGTCGGGGGCAGGTCCTGTGATCAGCAGGAGGCATGGGTCTCCTGCCGGAAGAGAAAACGTTTCTGAAATAGTGGTGGTCACTATGTTGGGTGCTGTATTCTGTAGCATGACATATCTGGCTGGAAGCCACCTACTGTTGATTATATCAACATGTATCCAATTCAGCATCCGGATCCAGGCTCACACCTAGGGGGAATGAACGCGTGCACCAACTGCATGGGAAAGTTACATGTAATATAGATATAGCCATATCTATATTACATATATATATAATACATATATGCATATATGTAAAATCACTGTGTAGGATTAATGTGATTTTAAAGCTGTGCTCACATATATGTTATAAATTCATATATTAAAGTTTCTTTTTTTTCAGATGCACAGTCTTTTTATTTTTGGAGGTGAGTTACTGGGAGAGAAGAAGCATTATTAATTGTGATTTTTCTAATGTGTAGTTCTTTCTACTTTTGCAAGTTATAATGTAACTTAACATCTTCTTTACCCAAATATAGGATTTGAGAACTAGGAGGATTTTTGAAATGACCTCCCCTAACCTCCTCAGATTCCAGGTCAGTCAGCAGAGGCCCCAAGCATGGAAAGGCAAAGTGGCAGGCCGGCTGGCCAGCGGGGCGGGCCCTCTGACCCAGTTACTGCTCCTGCTACTTTCTGGGTTTGTGGATGCTTTAACCACAGAAGCCTGCAAAGCGGAATCTCAATTTCTGCATTCTGTGGCTATTTTTATGCTGCCTTTAGGATTTTCCTAGGGTAAACCAAAGTAATCAAGAATTTTCTGGGCTCTATATTTTCCACCCTGAATTGTGATCTCACACAAAAGTAAAAGAAGATATCATTATGATTACAGAGTGCCATTATTTTGAAAAAAGTAGTAAGGAAATACTGTTGTGTTTGCTTCACGTGTCTGGATACGACTATGAAAAAAATTTGGGTCAAACATATCTTCCTTTTCTGTATTGATCACCAAGATCATGAGAGGGGAGCCCCACAGTGATGCTAGTTTGCAGGGCAGGCCTGTGTCTCTCCGTGGGGAAGGCTCAGTCAGGTCAGTGCCAGCAGCTGTCCTTCCAAATGACTGAAATCTGAATGCTATCCTGGGGCATATTGAACACATTTGAGGATTTGTTGAAAGTGTAATTTATGCTCAGTAATTTATTTATTTTTTTCAGGAGTGTGAAGAAATGCCCCTTAACTCTTGAGATAATTGATGTCACCTAGGTAAATGTAATTGTGACAGAAATGCCTGTGCATGTACTCTATTATATTAGCACAGAAGCTGCAGGCTGGGTTTATCACTTTCACATGACCTTGTTTGATACAAAAGACATAAAACTACTAGATACTATGTGTACATTCTTTCTTAAATTGTTGATCTGCTGCTCTTTAAAGGATTCGTGTAGCCATTCTGCAAAGCCAATGAGCTCATTGTACATGGAGATGGCTGCTTGAATATCATGATATATTGAGTAAGTGGAAACATCCACTGTTTTCCAAAATTATTAGCAGTAGTTATGAATCGCAGTGTACTTATCATCTGAGATACTACTTTGTATTTACTTTCCAGGTTATTATATTTCTGAGCTCTGTACAAGAAGCTGCAGGAGAAACTAGTCTAATACAATGTTACTTAATAGTCCAGAGTCAGCATTTGCTACTTATAAGCAACCTCATGTCTTTAGCTTCTGTTCTCTTTTTCATTTTTTACTCCAGAGGCTAAAGAATATTTTCTTATATAATAAAATAATTTGAATCCAAGTCATTTTATTTCCCCCCCCAAATATATCTCTAAAAACAAGATATTTCCTTAGACTATGAGGAAGCTTGTATTCAATCCTTTGTCCTTTAAAATTTTTAACTTTTTTTTTTTTTTTAAATGTATCTTTATTGACTTCAGAGAGAGGAAAGGAGAGGGAGAGAGACAGAAACATCAATGATGAGAGAGGCATTGATCGAGCACGCGACCCGGGCATGTGCCCTGACCGGGAATGGAACTCCGATCGCCTGGATCCCAGGTCGAGGCTCAACCGCTGAACCACGCCCGGCAGGGCAAAATTTTTAACTTCTTTCTCCCTTTATTCCGTGCTCTGCTTAGAGAAGCTGCAGTTTGAAAGGAGGGTGGGAGTAGTTGCTCCCTTCGGAGCTCAGCATTGGCCAAGGCCGCCGTCAGGCGCGCGGAGTGGCAGGCCTCCGCCTCCTCGCTGCTGCCCTGGCCCTGGCCTCCATGGTCTTCAGCAGGTTCGGGCAGTAAGAAGGCGGGGAGCAGGGCTTCTCTTGCAGCCCAGGACTCTGAGTGCTCGCCGGGCTCGAGCGCAGGAGGATCGTTGGGAGCTGCGCTCTCGGGGCCGGCCCGTGGTGGACGGAGGCGCTGCGCCCGCTCCGCCCGCGTCACCGAGCCACCCGAGCTCCCTGCGCTCTCGCCCACCGGCCACGAAGGAGCAGCGGCGGCGCTCGGGAGAAGCAGCGCGAGGCGGCTACCGCTCCCCTTTCCTTCTTCCTTCAGGCCCACGTCCCGGGCAGCGCATTGAAGGGACGGGGGTCACTCCTGCGTGAACTGTAAGCCATGCACAGCGTGGGTACTCTGCATTCCTTCACTGTTGAGTTATGTATCTTAATTTTTTGTATGATGTTCAAAGGTTCTATTAAGTGAAAGTGTTTTAACAAGCTTCAGTGATTTTTTTGTGGTTCTGCATCTTATTTAATTTGCATTTTTGTGTTTGGGATATTACACTGTTAACGTCTTGTATTGCACAAGCTGTGCAGGTTTTATAGGTCATCTCAACTTTGGTTGTAGTTAATTCCACTGTTGCTATGCAAAAATCTATAACAAGATCCCATTTGCTTTTACAATTGTTCAAGAAAAACATAGTATTAGTACCATTTGGTTAAAATAGGACTTAAATGATATTGTCCTGATGAAAATTATTACTATTAGAGTTTTCATATTCTTATGAATACCTGAATTAGTATAAAATATTTTCTAGCGTATATACTGCTTGTGAATTTAAATATGCTATCTGTATTTAAAAAATACATCAATTATATATAAACATTTTTTTTGAACTAAAAATGAGACTTACTGTGATTAGAGAGAGGAATGAAGAAATACACATTCTGGCTCCCTCCTGGAGGGTCCTGTGAGCTCTCCAATGTCCTCTGTAGTTGCAGACGACCTCAGGTTAGTGTAAGTAGGACAAACAAAACTCATGGAAATTTTATCACAGAAAACATGGTTTTATTTTCTATTATCTCCCTACTTTAAAGAAGTATTATGGGAAGTATTTCTCTAAGTATTTTGACAGATACATGACATTTACGATTACCCTCAGGTTGAGAAACTTTTAAAGGCACTTTGCATTGTTGGTATGACCTTGGCTCACAAGTGAGAGGGGCAGTCACATGTAGTAATGAAAACTCTGGAGCTGAACTGTAGTTAAATCTTCCCCCTTCCTTGGCCGGGTGCTGAGGCAGGCGCTGGTTGGCAACGTGAAACCGAAAGGTTGTCTCTCTAGCCAAGTATTTTTTAAGAAGTTTAAATCATGACTCTCCTCCAAGTACAAAGTGAGCCCACGTCGAATATTTATGTCAGTCATTGAGGGAACTGGGAGGAAGAATAAGCTGCTTAAGAGCATCTGTGGCCCGGCCGGGCGTGGCTCAGCGGTTGAGCGTCGACCTGGGATGCAGGTGATCAGGGTTCGATTCCCGGTCAGGGCATAGGCCCGGGTTGCGGGGTTGATCAATGACTCTCTCATCATTGATGTTTCTCTCTCTCCCTCTCTTTTCCTCTCTCTGAAATCAATAAAGATATATTTAAAAAAAAAGAAAAAAAAAGAGCATTTGTGGGATAGATATAGTCACTTGGGAAGAAAGGTTGAATTAAGATTTTTAGCACTAATAGACTATCCTAGAGCTGTAACTCTTGGGTTTTATTTTCTCCTAGACAGAAATCTATAGGTTAATGTTAAATAAGTTGATGTCACACTCTCGAGTCTGGTCCTGAGCCATAGAGACAGTGAGTGAAATCATGATCCTGGGCAAACCTGTGAGCCACTGCCCCAGTGCGGCCCCGAAAGGGCTCGTCACCCTCCTTTGGCCCTTGGGCTCAAATACTGAAAACGAGTCCATGGCTCCCTGCTCCAGGCTTTGCATTTATTCATCATTTCCCTCTTTTGCTCTATTTTGTTTCTGACTCGAATGCTGAGTAAAGGAGACATGAAAGGGTGAGAGAGTTTTCCTGATTGGCAGTGTCACGAGCTGGCATTTTGCTCTGTGGGCTTGGCAGCTTTATAACGTTGACCCCAAGGTCCCCACTGGGCGCGCCTGGCGGGACGTCCCCATGTGGCTGCTGCTTCCCTGCTGCTGGGTGCTTGAGGGTCTTCCCCGCCCAGAGCCCACCTGCCGGCGTCCGGGAGGTTCCGGAGGGTTTGCTCGAGGGCCGTTCTCTCCAGCACCTTTGATGAGTTTGTCCCTTTGTAGCACCCCCCTCGGGTCAGCAGGGAGCCCTCGTGTACTCTTCGCCCATAAATTCTTGGAGGCCAGAGCGGTCCCAGCACCAAGCAGCGCTCATTCCTGTGCCATGAAGGCAGCTCCTGGTCCATCTCGCCTGCTCCCTGCGTCCCCCAGACGGGAGGCGTCACTGGGTCACTGTCACCTTGTCTGTGGGGACCGGGCCCTTTGAGCCTCCTTCCTTCCGACCTGAGATGAGGAAGAGTCTTCCCTCCCTCCCTTTGGGAAATATGGTTTCTATAGAATTTCTCTGGCCACACGAACCTTCCTTGCAGATCCACGCCCACAAATAGTCACCTGATTCTCTTCTAGTCTAGTTAGGGTGTAAGTAAAACACGGCGTCAAGTTCATATTCTACTTGCCCGTTTCCCTTACCGGTTCATTTGCTGGTCCTGCATCTTGCCTTGGCATCGCTATCTAGGCACCCTAACCTGTGGGATGGAACATCTGCTAGAGCCCACGATACTGGTGTTGAGACCTGGTCTTACAGTTACTTTGAACTCAATTGAATTTTCCCCAGAATGACTTTATCTGCTTACTTTTGGAGAGCTTTCTATAAGACACACAAAAATTGGGGGATCTGTTTGGAGGAATGTGGGGGTGAACTTGAAGAATGCAGGAGCGGAGGGAAGGCACAGAGAGGCTGGAATATCTGACTCCACTTCCTGATCTAAAAAGATATCAAGTTACAGCATTTATGCCAAACCCACTTCTCCTCCTGCACGCAGACCTTTTGTGTCTTTTCTAACTCGGGGTGCCGCCAGCATCTTGGCCTGCTGTCACAGAATGCAGTGCTCGGGGGGCGTCGTGCGCTGTCCTGTGAGTCTGCAGGCGCCCCCGCCCTGCCCAGCTGCCCCCTGCCGGGAGGAGCTGCACCGTGCCCCTTACTGCATCCTCGGTCTTGACGCTTGCCGGGCCCTCAGTGCACAGTCAACGCGCGTTTACTGAGTGAATGACTGAGACAAAGGGGGAAGGAGTCTCCCCCTGAGCCCTGCTTTCTAGAAATGGGTGTTTCTCTGTTTCTCCTTTCGGAAGAGTTCGGGTAGGAGGGGTAATGGGGAAATAGATGGCCACACTTACTGTTGTTTGTAACAGCCTCTCTTCTGTTACCTCATCCTTCACTCATCTGGGCCCATGCACGTGTGTGCAGGAGGAAATGGTACAATTTTTGTAAAAATTTTAATAAATATTGCACTGCATCAATATATATGCCCTTATTTTTATTAGCTGTCTGCCTTAGATTGAAAGGTCTTTTCAGACTATGATGTCACCTTTCATTATGTGCCCTGCTCACGTTTAGAATTTATTTATTCAATTGAATAAAATTATTCCCACTTTCACTATCCTGGGCTTGGGTTTGATCTCCTATTTAGGGTGATTATTGTCATCTTTAGGCTTTCCTTTAGTATCCCAATATATTTTTTGAAAGGTGTCTCCTTTTTCTTTCTTTTCTGCTACTAAATGCAGAAAAAAACCACCCAGCAACCTGTATAATAAAGTAGACACTGTTACCTCTTTCAGCAGTTTCCCTCTCTTCCAGAGAATCAAGTTTACAGCAGCCCCAATAGGATTGTCCTGGGAATGGATCTTCATGTAAACTATTAACTTATAGTTATAGTATCATGAGTAGCCAAAAGAAAGATCAGGATATTATAAAGAAGGAGAAGTTATATTGTTATTTTTAATTGAATTGATGTAATAAATGGTCTTTAAAGAGCATACATCTGTTCCACTCAATGCTTTCTTTCTGAATTCACCATGAAATGTGTCTTACTGATAATACTCAACATTCTGATCCATTACTTCTTTAAAAGCCTGGCTAAGAGACTCTCAGTACAAGATTTAAAGTACAAGGTACTGCTACATGGTCGGTGGCACTTAATGGAAAGTAAGAGCTGCCATTCTGAAATTGAAGAAAATATAATATATATTTTTAGTGCCCCTTCCCCGCTATTTAGATTACTAAATATTGAGTTTTAAATAAAGATATTTTGTGTAAGTTTATATTTAAACAACATAGCTGTTTGTTTTCTGTTGGAAAGAGGACAATTTAAAACCTCTAATAAGTGTTTTATGGAAAAATTAAGATGCCTAAGTCACAAATCATTGCAACCCACAAAAAATGACATTGTTACTTTTCTGCTAGAGTTGAAAAACTTTCAGTGAAACTGAGTTTGTTGTTGAGTAAATGTCCCTCTGACTCCCACAATATATTTTAAGGAGGTGTTGGGTATGGTTTTAATTCTAGACTAGGATTAAATGCTTGCTTTCAAACGGAAGGTTCCTTCCGCACAGGAACCTGAATGTGCCCGTCTGTGAGATGAGGGAAGAGGGACAAGCTGAGCTGTGCACATCAAAGACTGAGGAGAATGCCAGCAGGCTAGAGCAGGTATGTGGCCCTAATCGTGCCTCTCACTCCCTATTGCCTGCCTTCTAGTGAACCTGAGGGGATCAAGCTGTTCTTCAGCCCAGTCTCTGGTGCTTCCTCTTCAAAGACATGCCTTTGGAATAGCTGGGTGAGGCAATCCTAGGGACCACAGTGAGGCACATGGAGACTCCTAATTCACACCTATTGGGTGGAACTCTCCTTGGACCTGATACATACATTTTGAAGAAAATGAACATTTTCACCAGTTTGGAAGTCTTGGCCATAAGTATCATGGGAGGAGTTCCAAAATAGGCCTCTCGGGTTGTGAAGTGTATTTTGCAACCACATTGCCAAACCTGAGGCAGTCTGACCTGTAGAAATCCTTTTTGAGGGCTATTCCGTATAACTGTCTCTCTCTTCCAAGTAATGACCAAAGCCATCCTGTCAGTGACTGCTGACTAATTCACTCCTCCAATATAGAGGGCACCAGAGAAATTAATTCTACCGGGATGCATTCAGAGGCTGCCTGCTGTCTTAATGTACATCAGCAATAGAAATCAACAAAAAAAGTTTCAAAATAGATGGCCCTAAATATGAATGTACATTGGAGTAAGAAAAGCAGTGATATTTACAGTAGGGAGATGAAAAGAAAAAAAGAAAAGAAAAGAAAACAGAAGAGAAGAGAAGAGAAGAGAAGAGAAGAGAAGAGAAGAGAAGAAGAAAAGAAAAGAAAAGAAAAGAAAAGAAAAGAAAAGAAAAGAAAAGAAAAGAAAAGAAAAGAAGAAAAGAAAAGAAAGCATCCCTCACCTGGATTTCATTGTACAGCAGTTGATTTTTTTTATACTTAAAAATGTTTATAAACTTTATTTTTTAAACCTATTTTCTCTTTATTCATGTTGGTAATTAGCTTTGGTATCTTTTGGTTTAAAATAGGTTTCCAGGTGGCATGCCCAGATTCACAGACCTGCCACCGCAACTCAGCACTCGTGACACAGTAACATGGAAGACCAGACACAATAAAATGGGGAGACAAAGAAACAACCCTGAAATGAAAGAAAAGGAGCAATCTCCAGAAAAGGAACTAAATGAAATGGAGGCAAGTAATTTATCAGATATAGAGTTCAAAGTAATGGTTATAAGGATGCCAAAACAACTTAGTGAGAACTATAAGGAACTTAGTGGGAACGTCATAAGCATGAATAAAGATGTAGAAACCATAAATTAGAGTCGATAGGAAATGAAGAATGACACAGCTGAAATAAAGAACACCCTGGAAGGAATAAACAGGTTAGAAGAAGCTGAGGACCAAATCAGTGAATTAGAAGACAGGGTAGAAAACAACACCCAATCGTAACAGCAATTAGAAAAAAAAATTAAAAAGCAAGAGGATAGTTTAAGGGAGCTTTGGGACAACATGAAATGTAACAACATCCACATTATAGCAGTGCCAGGAGGAGAAGAATCTGAGCAAGGATTAGAGAACCTGTTTGAAGAAAAAATGACAGAAAACATCCCTAAGCTGGTGAAGGAAAAAGCCACTCAAGTTCAGGAAATGCAGAGAGTCCCAATCAATTGAACCCCCAAAGAGCCACACCTAGACACATCATAATTAAAATGGCAAACTTTAAGGACAAACAAAGAATCTTAAAGGCAGCCAGAGGAGACAGAAAGTCACTACAAAGGAGCTCACATTACACTATCATTTGATTTCTCAATAGAAACACTTCAGGCCAGAAGGAAATAGCATGAAGTATACAAGGTAATGAAAAACAAGGGACTGAATCCAAGACTACTCTATCCAGCAAGGTTATCAATCAAAATAGATGGTGAAATAAAGAGTTTCCCAGACAAAAAAAGGCTAAAGGAGTTTATCACCACCAAACCAGCATTGCAGGAAATGCTAAAGGGACTGCTAGAAGAAGAAGAAGAAATAGAGAGAAAGAAAGGAACACAGATAAAGAAAGAATGGCAATAGATAAATACCTATCAATAGTAACTTTAAATGTAAATGTATTAAATGCTCCAATCAAAAGATAGGGTGGCTGAATGGATAAGAAAACATGACCCAAGTATATGCTGTCTACAAGAGACCCACCTCAGAACAAAAGACTCACACAGGATGAAAGTGAAGGGATGGAAAAAACTTTTCCATGCAAATAGAAAAAAAAAAAAAAAAAGCTGGGGTAGCAATACTCACATCAGACAAAATAGACTTCAAAATGAAGACCATAATGAGAGACAAGAAAGATCAGTACAAAATACTAAAAAGATCAATAGAACAAGAAGATATAACCCTGATAAACATATATGCACCCAATAAAGGAGAACTTAAATATATATATAAAAATTCTGGAGGACTTTAAAGGAGAGATTGACAGCAACACAATCATAGTAAGGAACTTTAACACCCAACTGACATCACTGGATAGATCTTCTAGACACAAAAAAAATCAACAAGGAGACAGCAATCCTAAATGACACACTAGATCAGATGGGTTTAATTAACATTTACAGAACATTTTACCCCAAAGATACAGAATTTACATTCTTCTCAAATGCATACAAGCCATTCTCAAAGATAGACCACATGTTTGGACATAAACTAAGTATCTAAAAGTTCAAAAAGATTGAAATCATATCAAACATCTTCTCAGATCACAATGGTATGAAATTAGAAATCAACTACAATAAAAACATTAAAAACATTCAAAAACATGGAGGCAAAATAGTATGTTATGAAACAATGAATGGGTTAACAATGAAATCAAGAAAGAAATCAAAAACTTCCTCAAAACAAATGAACATGAAAACAAAACAACACAAAATCTATGGGCAGGGCAAAGCAGTCCTGAGAGTTAAGCATTACAGGCATACCTCAAAACAAAATTCTAATAAACTATCTAACTTTACAACCTAAATAATTAGAAAGAGAAGAGCAAAAAAAGCCCAGAGTAAGCAGAGGGAAAGAAATAATGAATATCAGAGTGGAAATAAATGATAAAGAGACCAAAAAACAATACAAAATATCAATGAAACCAAGAGCTGGTTCTTTGAAAAGATAAACAAGATTGATGAACCTTTAGCCAGATTCACCAAGGAACAGAAAGAGGACCCAAATGAACAAAATCAGAAATGAGAGAGGTGAAGTAACAACTGACGCCACAGAAATATAAAGGATTCAAAGAAAACACTGTGAACAACTATATGCCAACAAGCTGGACAACCTGGACAAAATGGACAAATTCCTAGAAAAATACAATTTTTCAAAACTCAATCAGGAAGAATCAGAAAACATAAATAGGCTGATAAATATTGGTGAAAATGAAGCAGTAGTAAAAATAACTCCCAGCAAACAAAAGCCCCGGTCCAGAGGATTTCACAGGGAAGTTTTACCAAACATTCAAAGAACTAAGATCTATCCTTCTCAAACTATTCCAAAAAAAAAAAAAAAACAAGAGAAAGGAAAACTTCCAAGCTCTTTTTACAAGGCCAGCATTATTCTAATTCCAAAAAAATAAAAAATAAAGAGAATTAGAAGCCAATTCCCTGATGAACAGAGATGCTAAAATCTTCAACAAAATATGAGCAAATCAGATCCAGCGATACATAAAAAAGATTATACCATGACCAAGTGGGATTTATTCCAGGGATGCAAGGCTGGTACAATATTTGCAAATCAATAAACGTGATACATCACATAAGCAAATTGAAAGACAAAAATCACATGATCATATCAATAGATGCAGAAAAAACATTGGACAAAATCCAACACCTATTTTTGATAAAATCTCTCAGCAAAGTGGAAATAGAGGGATCATACCTCAACGTAATAAAGACCGTGTATGACAAACCTACAGCCAACATCATACTAAATGGGCAAAAACTAAAACCATTTCCCCTAAGAACAGGAACTAGATATGGGTGTCCACTTTCACTCCTCTTATTCAACATAGTACTGGAAGTCTTAGCCACAGCAATCAGACAAGAAGAAAACATAAAAGGCATCCAAATTGGAAAGGAGGTAGTAAAACCATCATTATTCCCAAATGACATGATACTTTACAAAGAAAACCTTAAAGAGTCCTCCAAAAAATTACTAGATTTAATAAAAAAATTAGACAATGTAGCAGGATATAAAATTAACACCCAGAAATCGATGGTGTTTTGATACACCAATAATGAACTGTATGAAAGAGAAACTAATATAAAAATCCCATTTACATTTGCAATTAAAAAATTAAGGCACTTAGGAATAAATTTTACCAAAGAAGTAAATGACATGTACTTGGAAAACTACAGAGCATTGATAAAAAGAGATAGAGGAAGATATAAACAAGGGGAAGAATATACCATGGTCATGGACTGGAAGAATTAATAGCATTAAAATGTTCATACCACTCAAAGCAATTTATAAATTCAATGCAATTCCTATTAAAATGCCAATAGCATATTTCACAGATATAGAATAAACACTCCAAAACTTGATATGCAACCAAAAAAGACCCTGAATAGCCACGGCAATCTTGAGAAAGAAGAACAAAGTTGGAGGGATCACAACACCAGATATGAAGCTATACTACAAAGCCACTGTAATCAAAACTGCCTGGTGCTGGCACTAGAACAGACATATAGATCAGCGGAACAGAACACAGGACTCCACCCAAGCCATTATACTCAATTAATATTTGACAAAGGAGGCGACATCATACAGTGAAAGTCTCTTCAATAAATTGTGTTTGGAAAATTGGACAGGTACGTGCATAAAATGAAACTAGAGCACCAACTTTCACCATACACAAGAATAAACTCAAAAAGGATAAAAGACTTAAGTATAAGTCTTGAAGCTATAAAAATCCTAGAAGAAAATGTAGGCAGCAAAATATCAGTCATCTCACCGTAGCAGAATTTTCACAGATACATCTCCTTGGGCAAGAGAAACATAGGAAAAACTAACCAAATGGGACTACATCAAACTAAAACTTCTACAGAGCAAAAGAAACCAGAATCAAAATGAAATTAAGAGCTACTGGCGATATAATCACTGCTATATGGTGGAAGCCAATGCAGAGTAGAGATAATGCTGACCTGCAGAGAGAAGCAGACGGGATGCTGAGGCCGGGGCACTGGTGTTCCCGACATTTAGCTGTGCTACTGTAAGCTCTGCAGTTTGGCCCTTCAACCCTTCCTTCAGCATGTGCAATTCCTCAGCCCTCCCAGTCAGGCACAAGTGTGTCCGTTATTTATCACTGCCTGAATCAGTGCACTACTGCGCACACTTCTTGACATCACTTGCTCCCAATTCAAAGTCCAGGGCAGATCTGTCTGATCGGCTGAGTCTAGATATCTGCCTGTGCCTTACCTTCAAGGGAGCTAGGAGAACAAGTCTTTTCAGCTTCTGTTGGGGGAGGTGGGGGGGAAATGAAATGGGAACCCACCGTGTGGGACAACATATTTACCAATGATATATCTATCTAATAAAGGGTTAATTTCCAAAATATATAAAGGGATCATATAACTCAACAAAATAAGACAAACAATCCAATTAAAAAAATGAGCAGAGGACCTGAGTAGCCATTTCTCCAAAGAAGACAGAGATGGCCAACGGACATATGAAAAAATGCTCAGCATCACTAATCATCAGAGAGATGCAAATTAAAGCCACAATGAAGTACCACCTCACACCTGTCAGAATGGCTCCATCAATAAACCAACAAACAGCAAATGCTGCTGAGGATTTGGAGAAAAGGGAACCCTTTTCTACTGCTGGGAATGCAGACTGGTGTAGCCATTGTGGAAAAGAGTGGAGTTTCCTCAAAAAATTAAAAATGGAGCTGCCTTTTAACCCAGTGATCCCTCTTCTAGGAATGTATCCTAGGAATCCTGAAACACTAATCAGAAAGAGTATATGCAGCCCTATGTTCATAACAACACAATTTACAATAGCTAAGATCTGGAAACAGCCCAAGTGCCCATCAGTAGGTGAGTGGATATAGAAGCTGTGGGACATTCACACCATGGAATACTACGCAGCTGTAAAGAAGAAGAATCTCTTACTCTACGAGACAACATGGAGGGACCTGGAGAGAATTATGTTAAGAGAAATAAGCCAGGCAGAGAAAGACAAGTATCACATGATCTCACTTATATGTGGGATCTAACGAACAAAATAAACTGATGAATGAACTAGAACCGTAGGCATGGAAACAGAACAGACTGACAAATCTCAGACAGGGAAGGAGAAGGCGGGGTTTGGGAAGAGATTAACCAAAGAACTTATATGCATATGCGCATTGCCCATGGACACAGATGATAAGATGGTGAAAGCCTGGGGCAGGGCGGGAACTGGGCAAGGGGAAAAAGGGGAGACATCTGTGATACTCTCAACAATAACAAAATTTTTAAAAAGAATGACCCAGCCCCAAATGTCAGTGATGCCAGGTTGAGAAGCCCTGGAAGGAGAGCAGCAGAATGAAGATGAATGGCCTTCCTCATGGTCTCTACCACATGGTTCAGTCAGCGAGCTGACACCTGTCTTCCCTTCCCCAAATACTTGCTTGTTCACCCATTTGTTTAGAACCATGTTCTTCAAGGGCAACTTCCAGTAAAATGTCCACTCAGTCTCCATATCCCAAGAGGGATGGAATGTGGGCTGGAAAAAAATGAATAAAGTAGCCCGGCCGGGCGTGGCTCAGCGGTTGAGCATCAACCTAGGATCCAGGAGATCGGGGTTCGATTCCCGGGCAGGGCCCATGCCCGGGTTGCGGGTTAGGCAGCCGATCAATGACTCTCTCATCATTGACGTTTCTATCTCTCCCTCTCCCCCTCCTTTCTTCTCTCTGAAATCAATAAAGATGTTTAAAAAAAAAAAAAATGAATAAAGTAGGTTTCCAAGAGAGAATTCCTCAACTCATAGCATTATAACATGTAACTTAAAATGCTTTCAATTTAATTATTGGCCATGAAGAATTACTAATCAATATGAGATCACAGTGGAAAGACAATGGGACTAAGAAAATGGAGCTTGTCACGTAAAAGGGAGCACAGGTCAACCTTAATGAAACTCTAGAAGAGTTACAAATAAATATAAATATAATAAAGGTGGTAGATTGTTGGTATAACAGATCATCAATGGGGGTTAAGGATGAACTTACAGATACAGTGTTGGATCCCATTAGAAAATGCTTAGATAATGATTGCTCAGATCTGATCTCCCTTTGCTTCTCCCATTATTTTCCATCCAGCCCGTGTCCTGTAGCTGTGAGAAGAGTTGCAGAAGAAAATCCCACTGTTACTGTTACAAAGGTGCTTGGTAAATAATGAGAATCTTGGTACAGAATCCTCAGATTTCTCATATATGCTGCGACATCTTGACTGGATAATACATTTTCTTCTTTCATTTAATTGACAATAGAGTATTTGCCAAGTTCACGTGATTCCTATACAATATAATGTGGCAAAGGCATCCACTTCTGTTCATTTTATGCTCTGACCGAGGTGTCCCCGAATCCTAAGCTTAAATATACATATATATACTCTACTGTTAATAGAAAATACAATTCAAGATCACACTGTTCCTATGAAATTTGTTAACAAGTTTGAACTGCCAAACACTAAGATATTGTTTTCAATTTTCCATTCTCTTTTTCCAAACTGTATCTTTGTAATCCTGACACCTAAAGAATAATATATGTATATTTTTCACAATCTCATTAAAATCTGAATTATATGTAACATAGAGCTACGTAAAAGAGTCGGTCTCTTTTTGAGCTTACATTTTTGGAAGCTAGACATAACTGATCCTAGTAATGATTATTCCTTACTTTTCACTGCATTTTTTGTTGGTAGAACTATTTTAATTGAAACTTTTAATAAGAAAACAACAAATAATATTTTTTCAATCCATCAAATTCCAAATTGTTAACTTAGGCAGCTGTGAGAAATAATTTACTTCTGCCATCTCATTTGAAGTTTGAATTTTAGGTCTAATAGTTTTGGAAGAAAAATTTTTATGTGTATTTATCATATGTATTCTCTCAGCTCCTTAAGTTAATTTGGAATTTGATGGATTAATAAATATTTTCAGTTGTTTTTCTTAAAAGTTTTAATAAAAATATTTCACACAAAACAATACAGTAAAAAGTACAGGATAATCTTTACTAGGATAGCCACATCCAGCTCCCAAAATGTAAGCTAAGAACTGTATATGTAACATACATGTTATATGTGTATGTACGCATACACACACACACAATGTGCCTACTGAATATATTCAATATAGTTTTAATATATTAAGCTTATGGCTTTATTTGCACATTTCAAGCAGAATATTGATAATTTAAATGCAATTCTAGATTAATGGTGTTATATTCCTAAACAAACTTGTATAAAGCACATTTTAGATGGAGTTTAAAATGGGATACTATGCACTCTGAGATCCTACAGAAAACAAAAACAAAAGAAAACAAAAAACTATGTGAAGTTATTAGGTAGCAACTCTGTTTGGGGACAATATTGTTACAATGTTTTAATATTTAAGAAAAATGACTTAGAAGATTTTGCTTAAGGTATATGTGTTCTAATGGCAACTTCATAAATTATTTTCAATAATTTGTTCTAAAGCAACTCATTATATTAAAAGAGAACCTTCATAAAAAGATGTTTTATTTTCTATTTTATTCAAAATGATCTTTGCCCAGTTTCAGTTAAATTCGCGGTTTTATATGGTCATGTGCTTGACTCTGTGCTACCTCGTGAGGAGCTCATGGTCATGCTAGGGGACCGAGGAGGAACTAGGTGCACCTTGGCGGAAAGCCGCTGCTCCCAGGGCGGCCAAAGGCCCAGGAGGTCTGTCAGATACAAAGGAGCAGGGGAGCAGCCGGGAGAGAGGGGTCTCAGCTGGAGGTGATGGTTACTCTGAGGGCTTTGCTACAGCAAACATAGCATTTGGAAATTTATGAATATTTATTTTAAATGTTCAAAAGTCTTTGCAAAACAAACCATACATTCAGAAAAACATTCACGACTGCGGTGCCTACACACTGAACCACCCATAATTTTGCAAGTTTCTTTCTACGCAACATGAAAAGAAACAACCATAAATCTTTCCCTTCAGAATTGGCTTTGGTGGCAGATAAGTTTGAGATAAATAATACAGATAGCTTCACTTCGCTGACATCCAATATTCAGTGCTCTGCCACATAATTTTCCTGAGAAGTCATTTATTCTTGTACGTGCAGTATGTATTCAATAACAGTAAAAAAAAAAGTGTGGCTACTCTTTGCCGAATAATGCACAGTGCATGAGCCTTACTTTCTGGAATCTCTGATGAAAAATTAATTACCCCGGATTCATTCTTTAAAAATTCACCTCAATTAGTAAGCCCCTCTCTTGGAGAGAGTGATTAACTCATTGGTTATTTGGTAAGAAGGGAGTTTGTCTCACATCCGTTCCTGTCCTCACGCTTTCCTCCTGCCCCAGTGCCACCAGAGCCACTGCTCACTTTGGTGGTGGCCACTCCACTGCCCCTGGACACAGAAAGGCAACCCCTGAGCTGGCAGCAGCTGAGAGATGCAGGTGGGCAAAGCGCAGTTGCCTTTATTCCTCTGACTCCTGGTCAGTAGTGAAATGTTCTATGAAAGCACACCCGAATGAATCCCTTTCGTTTTTCAAAGGGCCGCCATGCAGTATTCCCGGACTGCGCTGAAGGGTTGGTGTGAGTTTTCGGCTCTTTGCTTCTTCACCAGCTCCTTTCTCAGCACAGCCCCAAGGCCTCTGGGCCTGAGAAATGGGGGCCCCCTGAAAAGCCCTCTGCCCCTTACACACACGCAGACCCTGAGAGCCCTGGGAATGCTGCTCTAGGCCTGTAGCTAAGACTCCGCGCCGCAGGGGCTGTGGGCCATGGTGCTGCTGCGATGATGCTCTTCTCATGCTATTCAGCATTGTTTTCTCTGGATCACAGTTTCATAAAAGTGAATATCAATGTAATTTTTATTTTTAGTTCTTTGCATTTTGATAATCGTGTAAGCTGATGAGAGGGAAAATACATCCTACTGAATGTCTCTATTCTATACCAGGACAGCTGTTGGCCCTGGGGATGAATAGAGTCATCATTCTCTTTTCAGGAGGAGTAAATAGTAAATGAAATTACTCAAAGTAACATGCAAGGTCCTCAGGGTGATGCCTTACGAAATAAGGATTGGAACCCAGGAGTGTCTAATTCGAACCAGTGCTCCTCCCATTATACAACAGTTTTCCCATCTTGAGGGGGTGAGGGAAGCAGGTGTCGTTTGGAGCTCGTGGGAGGTCACTGCGCAGGTCTATGTGGGGAAGCATGGGGAGTCGTGCACAGTAATCTTCAAAGAATTAACATCTTGGGAACTTGGAAGGTAGTGTAGTTCTAGCCAAAGATCTTGCAAACTGAGCAGTTACAACTATTGTTCTGATGTCAAGTGATTTCCCACTGAAATAATTTGCAGAAGTCTTTGGAGTGTTGTGGTTTCCTGGAGTCACGTTGGACTGGTAACTCACTTTTAAAATAAAACCCATTTCATGAAGTTGCGAAGATCAATAGAAACATCTTTGAGAGGAGAAATATAGAAACACTAAGGAATCATTGAAATATTGTTCAATAATTTTTGCACTAGTTTAGAAGGTTACAAGTCAAAATCTACGCCAGTTTGACCTCTTTTCAGAATATATATCATATCTTGGAAAACATTTGAGGTCAGTGTTTCCCAAAGACTGTTCTAAGAAGGTTATTTCCATGGAATGCGAGTGCGAGCAATGGGCCGCACGGCTAAGCATGTGTAGGAAGCCGGAGTTAAACACAGGTTACAGCAGCCTCAGCAGGTTCATGAACACTCTTCAAGCCTAGGAAGCAATTTTTACCAGAAGTCTTTGAACCAGGACCCTCTAGACTTAAAGAATCACTAAAGAGATAAGTGTTTTCCAAAATCAACAGAACTCCAGTTGCATATTCAAAAACAATAAAATCTCAGCTAATAGAGATGAGTATCCGGTAGAAACACAGCATGCCCTTTTTGCCGATAACAAACTTTACTGACTGATGTTGTACGGCATGAATGCTGTGGCCTCTCTCTGCATCCTTTCTAAATAACCTTTTGTAATTTGCTGACTTAAGATTTAGGAAGGCCACCTTCCCACTGCTGCAGACAGTCGAGCAGCCCGGGGGAGGCTGGAGGTGCTCTCCTCTGCAGGAGCAACCCTGGTGGGGTTCCATGTGCTGAGGAGCTGGAGGGTGGAGCCCCAGCTGCTGGATGAAAAAGTCTCCCCTTTGTGCTCTGTAATGCGGGTCTTGTAAATGGCAACATCTGCTCTAAAATTCTGACAAAGCACTTGGTTTTCCTGCACCACACGGGACTAGCATGTACAGACCTACCTGGAAAAATTCCACTTGACTCCAATGCGACTGCTTTTCAAATTAGAAAAGTCGAACCCAGGACATGTAAGTTATTGCTCAGAGAAGACAGGAGCTGGCATGTCTCCTGAGGAGTAGTTATCACTTTGGAGGGACCATAGCAACTCTCCTCAATTTGCTTGCTCTTTTCGAAAAGAAAATTAATATCCTCATGACTCAAAGGAGAAAGTGAGCCTAGAGCTCAAAGAATGAAATCATTATTTTTGACAGACGGCAAATATCCAAACTGAAATTTGCCCACATTTGTTTCTGAGATAGAAAAGCAAAGCCTGTCTCTGGAGGATTCTGGGAACAATTTTGATAGCTCCCCCGAAGTCCTGCCACCCTATAATGCTATGCAATAAAGTGAGATTAACTTTAAACTGAACAGACACTGGGAGGGATGTGAGGCGAGGCCATGGGGCTCTGACGAATGCCTTGGAGGGGCAGTGCTGTGCACCAGCGCAAATGCTTTTCTTCTTTTTCCTGGAAATCTTATCTTGATGAATGAAGTACCACATTTACAAACACTTAGGGAAAGCGATTAGAATTGTTTCTTTCAGTGGGTTGAACATATGAAGTTTTTGCATTCTGCTAGTCTCGTTTTTTTGATCTTCTTGTGGAGAAAATCATGAAATACCATGCAAACCCGAGTTCTCTGACAACTTGCAGTTGGAGAACTTTTTCTCTCAGGAAATGGAACAGTTAATGGGATAAGAGGGAGTTTCAGGAGGGTGATGCAGTTGGTTCATCTGAAAATGTTTAAATTTTTTAATAAGTAGAAATTTCATACAGCGGAATTTTCAGGAAATGGCATTTTTACTTGTGGAACAATGTGGCCCCACATCTGTCCTCCAGCCTGAGTGGCAGCCTCCCGGGTGGCTAATTATCCTCGATGACGCTCCAGCCCAGGGGCCGGTGTGGGAGGCACATCCTCCCAGGGGAAGGCAGCCCCCCTCCCGCTGCTGGGTGACTGCCCACCCCGCGCACCGCTCCACCGCCCGGCCTGAGCCTCAGCAGGGTGTTTAAACTGGGCCCGAGGAGGACCTGTCTGCTAAGCTGAGTTTCTGACTCTGAAGCTAGAACATCGAATGACTCAGATGAAAATTCTCCCCAATGTTCTCAGCTCGCCAGCACCAGGAAAGGACAAGCTGTTGAGGCACCGTCTCTGAGGACAGGGTTGGGTCTCTAAAGCAGGGATTACTGCTTGGTTCTGTGAGCAGACAGGACTCTGGCATCCGCTTCCCTCTGCGGAGTGTCCCCTGCTCAGCCGTGGCCCCGGCCGTGGCTCCCGCCGTGGCCCCCGCCGTGGCCCCCGCCGTGGCCCTGCGTTCTCTCAGCCGCACCCTGGCTCTCTCAGCCTTCCCTCCCCACCACCCCATCCCTTCAGCTGCCCGTCACTCATCATTCATTTGTTGAGAAGTTACGATGTTCTCTAGTACTGTTTCAGGCTAAGAGAAAAGGTTAGAAATTCAGAGAGAAAAAATCCAACGAAAGAGCAAAACAAAGACTTAGGTCCCAGTGAATTATGCGACTGTGGGTGCTTCCGCTCATCCCATCCACCGCGAGGGTCCTCGGCTTGGCTCTGATCATTACACTTAATTCTGGCTTTTACGCAGGATGCTAACCCCTTACGCATTGAAACAGTCCTTTTTGCCATGATTAACTACTTCGGGGGCAGCTCTCTCCCCTCTTTCCTGGGTGTGAAAGAAACAGCTCAAAGGCTTCTCCTGCAGAGCAAAAGGCAGGGCTCAGCGGCCGCAGCCCCCTCCTGGGGTCCCACCTGCTGTCGGGAGCAGACCCCCCCGCCCGCCCCATTCGCAGGGCTTGCGAAGCACCTCAGAGACACTGCGCGCATGCTGAGTTGTGCAACAGCCCCTCAAAACATGGACTATATGTATTTAAAGATGTTTTATTGATTTTTGTTGTATTTTACTTATTTATTTTTTAATCTTCCCCCGAGGATATTTTTTCCATTGCTTTTCAGAGAGAGACACAGAGAGAGAAACATCGATGTGAGAGACGCATTGGTTGGTGGCCTCCTGCCCTCCCTGACCAGGGCGGGGGACCTGCAACTGAGGTCCATGCCCTTGGCTGGAAATTGAACTGGTGACTTTTCCGTCCAAAGGCCGACTCTCTAATGAAAAGCCAAATCAGCCAGGGCTGTTGATTTTACTTTCAATCTGCCTGTGTCTTTATATCTGGTGGATAGCAATATACTTGACGTTTTTATTCTGTCTGACAAGTCTTCTAATTTTAGTTCATTTACATTTAATGTAACTATTGATATGATTACATTAAGTCTATAATCTTGCTACTTGTTTTCTCTTTTTTCCACTTGTTTCTTTTATTTTTTTATTTTCTGCTTTGTTTTTCATCATTCAAATATTGTTTTATTATTTTATTTTAATTTCTGTATCAGTTCTTTAGTTATAAATTTTTGTGCTTACGTTGTTTTCATTGGTTTCTATAGGAAATAAAATACAATTTAATTGGAGTTGATAGTGTATGGATTAAAATAATCTTTAAAAATACAATTCTTTTTACCCCTTTATTCTATAATTTGCTTCTACAAATGTTGTAAAACCCACAATGTAATATTATTTTTGCTTTAAAATTTCAGCCTCTTTTAAATAGAGAAAAATAGGTAGGCTTTTATAAACATAATGTTTACCAACTTTTTTTTTTTTAATATGTCTATTGATTTCAGAAAGAGGAAGAGAGAGGGAGAGAGAGATAGAAATATTAATGATGAGAAAGTCATTGATCAACTGCCTCCTGCACGCCCCCTACAGGGGATCGAGGCTGCAACCCAGGCACGTGCCCTGACTGGGAATCGAACCACAATCTCCTGGATCCTAGGTTGATGCTCAACCGCTGAGCAACACTGGCTGGGCACTTACCATCTTTGTTTTCTTTATGTCTTTGTATTGCTACTAGTTTTCATTTGTTATTATTTCTATTCAATTTGAAGAGCCTCTTTTAGAAGTTTTGAATCCTGGTCTGTTTGTTACTGTCTCTGAGCTTTTATTTTCTGAAAAATGTCTTTATGATCTTTCATCTTAAGAGCAATTGGACACCATTGGAAGGATTTAAGTAAGGGGTGAAGTCACCATTTGATATTTTTAAGATACTCATCACAAGGATACCTAGTTGAATACAGGTTGGAGATGGGCCCACAGGAAGCTGGGAGCCAGGTCAAGGGGCAGTTGCAGCAGCCGAGATGGAAATGCAGAGATGGACACAAAGGCTTTCAGTTATGACCTGCGCTTATTAAACTGCCCAAGGAAAGAACACAACCATTCTTGTTCTAAAAGAATTCTAGGCCTCATTGTAGCTTAACAAATTAACATTCTGATTTATCAACATATTTTAAATTTTGAAGAATTAAACAAATCAAGTTCTAATCACATGTGAGTAAACTGACCAAAATAAAACGTTCTATTACACAGTGAAGGACCAAAGCCAGCGCCCTGGCTTACACCTATTCACTTTTTCTACTTTGACTATGACAAATAAGTTTAATCTAGTTCTTCATAAACCATGGTATAAGAATATCTATACATTGATAAAAATTAAGCATTTTGTTAGGTGTCTGTTATGAGTCCAGCTCAGATAACAATTATTGTTGAATCTATAATAGCTGATATCAGTGCAAGAAACATTTATTCCTCTGGTAACTAATTACTAGATGATACTGTTACTACTCACATGTAAGCTTGTAAATCGGTGAGTTACATAAATAACATGCCTGCTAAACATAACAAAGGACATCTGAAGTATTTCTTTTTTTCTTTTTTTATTCCCTTCAAAATGGGGTAGGACAGTTAGAGAGTGAGAGCGTCACAGTTTTTCACTAAGGACCTCCTTGTCAGGGTACCTCTAGTACAGTAAATCTCAACTGCAGCTGATATTACCCCTAGAAAGTGTTTAGAAATGTGTACAAGCATTTGGTTACATTAACTAGGGGATGCTACTGGTATTTTAGCAGAAGAGTAACAGGAATTCTAAAGACCCTGGAACGCACTGGACTATCCCACACAGTCAACTGTCCTACCCAAAAACCACAGTGCCTTGTTGAGATATAGGGTGGGAGTGATGTTGGCCTCTTCTTTGAATCCTCCCAAATACTTAGTACAATATATTGCACTATAGTTATTGGTTATTATATTTTGTTATTATTATTTTCTTTAATCCGCACCCAAGGATATTTTTTTCCATAGTTTTTCAGAGAGAGTAGAAGTGAGGGAGGGAGGAGGGAGAGAGAAAAAGAGAAACACTGAGGTGGATGTGAGACAGACACAGGGATTGGTTGCTTTCCACATGTGCCCCAACTGGGGGCAGGGAGTAAACCCTCAACCCAGGTATGTGACCTTGACTGGAAATCAAACCTGTGACCCTTCCGTGTACTGGTAGACACTTTAACTGAGCCACACTGGCCAGGGCTTATTATATTTTTAAAATAAGGAATATATAAATAAATGAACTATTCCAAACATTGTGTATGTATCATAAAACATGTGGGGATTTATATCTTTGACCCAGTAGGAATATAAAGATTTTGTTTGGTTGGCCATGCAATAATTTATAGTCAGAACCAACCCTTCCTCCTACTCTACACCCTATTTAAACTGAGTTGTTCCCCTTCATTTTAAAGATGGCTTAGATTTTTCATTTTTAAAGCATGGTGCATGCATCATAAATTAATGCTGGACTTGGCCAATGTAGCCAAGAACATGATAGAATTACTGGCGTCTCCTGATTCTTGTGGAATTGCTATGTAGTCAGTTCTATGGCCTAATAGTCCATTAGCCAAATTGTTCTCAGTGTCTATACTCATTAAGTGAAAGAAAGAAGGTTTCATCTGCTCTGCTTCTCTTCGCCACATTTTATCTTATACCAAAATGGTAAAACACCCTTGAACTTGTTTTCAATTTATAAGTTTTCCTTACACAAAGGTACAGAGTAATATACGCGGGGTGGTGCCGTAGGCTTTTAAACTCGTTTGACTCATATATCTATCTGTTTTTATTGGACAATCACATATTGACTTTCTACAATATCATAGAGGTTCTGCTACATACTACAGGTGTATATGTTAGTAAAAGGGTTTCTTCCCATAGCACCTTAGAGTTTAAAGGGGAAGGCAGGTGGTGGAATGTGATGAAGTGATACCAGTTCTGTAATAAGAACAGGTTCGGGTCATAAATAAGGTCCAAGGAAGGGAGTAGCAGTGGCCAGTTTTACTAGCGCGTGTGTGGTGGGGGAGGGGAGACAGTTGTGGGAAATACTTCAATGCGATGGTGACACCTGAGCTGGATCTTGCAGGAAAAGTGGGTATTAAACACCAGGCCAGAGGAAAAGAGTGAGGGGAAGACGTGTCCGAATGAAGGCAAAGAGGCCCGAAGCGAGAGGCAGTGAGCACTTTCCTGCGTCTCGCGCCCGTTGCTCACATCTCATAGCTGTGACAAGGAGCTGGGGCTGGAGAGAAGGGTTGACAAGGCTCTGAGCACCATGCTGTGGAGTTTGAAATGTGCACCATGAGTTGCAAGGTGGTTCTCCAAGCGTGCTTTCAGCCTGGCATGAGCAGCACCACCCGGGAACTTAGAGATGCCTGTTCTGAAGCCCACCCCAGGCCTACCAATTTGGAAGTTCTGGGCTGAGGCCAACAGTCTGTGTTTCAACTGGCCTTTCAGGTCATTGGGGGGTGCAAAGTTTGAGAACCACTGGGCTAAGTGAAACCTCCAAATGGCATTAAGCTGATGATGACATGTTCAAATCTGAGTTTTAAAAGATTATTTTAGTGAAGATTTGTTTAGCAGGAGGTAAAGATGAGCAGGGAGAGCATTTAAGAGTACACTGCCACAAGGCCATGAAGGCGTGCCTTGGGAAATGCCAGGAAGGAAGCAGGTGGGGACGTACAAAGGACACTGAAGGACGCAGAATGGATGGGGCCGGTTCAAGGAAAGGCAAGGCCCCGTAGCGGCCATGCTCTCCCATGAATGCTGGCGAAAGGTGCTGCTGATTATGAGATGGGGAGCAGAGAAGGGGGCACTTGTGTTTTGAATGTTGGGGTTCTTTCTTGGGTCACAGTTGAGCAAATATTGAATAGGCAATAGGTACATGAGCATGGAGCTCTCGAAGGCAACCTGGGTAGAAAAAGAGATGGGGAGATCTTTGGTATTCTAGTAATGACAGCGTGTGGAGAGGCGCAGGGTGCTCACCAAAAAGAGAACCGGCCCGTGCAACGCTGCAGGCTCACGGAGGCTGGACGAAATCGCAGCACCTGCCCTGCGCTGAGGACCAGCCGCCCACTGCTGCTGAGGTTAGGGGAGCACAGGAGGGCGTGTGGTCCTGGCCCCGAATGGAGGAAAACCCTCCAGGAGGAAGGTGGTGGTCATCGGGCCAAGTGAGGAAAGGGCGAAAGCCCAGGACAAGGGGCGCTGCGGCCGGGGCCCAACGGCCTCTCCAGGGCAGGGAGGGCAGCTTTCTTGAGTCTCTGGTCCAGCAGCAACCGCACACTCTCCACTTTGGAAGAAGGTGCCGGTTTTATACATCTCTAAAATCACTGCAGCCACTAGGAAGCCAGGATTTAACACTCCCGGGAAACTGCCTGGTGCTCTGGAGAGGAGAGGATGCGCTTTCTCCTGGACAGGCGAGGGCCGGGTGCGGAGCTGAGGCGAGGGGGGCCTGCACCTCGGCAGCAGCTGGCTCGCAGCAGAGCTGACCTGAGACTGAAACTGCAGCCCCCCGGTGACAGCGGGAAGTGACCGGCCCGGCAGCCGGCCCCGGCTGATAGCAGGAGAGAGCGACGTCTGCACACACCTGAAGAGGCTGTTTGAAAGAATAAGCGGGAATAACCATGTTTGCATTTGTCTATCTTATCCCCAGGGAACAAATAGGACTTTGGTCCCTTCCCTACCAGGAGTTAAAACTGTGGGATGAAGACCAGGTAAATCTTCCACTGACTGAGCTGGCGTGCCTCTGTCACTATTCTGAATGTTTAGGTTTAAACTTGAATTATAGCTGACACTTTCACTCTAGTCTAGACCAGAGAGACTTTTATAACTGGAAGACCTAGGTGGCCGGGATGTTTGGTTCTGGCCCAAGGTGGCAGTGGACATTAACTGGAGTGAAATGAGGTCTCTCTCTCCTTTTAACACCACCATGAAAGTTTACTGAGCTATTGTTTTTGAAGTAAATGTTCTAAAGAGAGAAACACTTGCCATATAAAATCAAGTTTTAATTTTAAAGCACCTTCTTACCCTGTAATAACCTGCATCCCATTGCCCTCACCCCACACAAGGGCAGCAATCAAGTCAATTAATAACCTGAGATGAAATAAAATCTGCTAAGACTGCCTCTGGCTTCTTATTTTTAGGACTGGATTAGAATGGAACTTGTCCCTGGAGTTTGGGACAATTAGTTCACAGTGCCCAATAGCATTAAACACTTAATTGGCTTCTGGTCTAATTCTGAGTGTCTCAGACAGGTGATGGAGGTGATTAGGGATGTGCCACAAACTGGAAAAAGTCCAGAGTGACTGGGGCGTAGAGTGCCAATCACAGAGAAGTAAAATGGGAAGCTTTAGAGGTAGATGGAGCCAGACGTGAAGAGCCAGCCACATACTCTGTGTCAGAGATTTGATTTCATCTAAGCCCCAGGGGAAGCAATTGCTGGGTTTTAAGTACTGGATGTTTGTGATTATATTTGCATTTTGCAAGATGCCTTTAGGGAGCAGCATGGGGAAGGATTGGGGAACAAGAAGGGAAGTGATTTATATGCCAAGGCACGGTCTTGACAAGGGAAAATGGCAGCTTGGCTTGGATTAAGGCAGTGGCAGTGGGAATGCAGACATGTGGACAGTTCTGGCAGATAATTAAGGTGTAGAAGCAATGAGTCTTGGCCATTGATTGGGGGAGAGGGCGGGGAACATCAATGAGATAAATGAAAGCAAATGCTACCAAGTTCATGGCTGAGAAACTATGTGGAAGGCGGCGCCCTTTAGCAAATCTTACAGAATTACTGCTAGGGGAGTTAATTCCATCTTTGTTATGGTATTAAATAACACAACATGTGTATTGTACTGTAATGCCCTAAGTACAATGTGGTGTTTAAGGAACATTACTTCTACATAATTTATTTTGAAGAAAAGTGACCACAGAACACTTTATATAAATTAAAATCATTTTTATTAAACTTTCCAGTTAATTAAAGAGTATTATATTCTTGCAGTGAGAGGAAAGGCCAACAACAACCACACCATTTTAAACATAATTCAATGTATTCAAATTTCGTGTTCCTATAAATAAGCCCGGGCCCCCAGAGCCTCCCTTTCTCCTTCCTGGCAGGGCCCCATCCTGCAGGGGGAAGGCTCAGCCCCTTCTCTCTGGCCTCCCGCTCGCCCTTTCGACATCATCTTTGCCTCCCCAGGGCTCTCCCTTGCTCTGTCTCTCCTCTCCTTCGAATTCAGTGATCTTTCATGTGTTCAGGGCCCTCCTGGTCTTCTAGCTGGGGATCCTTTTGTACCACAAACCACACAACACATTCAAAGCAGCGCCCAGTGTCTGCTGCGTTGGATCAGTCTCGTCCTGAGGCCTCCGCCTCTCTCAGGGTTCATCCAAGTCCTGGGAGCCTCAGCCCCTCGTGCGGCGGGAATGAGGGCACCGAGCAGGAGCCAGCACCCAGCAGAGGACCCGCTCGGCGCAGCACCTGCTGCCGTGGGCGCCCCTGCTTTACAGCGAGGAGCCGCTCACAGCTCCCAGGCCCAGCAGCGGCGAAAGGCCAAATGCCGGCAGGAAACAGCGTCCTTCAGCCTTTCGAGGCGCCGAGCAGACGCTGCTGACCTCTCTGCGGGACGGCCGCCTACCGTTTCCCGCGCAGGTACCAAGTCCTGTTAGTGCTGGTCGGCCTCTCGGGCCAACTTGTCCTCCCCACCTTCCCTCCGGCCAGGGGCTGTGTTAAATGCAAGCGCATCGACTCCTTTACTATCACCTTTTTTCCAGTGGGTTTCTCAAACCTTAACAGAGAGAGCAACTGAGGCACAGAGAGGTTCAGCAGGTGGCTCCAGGTCACACAGCTGGTAAAAGACAGCTGGGATCTGAGCCCTGGGCTGCGCGTCCCATCAGCCGTCTTACACGCTGCCAGGCCTTTATGCGGTCGTAAGGGCTCTACAATTTCCTGGCACAGAACTTCGTGTCTCGCTTGTTTTTCTTTTTGTTCTTGCAAAATTGACATCCTGTCTTCTCACTGTTTTTTTCTCTGTTTTGGTTTTTGTTATTTGTTTCCGAGGGGATGGCTGTTGTTCCTGTCACCCAAATATCTTCTGACCTCATCTAACTAAATCCTAAAATTCCTTGAGGAGTCTCACTCAAGCCTCAATCTTCTGTAAAGTTTTCACTCTCGTTCTGTATCTATTCCACAGCAAGGACACACAGTTTTACGTTATTAAATCTCCATTCCATCGGCCAAGACCGCTTCACGTAAGGAAGTCTTTCCCCTCCTGGTAGGTTAATTTAGTACCTGGAGTCACATTGTATCTTCTGTTTCTATGAAAACACTTTTGCAGTGCTGAGATCCTCACTTTGCTGACATCACATCGATTTGTTGTTTGAGTAAAACAAAACAAGTATATTAAGTAATACGTACAAATATATTTTGTATTTTATGCTGAAAAATTTGTGAATCATACATAATTTCAAGCAACCTCAAACAAAGTGATTTTTGTTGTTTCACAATTAAATGACTATACTTTTTGTGTATTCAAAGACTGTATGTCAGTTTAGTTTTGCTTTAACTCTAGTTAAAAAAGAAAAGATGATAGTGGATATCTTTGTCTTTGCTACCCAGTGACCATGCTCTCTCCTCTTGGTAATAAATCCATACTTTATTTTGGTCAATAACACCCTCTTGTATTCTCAGTCTATATACACGAGGTCCCCAAAAAAGTATATACACTTTAACAGCTGATAGCTCAATTTTGAAAATGAAATGTATTTAATAGACACTGCCTTTATAATTATTCAAAGTGTGTGTACGCGTTTTTTGAGATATCCTATAGTTCAGTGCAGACATTTCCACTTCTAGCTCCTGGCTCATTGGAACAGTGCTGCCCCTGTCACTGTGACTGAGGATGGACAGGGACCCAGTTAGAAGAAACAAAATGCAAGAAGACTTTTTCTGAAATCATTGAAAGAAAGGTGTGGCCACTCTCTCTTGATCTTTTTAGTAGTGAGGATGTGAACCCGGAGCTAAGGAGGCTGCCCACCCAGAGCCTGAGAATGAACCCAGCTGAGAAACCAAGTCCGGAGAGACAGTGCATTCGGGGGTCAAACTGAGCGCCAGCCTGCTCAGTGCCTTTAGTGCCTGAGGACATAGGTGGTTTGTCTTTTTATTTTCTTTTTTAGGGTAAATTAGTCTGAGTTGAAACTTCTGTCATGTGTAATCGTCGGAGCTTTAACTGACGCACCTTCTCTTACCAAATAAAAAAGATTAAAACTTCCATTGCTCATCCCTTCCAAAGGAAAGGTAAACTCTGCACATCTCAGTCTGTAATGAGTAGTTCACCACTGGTTGCCCCATCCTGCCATCGCTAGATGTACAATATACAAACAGCAAACCCTGATACTGCCTCTCTTACATCTTAAAGGGTTTCTATTTTATTTTTCTTAAGCCATATTTTATTTATATATATATGTATGTATATATATATATACACACACGCACATATATATATATATTTTGTGTATATATTCTCTTTTCCCCCAGTCCATGCACTTTTTGTTAGTACAGATAAAGGGTGTCTGCCTTAGATAGAAGAATGTTAGGCTTAGAAATCTTGCTAATTCTTCTGAAGTGAGAAGTGAGTGTGCCCTACAGAGCTCTAGGCTGGCTGGATAGCTCCTTAGGGCAAATAAACCTCAACTGGGCAGCACACATCAATTAAGTTACGAAATGGAAACATTCAATTTCTTTGTCTAAGAATAATTGAAAGATTTCTAGCTCGAATGTCTTGCTGTTTCATTTGGAAGGAAGCTGATAGAGTCTTTCTTGTGCAGTAAGTATTATCGACATGCATTACACTAGAATATTTATTAGCAGTATTCAGCGAGCTGTAACTCACCAGGGAGGTCCAGGATTAGTAAGATATTAATGTTTAGCTGCACTATTACCGGTAGCTTTAACTTTCAAACTATTACAGTTTGTAAAGACAGTCACATAATTTCAGTTTAAATGTCCCTTAAGTCATTGTTTTATTATAGCTAAATCTTGCTGTTAACTGGGATTTTATAGAGGAAAAACACACAAAACCACCGACTGAGAAATGCAAGTCTTAGTCCGCCGTGGTTGTGTCAAACACTGTGTCATTCAGGAGACACTTTGCACTTCCTTGGTACTCTTGTTATAGAACCTAGACCATGTGGAGACAATTGTACCTCTGTTAGAATGTTCGCAGCTGCAAGTAAAACAATACCAAACTTAATACGGTTTAGGATACAACATAAAACAAGGTTTAGAGTTGGTGGGTCTTGGGTTTTAATTTCTGGCAAAGCAGTGTCTTTGCAGGACGTTTGGTCTTGTCCAAATGTCCATGTAGACACTTGGTCAGCATAGTCAGTATAAACCCTGATCTTCTGCAGGATTCGGACACTGGCCCATCTTCCTCACTGCTGTACTGTCCCCTCTGAGGTAGGCCACTAAGGCAAGATGTGCGATTATTGCAATATGGTTGCAATACAGTAACTGAACCAATACAACATAATAGCATTTTTCTGTATTAATCTTATAAACCAAAATTATAAATAAATGTAATGGATTATGTGAGTGAGCCCAGGGATGTTTTCTAAGTGTGGATGTATTGGACAGGACCAAATATCGAAGACTATTTGACGTGGACCAAATATGCTTACAGGCATTTTTGATAGGACCAAATTTCTAAGACCTTTTAGTGTGGACCAAACGTCTCCTGTATATTTTAGAAAAGTCCAATTTCTGCTAAGCTAGCAGTGCTATTAAGGTCCAGGATGTTTTTCTGTTCTTCTGTAGTCCTTTAAAAAAAAAAGTCTATTGATTTGATTTTAGAGAGATAAAGGGAGAGGGAGGGAGAGAGAGATAGAAACATCAATGATGAGAGAGTCATTGATCAACCGCCTCCTGCACGCCCCTCACTGGGGATCGAGCCTGAATCCCAGGCATGTGCCCTGACCAGGAATCGAACCTGTATCTCCTGGATCCTAGGTCAATGCTCAGCCACTGAGCCACGCAGGCCAGGAGTCTGTCTTCCTTTATTTTTTTTTAATCCTCGCCTGAGAATATTTTTTCCATTGCTTTTCGGGAAGAGTGGAAGGGGGAGGGAGAGTGGGAGAGAAACATTGATGTGAGAGGCACATCAACTGGTTACTTCCCACACATGCCCGACCGGGGCTGGGAATTGAGCCTGCAACAGAAGTATGAGCCCTTGGCTGGAATCGAACCTGGGACCCTTCAGGCTGCAGGCCATTGAGCCTAACTGGCTAAGGTATTTTTGATGATTTGTCTTTAGTTTTGAGGTGTGTCATCTTGTGGTTACGAAATAACCTCTGGGCCACAGGCATGTCCTCACACAACACATTCATAGTCAGAAAGAGCTCCTTTTGTTGGGGATGAAAACCTTTCCCAGAAACCCCAGCAGACTTTCCAGAGGTTCATTTGACCGGCACTGCTTTGTAACCCCAGCCTCGCTGGAAGTAAGGCCCGAGAAGGGAGTCTATTTTCAGCATCTACAGTGAGTGGACAGCAAAGAGAACTTGTAGGAGAACCACCCATGTCAGATTACTCTACCTTGTGACTACTTTGCAGAGAGGCAGACAGTTAGTAGCAGCAGCTGTTGGCTAAATGAACTAGTCTATCAGAATCCCAAATTAAATGAAGATTGAGGGATTTGCCTTTGGCAGGGGTGGAAAGAAGTGTCCACTTAAATTCTTCAGTTTTTTAGTTTTTTAAAATCCAGCACTTGGGATTCTACCCAGAGATTGGGTCTATATGTGGAAGAAAGCCCTCCCTAGTTTTAGCAGATGTCAGTAAAGACAGTGCTTTGCATTATAATGGATACTATGCTCTTAAATTAATGAGCATACTTCCTTTTCTTCCACTGTTTAAAGCTTTCCCTTTGTACTCCGCTGCTGTCAGGCTACGTGTGTTCCCTGAATGGGGCTCCCGGCTGTTGTGCTGTGGTGGAAGTCCACCTCCTCCTTTTCAATAGGTACCTCTCTCAAATTCAAGAGCATATGAACATAATTATGTTGTTTGGAACCATTCCTGACAGGCTTCTCATCCAAGCAGTTGTTTTGCTTTTAAATTTAAAAAGCTGAACAGCCAAATAAACACACACACAACAAAACAAACACAGAATTCCAAAACAAGCCGGCCCAAGCCTATTTTAATTTATGGTATATAAACATTAAATAATTTCTTCTTTTATCTTTGTTCCTTGTTGAATGGTCTGTTTCTTTTAAACTGTTATATGAACCATAATATTGATGGTGGCAGAACCAGCTCATTCTGGGAAGCTAATCCCAAATCATTTATTTACACAGTGACAGGGATCTTCTGGCCAATCTTACTTGCATACTTGAAGGCAGTCAACTTAATTTTTACTTTGGATACTTGCCTTCACAATTCTCATTTTCTGTACCAACTCCATTTTGACTGGCATGCATCATTTTTTAAATATGCTCACAACTTCCACTTGATAATAATGGGGTTTGTAGGCCTGACAGAATTCCCGTTTGTTTTTTTTCTGTGACATTGTTTATCTCAGCTTGATCTCCTCTAAGTGGATTTGATAGTGGTGCTCCCCAGTATAATTTATTTCCCTTGTTTTCAAACACTTTTGACTTGCCTGATTTGAATATCCACTGACTGAGAGCAGCGGGAGTTGCTTGGATAATAAAGACAGTGCCCACGCATTTAATTGTTTGAACGCCTGCTTCTTTGTTAATGTAACCAATTTCTCCTAGTTCTGCAAAGCTTTTGCCAATTATAAAAATCATCCATTTGTGAATATTTGTTTTAAGTTTCTTTGATTTTTCCCTTTCACAATTTATTCCCATTTAGCATGGATGTTCTGTAAAGAATACAAGAGCTCCTGGAGTTCTTGCAAAGAAGATGCTCCTTGAGGTCCACATCACCAAACACTCACGGGTTCCTGAAAACAGGACCATCAACTCAGTCAGCAAATTCCATTAAAAACCATACAGATAAAATAATTTGACTAACTCGACCCTGAGCTATGGAAGAAAATGAACATCTATTTTAAAAAAGCTAGTTCCCAAGAATAAAGTATCTTATTTTTAATCTAATCTTTTTAATAAGATTCTCTGTAGTTCCAAGTTGTAGTTATTTGTTATGGAAAAATCTGTAGCTTGATTCTAAATGAAAAGATAAATTAAGTATGACATGAACTTTTGGAGTTTAACAATGTATTCTTTGATTTTGAAATTTCTCCATATTTTTGGCATAGTTTATCTTGTGAAAGCTGTGATACAGCTTACACTTTTTCCTTTGGCATTCTGATATGATTCTCAACTCCTCATGTATGCTGAGGTGACCAAGGGACCTGTTAGAGGAGCACACTGCTCTCCATATAACACTTCCATTTTCTTTGAGCTTAAACATTAGGCAAATTCTCTTGTTGGTTTTAGCCTAAGATGAATATCTCTAAAGGATCTCATTTTTGCAAGGAATTAAAAGGTGAGAACCATAAATGAAAGAATTGCTCCTAAATTTAAACATAATGCATATTACTCTTTCAGCAAAGTAAAAAGATGTCTTCTTCCAACTATTGTGATAAACTGATTTGAATAATCTCAAAAACTGATAATAAAGGTAACTAAAATAGCGCAAACATCGGGACTTCCACATTCAAGAGCAGTAGCCTTCATTAGCTAATTTAATGTGCACGTGTTGAGTTTCCCACAGTGTGAAGGCTGGAGAGGCCCAGGAAGGAACAGGTGACTGTACTGACATGTACTGTAGGTCTGACTCCCTCCACGGGGAGCACAGAATCCAGAGACATCAGAGCAAGTCAAAAAGAGAAACAAGCAACATGTTTATACCTGTCATTTTTAGCAAAAAAAATACCCAATGTTATAGAAGATCATAGGAGTTAAGACACTTCTTGAAGGTATTCAAGTGACAGGGCAGCAGCTGTGATGGGGTCCTGACAACAGGGCCCCCAGGAGGCTCCTCTCAGCAGGCTCCTCCGGGCAGCCCCCCTCCTTGGTGAATAGCAGGGAACTTCTTCCCCCTCCTGCCTGTGGTCGTCCTTCCGGCTGGGCAGCGAGTGTTCATTTGTTCTGTTGTTTTACAGTAAAGGCCACCTTGGAAGCTTGTAATGCTGAGAGCATTTAGTGAGGTAGATGTTTTCTTCATTTGTTTGAAGAGCCACTATTTCAGGAAACAGGAAAGAGTTGACTTATATACAGGGTGTCCCCCAAAAATGTATACACATTTTAACAGCTGATAGCTCAATTTTGAAAATGAAATGCATTTTAATAAACACTGCCTTTATAATTATTCCAAGTGTGTGTATACATTTTTTTTTTTAACACACTGTATCTTTTCCTTGGGTCTCTCTGAATTTCTGGTTGGCAGAGAAGAGCCGTCTAACAATTCCATTCTGAAAAAATTGGGTGGAAATGGTGAGATGAAGGGGAACATTGATGCAGTAGGACATTCATTATATGAAACAGGAAATTACCTCGATAGACCATATTTAACCTCTAATGTGGTGATTTAAAGTTGAGCAACCTATAAATATAATTCCTATTGACTCAATTTTGGCAGAAGCCCCAAGGCCAGGAAAATGTAATAGGTGTCAGGCATCCCAAAAGTTTCCAAGGAAAGCGCTGGACCATTTAACCAGGATGTGCTAAGGGATGGTTAAATTGATCCTGTTGTTTTAGTGATCACTCAGCTCCCACCGTAAAAGCCTAGAGGTAGAAAACGGTGGAGGGAGATTCCTTGGAGGGCGTGGTGTAGCACAGCCGCCTGTTCTCCCTGCTCCTGGGGTGTGAGAGCAACTGATTCTTCCCACATCTTATGCCAAGTGGGAGGATTCCCAGGGGACCCCACAACCTACCCAATGGGATGGAGGGAGCCTGCTTCCAGCCATTTGCAAGGGAACCGTCCAAAAACAATCCTGGAGTGACGTAGCCCAGCAAGGGCCTGACTGTCTCTTGGTTTCTAGGGTGCAAATTACTCAGGCATCCTGTGCATTAGCAGTATTATAGTCGGAGGTGGTAGAAAGGGGATCTCAGACTCCCACAAAAACAGTGAAAAATTCAGCTTGGGACATGTGCCAGTCTCCTAGGCCAGGGGCATCGTTTCACAGGTTCTTCAGCACTGCCTGCTCTCTCCAGTCCCCTCACCCCTGTGCCCTGCCCCAGGGAGGTCACATGTGGGAATTGTTTGCTATGACGCAATGGGAAAGCTCAATGACAGTGCAAATGCCGACGGACAGGTGGCTTTCCAATCATGCTTATATGGGCTCTCTATGCACAGAAGAGACGTCTGCCCAGAATACTGAGGGTGTGCTCCGTGTGTGCGCGCGTGTGTGCGTGTGTATGTGTGTGCGTGTGTGTGTATGTGAGCGTGTGTGCGTGTGTGTGAGCGTATGTATGTGTGTGCGTGTGTGTGAGCGTATGTATGTGTGTGTGCATGTGTGTGTGAGCGTGCGTGTGTGCGTGTGTGTGCGTGTGTGCTCGTGTGTGTGCATGTGCGTGTGTGCGTGTGCGTGTGTGCGTGCGTGCGCGCATGTGTGTGTGCATTCGTGTGTGCATGTGTGCGTGTGCTTGCGTGTGTGCGTGTGTGCGTGAGCGTGTGTGTGTGTGCGCGTATGTGTGTGTGCGTGTGAGCCCATGTATGTGTGTGTGCGCGTGTGTGTGTGTGTGTGTGCATTCGTGTGTGCATGTGTGCGTGTGCTTGCGTGTGTGCATGTGTGTGTGAGCGTGTGTATGTGTGTGTGCGTATGTATGTGTGTGAGCGTGTGTGTGAGCGCGTGTACACACAGGAGCTTTTCAGTTTCCAGCAGTTTGCCCCGCGCCCACGGAAGCTGCCCCGCAGCAGGCCGCCGCCCGGGGCTGTCCTTCCCGCCTCCCCCCTCCTTTGGCTCCGTCCTCTCAGGGTTGCTCTTTCTCTCCCACTCTTGCTCTTTACTTTCCTGCCTGTTCACTGAGCCCTGACTGAGCCCTTCCTGGGGGGTCCTCGGTCTCCGGGGAGCCAGGCCCCGCGGCCGGGAGGCTCCTGGCCCCGCCCCCGGGGTCCCCCGTCCCCCTTCCCTGGAACCCGCGTCCTCCCGCGTCTCCCGGCCCAGCACCCGCTCCCCACGGCCTCCCGGGGGAGCTCCTGCCTGCTCGGGGCCCTTCCTCCTCTTAGGAAGCTTGGCCTGGTCAGGCCTCAGCGAGACAAATGCGCACTCACGGGATGGCCTTTCGGGGCAGCTCGAGGAGAACCCCAAGGTGGAAAACGGGGTGCCGGCCACGGGGCTCCCGAATGCCTGCAGGCTCCAGCCGCAGCTCACGGGGTGCGCCGGGGCCTGGGGACCCACAGCCTCCACCAGCCCTCCCCCCGCTGTCACCCGCTCACCCAGTCACTCCTCACCCACTCACCCCCTCCTCCCTCCCTCCTCCCTCCTCCCTCCCTCCTCACCCCTCCTCCCTCCCTCCTCCTCCCTCCTCCCTCCTCCCTCCCTCCTCACCCCCTCCTCCCTCCTCCCTCCCTCCTCACCCCCTCCTCCCTCCCTCCTCCCTCCTCCCTCCCTCTTCCTTCCCTCCTCCCTCCTTCCTCCTCCCTCCTCCCTCCTCCCTCCCTCTTCCTTCCCTCCTCCCTCCTCCCTCCTCCCTCCTCCCTCCTCCCTCCCTCTTCCTTCCCTCCTCCCTCCTCCCTCCTCCCTCCTCCCTCCTCCCTCCTCCCTCCTCCCTCCCTCTTCCTTCCCTCCTCCCTCCTCCCTCCTCCCTCCTCCCTCCTCCCTCCCTCTTCCTTCCCTCCTCCCTCCTCCCTCCTCCCTCCTCCCTCCTCCCTCCCTCTTCCTTCCCTCCTCCCTCCTCCCTCCTCCCTCCTCCCTCCTCACCCCCTCCTCCCTCTTCCCTCCCTCCTCACCCCCTCCTCCCTCCCTCCTCCCTCCTCACCCCCTCCTCCCTCCTCACCCCCTCCTCCCTCCTCACTCCCTGCTCCCTCCTTCCCTCCTCCCTCCTCACTCGTGTGAAGGACCCTGCCCAGCACTGGCTCCCACCCTCCCGTGGCTCTCAGCTGTCAGACTGCAACACACCTGAAAATCACCAAGGCCAAAGTACACCAAAGATAGCCGTAGAAAACACACACACACACACACACACACACACACACACACACTTAAATTGCCTAGAAATTCGGGAAATGTGGTTTTGTGAGTAGACACGCAGTGTATTGATGGGGAAAGGAGCTGCAACAAGAACTTTTATGAATAAAATGATCTTAGCGAAAGCTCTGTTTAAGGCGTTAGGCCTGATTTCCCCGCACACCTTAGGCCGTGGTGCTGTCACGGTCCATCACGGACGGGGACGAGGCTGCCCGGCCCAGCCGCAGCGCCTGTAGCCCCCCCAGCATCGGGTCTGGAGGCTCTGCTCCCGGCCGATCGCCAGGCCTGCCTTCGGTGAGGTTTCCTCGGTGTCCGGAAGATGGAGCACCCCGTAGAACTGTCAGGTTCACCCACGACACTAAGTGTCTCAGTAATTAGATGTCAAGTTGATAAGGATAAGCTGCAGACACGTTTTCCTAGCTGCCTGTGAGCTCCAGGTACAAAGGAGAACTTTATCGTGGCCATGCCAATGTTGTAGAATAAGAAAAATAATGCCAACCATGCTCGCCTGCTCATGCCCGTTGAGCACCGGTGATGACGTAGGACACAGATTTTCCAGCTGTTGTCTTCGATCCTGGAGACTTCTACCTTCACTCTGTGGTGACCTCAACAATTGCTACAATTTTGCATATCGTCAGAGATGCTGCTGCAAATGACACAGAAACATCAGTTACAATTTAAATATTACCATATGTTATTTTTGTTTAATCCTCAAAACAATCCTGTGTATAATTTTTAATGCATTTTGCATGTGAGGAAGCTGGGACCCCATACGTAAGGGACTCACCCTAGTGTCAAGGCATAGACTTCTGCAATTAGTTCTGGATGTTGTGTCTAAAGAATGGAAGTGAAAAGTATTCAGAAACATGCATTTCAAAGCAAACTTGAGGAATCAGAAAGAACTAAGGAGAGGAAGAGATTTCTACAGGAACATCTATTTTTAAAAAGGATCTTTGATTTGGAAGAATGACATGAATACTGAATGTAATATGGCCTGAGTGAAGTTCTAGAATTCTAGATTTAATTAGGAAATTGCATTGTGCTTAAAAATGGTGTTAGTCTGCTAGGGCTGCCATCGCAAAGCACACACCCAGGGGGCTTACGCAACAGAAGGTGATTGTCTCACAGTTCTGGAGGCTGCAGTCCAAGATCAAGGTGTCAGCAGGGCTGGCTCTTTCCAAGGGGCTGTGAGGGAAGGATCTCTTCCAGGCTTCTTCTTCCTGTGTATTTTCACATTTTCTCCCCTCTAGGCATGTCTGTATCTGTTCAAATTTCCCCTTTTTATAAGGACAACAATCATATTGGATTAGGGCCCACCCTAATACCCATCTTAATTACATCTGCAATGACCCCATTTCCAAGTAAGGTTGTATTCTGAGATACTGGGTGTATGGCTTCCATATACAGATTTTGGGGGGAAAATATTGAACCCATAACAAATGTCAAGGAAGCACTACGCAGTGGGTGACACATCTATGAAAATGATTGCTCTGAATAAAAACAAGACCTAAAGACTCCATATGTGGGTGAAAAACAAAGCATTGAGAGCCTCGAGGCAGTGCCCATGGGGGGGGGGGGGGGAGTAGGGCAGTGTCTTAGCACCATGACACTGGAGAGCTGTGGGACGCCCTGGAGACGTGTTTTCACTCAGTTAACCTGCTCCCGTGGTATTATGTTACATGGTATGTATGTCACAATGGGCTGAAGGATAGACACCTGAAGGCATGTAGCAGCTTCTGCTCTCCTTGTCCAACAACAGCATGACCAACAGATTTCACCTAATCGAGCATTAGTATTGTTAGTTATTCATGCCATTTTTTTTTTAATTCCGGAAAAAGATTCATTCCTGGACATTTTAATTTTGTAGTTTTCACAAACTCCAAATAATCTCAACTCTTTAAATATATAATGAAAATTTCAGGCTTGGCTTACTCTTTCAGATGAAAACTGAAACAAAGTATTTTAGACAAGTTTTTACTAGTTACGTATTCTAAAATGAAATGCCAGCACATTCATACCTAAAATGGTATAACACTTCAGTTAAAGTTTAATTCATTTGGGATGCATTCAGCCCCATGGTATTATGTTACATGGCATGTATGTCACAGTGGGCAGAGATAGATACCTGAAGGTATGTAACATAACGAGGAAATTACAGTTAGTATTTACTGCATGGAAGTGAGACATGAAATAATAGAGAAAGGTAAAAATAAATCCTCACGTATTTGCTACTGCATTCAAGGCAGGATCATTAGTTAAAAATGACCTTCAAATTAATCTTAATCATAATGACACCTGTGCATGGGCCTTCACTGTATCCATTTGTTAAGGTTATTGTCCATGAATCTATGGCCATTAAATGTGTCCACGTCCTGGCTGGTGTGGCTCGGTTGGTTAGGCATCATCTGGTGTACGAGGAGGTTTGCTGGTGCAATTCCCGGTCAGGGCACATGCCCGGGATGTGGGCTTGATCACTGGTAGGGGGCATGCAGGAGGGAGCTAATTGATGTTGGGCTCTCACATTGATGTTTCTCTCTCTCTTCCTACCCTTCTCTGTCTAAAAATCAATAAACTATTCTTAAAAACAATAAATAAAATTTAAAAAGTGTGTCCACAATTATTTTCAGTTTATACTGATCCCCTGAGTTCACAGGTGATTTGAATCTGTTACTTTCTTTCTTTTAGTCTAAGCCTGTTGGCTGGCCCCTGGAGTGCCCAGTGGCTGGGGCCGATTGACAGCACTGGCAATGCCACTGTAAGCAGCAGGCAAACCTCCCTAGCAGTAGAAAATTGGTGATATGCAAATGTAGTTCTTGTACCGTTTGTAAATGTAAATACCCTTGGGCTTCTTGTGCAGGACTGACCTAAATTGACTTTTACTGTTCGGATTAGAGTGAACCTTGGAATTGCTGGCCCCTGTTTTCAACGCCTTCTGAAATAGGAGTGATGGCTTGAGTCCAGGCACTAAAGGAGACCTGCATCTGGATGGAAGTGTGTGAGAGAGAGGACTGCAGTGGGCAAGGAGCAGTGGTGAAGGCCCTCAACATGGTCATGGTGGAAGGGCTCCATCCTCAAGATAAGAAGAAGGGAGCCCATCCGGGCGTGGCTCAGCAGTTGAGCATCGACCTAGGATCCAGGCGATCGGGGTTCGATTCCCGGTCAGGGCACAGGCCCAGGTTGCGGGCTAGGCAGCCGATCAATGACTCTCTCATCATTGATGTTTCTATCTCTCTCTCTCTCCCCCTCCTTTCCCCTCTCTGAAATCAATAAAGATATATTTAAAAAAAAAAAAAAAGAAGGGAGATTTTTCCTGGGGACATTTAAAGGAAAAAACTTTTTGAATCGTTTTAAAATAGATCTTGAAACACTTGTTATTTTTTTAAATATGACTAAATTTTATTCCATAAAATTGAAATATAGAATAAAGAACAAAATGGTATTCCTTATTGTCACAATATAGCGTGACTAATATACACACTATCCAAGCACAATTAGTTAACAGTGTGATCAATTTCTTCCCAAGCCGTTTGCTTGCGTTTGTGATTATGTTTCCCAATAGTCCAATGAAATCATCTAAAGTTTTAAATCTTGATTTTTCATCAAATATCCAGTATCCTTTTATGGTCACATTGTATATATAATCATCTCTGCCTACTTTTTAAATGTTGATACTTCCCAAGATTCTGTTTTTGACTCTCTCCTTTTCTCCTTATCATCTCTCGTCTTTCTCAGTTCTATCAGAAGAGCGAACACCTGAGCACTTACAAGTAGCAAATCTGAGTCTTATGCTTCAGACTCACATATATAACTATTAACCATTTAGATATCCATTAGATTAACTTATTGATAATTAATTAATGAGTTAATTCATTAAGGTCTTTGTATGTGTTGGGTGGCATTCTGAGTACTAAGGATTTAACTTGGAAAATTGTGGTTGGATACAAAGGAAGATGGTGAGAATTCAAGGAGGGGCTGGAAAAGCATGAAAAGCCTATATTTTGAAAATTCTTAAGTGCTAAATGTAGGCGTTTGGACATTTTTTTCACAGTATACATTATGTACCTAAATTTATGTAGATTTTGTAGTTAATCAGTTATTTGAGTGATTTTTTTGTTTAGTGTCTGTATTAGTTTTCTACTGCAGCTTTGGCAAATTACCACAGTTGGCTTAAAACAACTCAGAATTATTACCTTACAGGTCTGTAGATGAGAAATCCATCAATCACAAATCTCACCGAGCCCGGATCAAGGTGTTGGGAGGATGAATTTCCTTGTCTTTTCCACTCTAGAGCTGCCTGCTTTCCTTGGTTCACAGCATCATTCCTCTGTCTTCAAAGCCACATCAGGCCAAGACCTTCCCTCATTGCCCTCTCTCTGTTTGTCTTCTCCATATTTAAAGAATTTTGTGATTATATTGGGTCCACCCAGGTAGTCCAGGATCATCTTATTTTAAGGTCAGCTGATTAGCAATATTAATTCTATCTTCTACCTTAATTCTCCTTTGCCATGCAATCAACATATTTACAAGTTCTGGGGAGTAAGATGTAGACATCTTCGGGGGGCTACTATTCTTCTCACCACAGTATTACCCTTTCCTCAGCTTGTGGATTTCATGTAGGAGACTCTATCCATTTTTCCCTTCTTTCTTAATAATAGACCTTGATTTTATTCAGTGTGGCAATCACCTGGCTAATAAAATTCAATATCTTGGCCTCTACTGTAGCACAGAAACATAATGTGGCACTCTTCTGGCAAATGAGTTATAAGGGGAAACTGAATATTTCTTTCAGGGATTTTACTTTCCTGTGTCCCCGCTTTAGAGTCTAAAAAAATAGTCACTTGTGGCCAAGAATGAAAGGAACTAATATACCTTGGCTTCTGCATTGAGAAGGAATAAAAACATGGAAAAAGCCTTGGTCACCGGTGACGTTGTTTGGCTGACATGTTGTATCATCCCAAAGCCTGCCTCTCCTGGGCTGCTTGTACTTGAGAAAAAGTATTGCTGGGAGCTGGTCTGAGTGATACTTTAAAGGCAAGTATTCTTCAGGAAGTGGGAAGAATTGGTACCCAGCCTTTCAGAGCCTTCAAGCATGAAAATTCTGTTAGAGTCAACTATAAAGATCTCCCATTTGTTTCTTTAGTATCTACTTACTTTTTCAGGCAAAATGACATGAAACATCACCGGTCGTATTTCATCAGCTGAGGAGTTTTGAAAATATAGCAACTAGAGAATAGATGGCAGGGGATGACTTGGCTCTGGGTGAGAGATGGGAGCGGAGAGGTGATGCAATTTCTCGCTAAGCTGAGCGTGGGCCTGTGCTGACGTGATATCGCGCTCTCAGTTAGCTACTTCCTTCAGCCCCCGCGAGTTCAAGTCCCAGCTCTCTGAGAAGCGCCCAGTGGTTTCCAGTAAAACAATCACCCTTCCCTAGGTTCTAAAAATAGCATGTTTTTCTGTTAAAGCCATGATTCTTTACACAGATTTTGAGTACACATCAAAGAGCAGTATGTTGTGATGTTTTTGGTACATAAGCCCCCATTAGCTCTGTATGATTCTATTGCTTTGCTACGCTTTTCTTTTTGCTCAAGGAAGCATTTGGAAGGTCAAATAAAATGCCATTTAAAAAATCCACTTCAACACAACTGTTCTATGAAACTTTCAATAGATTCCAAGGGGTTTTAAATTGTGATTTGGAGTTGAATTCAAATAAATAAGGGAATCACTTGGAGTCCATGTAACAATTGTACTTAAAACTGGGCTTAGAAACTCACTTGGTTTCTTGGATCACTGGTGGTAAAAATAAATGTGAAGCTATTTGCAATATAATTAATAGCATGTCATTAATGTGTCACATTGTGATGGAAACGACATCCAGATACTTTGAGCTGCTCGCCAACCCCGCAATCTGTAGTGTCAGCAGTTGGAAACAATATCAAATTCTGTTTCCATTTCTTCCGGTGCCACAAATACATCATTAGTCCCATGAGACTCTAATGAGGAGGAGTCTGCCTGGGCCTCAAAGCCTTGTCTAACCCTGTCCTTCCTCTGAGCGCTTACATCACTGATGGAGTTTTTCTAGACTTCTAACATTTAGCACAAGATCCATTCTTCCATTTCACAAATGTGCAGCGCAGGCTCCTCACACCATGATTATGCGAGACTCTAAGCACACCCACCCACTGCTGCAATCAGGCGTTTTGTGATAGGAGAGTTTTAAACTGTCTTGACAAATGCTTGTAATTACCATAGTTATCACATGGAGCACTCAGCATCCTCAAAGGGATGCAAGTATTTGATAGAATCTTCTTTTTTTAAGAGTTTGTCAGCCAGCAGATTTCCATTCTTATGTATGGAAAATGCATTTTAGATACATAAAACCACACAAAAAATGAGCACTTAACTACATCAACTGCTGTGGTAATCAAGGCCCTTTCTTCCCGCAGCGTTTACCGTCTCATTGAGTGTATACTTAGAGAGATGTAAGGGCCTTTTCTACATGCATTCTATATTCTTATTTCACCCAGAGTTTCAGAAGTTTGGTTTCAGGGATAATTAGGCTGCCAGTGCTACTAGTGCCCCTGGCCTGCCTGTCAACTCTAATGGCCAGAGAAAGGTAATTCGCCAAATTGAGAAAGTTGCTATGGGCTGGAGGGGAGTGTAAGACAAAGTAAGCACATTTACGACCTGTCGCCCTTGAAGGCTCTGAGGAATAATTTATGAGTTCTCGAAGCCAATGTCACTTGCATGGCCCCAAAACATGATATTTCTTATATAAGTCCTGAAACATGTATCTGCGATTTGAAAATATAGGAAAGTTTGACCAGAATATTCCACTGGGGTCAAGAGACAGTGAGCCCCTGTGAAGTGACAGTGCACCCCTGTGAGGTGACAGTCAGCAACTGTAAGGTGACAGTGAGCCCTTATGATGTGACAGTGCGAGCAGACACTGGTCCTCAGCATGGGGCCCTTTCATCCTGGGAGTGCCTGCTCAGGAGGCCCCCGCTCCCCCATACCTGGGTCTAGCCTCCCGGGTGGGGCTCTGTATTTCTCCCTTCCAGGCCTGGCATGTGTCTCTGACATGCTGAGCCCCTGGTTAGTTCCCAACCATAAGAAACTTAAGCTCCATGACCAAGTCACTTCTCCCTGGGTTAAACCTCCCTGTTCCTTTAAAAGAACAGGCAGAGGATGGGTGCTTCCCTTTTTATTTTTATGAGGTTATTTATTTAAAAGTAACCCTTTTGAGGTTACTTACTTCAATTCCAGCCTCTGTTGGGCAGATGTGCTGCAGCTGAAATGCCAAGAGCTGTCTTGGGCACTAAAGGCCCTCAGTGCAGCCCAGTAGGAGAGAAGAGGCGCGCAGGTCGGACGCTTGATAAGAACAGGCCTTTCTGTCCTGTTTCTGTTCTTCCCTGTCACAAACATTTCGTTCAAAATAAGTTAACACAATGAGTGTGATTTGTCTAATCATCACATCTCATCAACACATGTTATTTGTATTAAAGTAAAAAGAAAACAAATACTTTCTTCCACTGGCCATCCTATTAAATTATTGAAAGTGGCTACATTTAGATTTTATAGAAAAGAGAAATAAGACCCTTCCACCACTGAAAAGAGAAAGAAAGGAAATTAACATTTATTTAATGAATAAAGTATGCCAGAAAGCATAACCAGAGTGCTCAATTATACATTATCGCGTTAAATTTTTATACAGATTCTGCAAGGAGGTTTCATTAACTCCCTGAATTATATGCTCTGTTGTAGCCACAGGTACTTTGCAGTCCAGTGCCAAGAGCCATATAAATAGCTGTTGATTGAATCAATTTAGATGAGAAAACTGAGACTCAAGGCTGAGAAATCTGAGTCAAGGTAATGATCTGAATCAAGGTAAATCTTAGTCAATTTGTAATAATTACTAATGTTTATGGAGTGCCCACTATGTGCCAAGAAATTCACATGAATCCTCTCATGAGCCTTTGCAACAATCTTCACAAGTGTTACCCGTATTTTACATACAAAAGAATTAAGGCTTAAAGAAGGTAAACAACTACCCCAGTTCACACAGCCAGGGAGAAGCAGAAGCCCCAGGCTCTAGCCCAGCAGTGGGGCTAGAGGATGCACTTCACCAAGGACAGCCTCTCTCTCTAACAAAGGTGGAGCTTGACCCCAGGAATGGCAGTGCCCAAACTCTGGCTCTTCTAGGACTTTAAGCCCTTTGAAAGGCATGAGCAATGTGTGTCCTTTAGTGGCCTTAACTCCAAGATTGACATTCTTGGATCACCTAATTAATCAAAATATCCTTTTTTTTTGATACACAGACGTGTTATTTCAAGGTGCTACTGTCTTAAAATATATTCTGTGATTCAGCAACTAAACACTTATCTAATTGCAATCCCAAGTTCAAAATGTCTTAGAATAACTTTCAAGAATGGCAAATAATGTTAAATGGCATCATAACCAGATTCTGTGAGTGATCTCAGTGCACTAAAGAAAGCACAATGCAGACACCGCTCCAGACAAGTGGCAGTGTGAACTGAACAAGCAGCCTGAACTGTGTAGCTTTACCTTTATTATTCATGAAATTAGAGACCCATTCTCCCAAGTGCTTTCTGTCTCTAAAACTCAAACATAGAATTAGCTTTAGCAACAGAGATAGTATTGCAAACCAAGCATTCCCCATGCTCCCCACATGTCCTCACCTTCTTGAATTTGGGCAGGTCTACATGACTTGTTTGGGTCAATGTGCTGTAAAGAGAGGCTGGCTGAGCACTGAAGAGCAGGTGCGAGTTCTCTTCTCATATATAGGAAGCTTGGAGATCAAAAGTTGAGATGGCTGAGCCATAGATCAAAGGAGACTTGACTGTAGAGGCACCACCTGAAAGGGTGCGGGAGGGTGTCAGGGCCTACAGCCATCTTTACACCAGAAGAAATAAACTGGGCGTTAAGCCGCTGGAGTTCACTGCCTGCTGCTGAGAAATAAGAGCATCCTATCCCTCTGATGAATAATTAACCATCTGAAGAAGTAGTTATGAAAATCATAAGTCAAATGGGAAAATGTACTTGGCCAAATGTAGAACTTGTTAAAATTCCTAAATTTTAGAATCATCTAAATCTTTTAAGTTTTATTATGTTTACTTACCACAAAACATTACTTTATGTTCAATGTAAAAGTTTGCAAAATCTCACAAAAAATTCTCTTGAAATTTCCCAAACATTCAAAAGATCTTTAAGCAAGATTTTTTTTAAAAAAATATATCTTTACTGATTTCAGAGAGAGGAAAGGAGAGGGAGAAAGAGAGAGAGAAACATCAATGATGAGAGAGTCATTGATCGAGCCCGAAACCCGGGCGTGTGCCCTGACCGGGAATCGAACCCTGATCCCCTGGATCCTAGGTGGATGCTCAACCCCTGAGCCACGCCCGGCCGGGCTTTAACAAGACTTTGAAAAGCAACCTGAAAATTATCTTTAAACACAGAGCACTTTGCACTTACCTTCTTCTTTAAAGGGAGTTGAAATCTTAAATAAAAAGGTGCTGACAAATGCATTTTGAAGGAGCATAACAATGTAAATTAAAAACAAATGTGTATTTTAAGGGACACAATAAGACAGTGATTAAAAATTGGAATGCATTTTTAATCATGTCATATATTGCTACTTTGGAAAGTCTCTCTCTTAGCCCTTTTTGTATTTTAAGTTTGACATGCCAATTACAGTTAAATATGCCAAGATGCCAGGGATACTTTAAAAGTGCTTTGTCTTGTGAAAAATCTGCTGAAAATTCATAGAGTTTACTGTTTATGACTGTTGTTCCTTGTTTTTAAATGTAAATATCAATTTTTTTTTAAATGCTCTTTTGAATAAATTAAATACAACAATGAGAGAATAGTTTATTCAGAACTAGGTCACAAGAAGCAGACCTATTTTACTCAGGATGTCATGTCCCAGATGTTGAATTCTCACTTCTATTCCAATGTGACATCTTTGAAAACCAGATATTACCTTGATGGCCTGGAGCAAGGAAAAGAGAAGAAATTCTTAAGATAAAAAAAAAAAAAATACGTGATAGTATTCAAGGCTGTCTAGCCACGTTGAATAATCTATTTCATGCAAAGCTTTATTGGCAATCACTGTGAGACACTCATGCCTTCTCTACTGAGCCTGACTGATGATGTGAGATTCCCTGCCTGCTTTTGAAGATGTCTTGAGAATTAATAGATAATAGACAGAATGAACACCATATGTTAGCAACGTAAAAATAAATTAAAGGGCATTCTACAATGTTTAAACAATGGCCAGTGAAGAGGAGAAGGGGCAGCATATGGGACAGATCAAGATTAGTACAAAGATAAGGAGAGAGAACGAGCTGGGTAGGGAAGGCGGGAGAAATAATAAGCTTAATAACCCCACTCACTCCTGTTTGTCAGTTTGAAAGAGCCGAGTCAGATTTTGGAGCAGGTGTTCTTAACCCAGGGAATCCTCAGGGGGCATCCATGGGAGATTCAGGGGACATTAATACCACCAAATGGAAATGGAAATACTGAATACATATGTGCCTTTTTCTAGGGAGAGGAATATAATTTTAATAGGATATTTGTTCAAAGTTTAAGATTTATTGACTTTAAACTGGACGACCTGTAATAGTCTGACATCAGGTTCAAAGGAAACATAACAGCCATGGCAATGGCATCGGAAAGTGGCCCATTACTCAGGGCCAGTAGGGGTCAGTGCAGGGCCAGCTGCACCGCCGGAGGCGAGAGGTTCTGCACCCCATCCCCCGGGTGGAATCCCAGTCCTTCAGCCCTTCAAGGCCCGGGTCAGACTGCACTGTCTCTTCCCAAACACCTTTACAAGTTCACAGAATCCTGGAAGAAGGCACATACAGGCAAGTTATATATATAATCACAATCAATATAAGAATTGTGAATTTGCCCCAAAGATAGGTTACTGAAGAAATCAGAACCTTTGTGCACTATTTGTGGAGATGTAAAAAGGTGTGGCCTCCATGGGAAAATGTACGGTGGCTCCTCAAAAAATAAAAAATAGAATTGTAATATGATCCAGCCATTCCATTCTGGGTACATACTCCAAAGAATTAAAAGCAGAGTCTCTAAGAGATTTTCGTACAACCATGTTAATTGCAACATGTTTCATAATAACCAAAATGTGGAAATAACTCAAACATCCACTGACAGATGAATGGATAAACAAAATGTGGCACATACATACAATCGAATAATATTCAGCCTTAGCAAGAAAGAAATTTCTGGCACATGGTACAGCATAGATGAACTTTGAGGACATTATACTAATTATAATAAGCGAGTAACAAAAAGGCAAATACTGTATGAGTCCACTTCTACAAGGTGCCTAGAGTAGTTAAACTCACAGAGTCAGAAAATTGAATGGTGCTTGCCATGGGCTGGGGCAGGTAGAAATCAGGATTTGTTTAATGGGTATAGAGTTTCAATTTTATGAGATCAAAGGAGTTCTGGAAATTGACTGAACGTAATTCAAATATACTTAGTAGTGCAAACTGTATACTTATGAATGGTTAAGATGGTAAATTTTATGATATGCGTATTTACCACAATTAGAATTTTTTAAAAAGTTAAAAGCATGATTGCTTCTATATCCATTGACCTAGAGGGATGCTCACACTATATCGTTAAGTGGTATAAGCAGGTAACAAAATAATGTACCTTTCAATTCCATTTTTGGAAAACAAACATTAATCAGTATTTTTTAGTGTGTTGTACAAATTCATATAATAACAAAGAAAAGTATGTACACATCAAGCTATTAGATTATTCCAAGCAGGTAGTGACACTTGATTAACTATGGCTTGATGTCTGTATTAGTTTATTTATGTAAGCATTTACTTCAATAATTTAAAAAAATAGTAAAAAGGTAACATAGTGTGGCAAATCAAGAAGGCGTGGACACCAAAGTCAGTGTGAGATGAAGACAGGAGAAGGTTTCTGGGCCTGAGGGTGTTTCTGAAAAGTCACGTAACAGCTAGATCTTGAATTCTCAGTGACTAAAGGGGGATGGTCCAAATCGAGAATGAAGATTTTAATAATGTAGAAGAGACTTCATAATTTTAAAGATAAAACCCCTAAATGTGCTTTGCTCATTTAACAATACACCATGAACATCCTTTTCAGGGAAACAGATACAGATTTAACTTGGTCTTTTTGAAAATTTGTAAATTTTTAAAATTCTTATTTCTGAATAAAAGAAACAAAAGTCAACTAATTAGACATTTAACTCAATAAGTTAAAAAGTAACAAAGTTAACTTAAGGAAAACAGAAGTGAAGAAATTATAACATTAAAAATTTAAGAAATTGATAAACAAATCCAAGATGGTAAGGATTTAACCAGAATAAGAGAGGACTTTGTGAAACTATCTAAAAGCATTTAAAATTGAAGTGATAAAAGATTTTTTAGGATAACATAAATTTCTGAAATTCATCCCATAAAATAGAGAAAACTAAAATAAATCAATTGCCATGTGAGAAACTGAGAAACTTAACAAAGTGGGAAAACAAATGCTCAGGTTTCACAAGGTCATTATAAATGAGAAGCTTTGATGCATGTAGAGAGGTGTGATTAACCGAGCATCCCAGTTCCTAACGCTTGACATTTGTTTGGTTGTGAGACAGCCATTGACTGGGAGAGAGGCATCTGTAAGCCTATGGGTGAGTTTAGATGGAAAGGGAGCAGAGGAAGTGGTTCTCCCTCTTCCCTTAACCACCTACGCCAGTCCTGCCAGATTGGCTAACAACGCTCCTGACTAGCTGCCCGTGGGCTCTGCAGGAGACTAGGAGGCCCCAGTGTGGGTGGCTCTTCTGTACCGTGCCACCCCCATAACCGACTGCATCCAGGATGAACGTCTGACTGGAGGATGGTTAACACAGTATAATCTGATCAATGGTCTGCAAAAGTTTATTGGTCAAGCACGAACACTTTGGAACTTTCACGACTAGCAAATGAAAAAGGGGTTGTTCAGTGAGTTATGGAAGCCGCAGCAGAGAAGAGCAGCCAGTCATGTCAACGCCATGTGGTTCTAATGTCCTAGAAACACACGGGGCCCAAGTGCAGCTGCTGGGAGGCAAGGCGATTATCCACCCAGAGTGGCTCTGGATCTTAGCAGCCTTTCAGTAACCATTTCCCAAAAGCCTGGGTTAAAACCTGGGTTGACTAGGATTCCTGTTCTTTTGATGAGGCCCAATGGATTGGGTTTCCTTAGTTTCCTACCAGCCTAGCAGCATAGCTGGAATTCCTGTTTGTAATTTCTACTTCCATCCAGACAGTAAATCCCCCCCCCATACACACACCGCTCCGTTGATAAAGTTTCTGTTCTGGGCTCTAGTATAAGAAGCAAACCATCCTCAGAAAACATTTTGAATTTCTGTGCTGAAGGCTTGATTTACCACTTTGGAAAGATTAAAGGAGTTGCTCTTTTTCTAAGGCTGAAAAGGCTTTGGGAAGCTTTATTAATGGTATTCAAGCATATGATGGATGCTGACACAGGTGGTCCTGACCAGCTGTTCTCCGTCTCCCTTAAGACGGAACAAAGGGAAACGGTGTTAAATGGTAAAAGTCAGTATTTTGTCCACTTAAAATGCCCAGTCATCACTCTGTCATCTTCCACTCCCTGTCCAAACCGCTAACCCTCCCAGCTAAGCGCTCATTACCAGGCATTTCCTTTTTAGTTCCACCTGGTCCTGACGAGGCGGCCGAGCAGCCCGCCCTCCGGTTATGGCCTCTGCGCAGCGCGCTGGTCAGGGCTCCGCGTGGAGCGGGGGGCGAGGGCAGGTGCCGACGCACTCTCCAGCTCTCACTGCGCTGAGCCTCTGACGCCAGCTCACACTGAGGCCCAGGTGTCTCAACATCACTGTGTCCCTGTCCCTCCCCAGCAGCATGGCCACGGGCCACGTGGCTGTCGGTGCCAAGGCGGCCCTGTCAGGTGGGAATGTGAGTATTACAGGAGGAATTTCATCCTGTGAAGTGAAGCTGATGAGAGCACGCAGGCTTCGCAGAGTCCGGGGGCTAGGAAACAAATGGAGGAGACACAAGGGAAAGAGGGTTGTGCTTAGCAGGGAGGGCGACATGGACTATAGGCAGGACTTGTCGGTGACATCAGGTTGAGATGTGCTGAAGATCCGAATACGCATGTCCCCACTGTCTGTCCCTCTAGAAACCAAAAAAGCAGGTTTCTTTAAGGCTTGGGAAAATTGTCTGCTGATGTGCCCAGAGCAACCAACAGGAAAGACCACAAGCACCTAACAGCAAAATAAGAATCTAAAAGTGCACACTGGTGTTTTTTAAATGTGACTGCAGAAAGGAAAGTGCATGGAATATTCCATGGAGCTAAAGGAGGAGAGAAACGCTGACCAGTCCACAATGACGTCAACCGCAGCAGATCGGGGACACGCTGTTCCAGGTCATGAAGTCCCTGACTTTCTCAAGCTGGTTGTTCCCCGGGATAAAAACTGCCCTCCCTGAAGGGACAGCAGCCCTGACGCCAGGTGGTTGCCTACACATTGCTCAGAACAGCAAAATATGTTTGTGTCCTTTACAAACACCATCAGCAGCTAAGTGGCACCCAATGCATTTGGCTTCGGTGTTGCCACTCTTCCAGCTCACGGAGGCAGATCCAGAGTAACCGGGGTGCCTGGCGCAGTGCCTCCCGCCTGAGCGGGTTTCAGGTTAAGTACCGCACGTGGGCCCAGCTCTTCTCCCACCTGAATTTCAGAGTGTGGGGTCCAGATGGTGTTTCATTCATATACAAAATCATTATTATTTACTGCTTTATTTTAAATTTTAGATCAGTATTTTACTCCATCCATTACAACAGATTTATGTATATATAAATTGGATATAGCTATATTACTAGTATTTAGCCACCCACACTTTAAGTAAGGCAACCAACCTATTGCATCTCTGCTTCAAATGTGACCCCAAAAGACAAGTTTCAAATGACACATGAAACCCAAAGCCATAAAGGTAGGTGTCCTTCTCTGACTTGCTTCTTAGCTCAGTTTTTACCAATTCTGGTTTCCTGGATTCCCATCTGTTAGATCTAAACCCTACTGTCACCTCGGCCCATCTTCCCTCCCCTAACTCCCCTTTCACAGTCTGATATTCGCACTCTGCATGACTCTCCCCCAAGGTATAAGTAGATTTCAGTAGCCATTCACAATTTTTAACAATTGATAGAGCATAAGCCCCAGCCTATAAGAACAGATGAGACAGTGCACCCCTGTGACATGACAGTGTGTCCCTCTGATGAGACAGTGCACCCTTGTGATGTGACAGTCCTAGAAGAGCCCGAGTTTGGGCACTGCAATTCCTGGGGTCAAGCTCCACCTTTGTTAGAGAGAGAGGCTGTCCTTGGTGAAGTGCATCCTCTAGCCCCACTGCTGGGCTAGAGCCTGGGGCTTCTGCTTCTCCCTGGCTGTGTGAACTGGGGTAGTTGTTTACCTTCTTTAAGCCTTAATTCTTTTGTATGTAAAATACGGGTAACACTTGTGAAGACTGTTGCAAAGGCTCATGAGAGGATTCATGTAAATTTCTTGGCACATAGTGGGCACTCCATAAACATTAGTAATTATTACAAATTGACTAAGATTTACCTTGATTCAGATCATTACCTTGACTCAGATTTCTCAGCCTTGAGTCTCAGTTTTCTTATCTAAATTGATTCAATCAACAGCTATTTATATGGCTCTTGGCACTGGACTGCAAAGTACCTGTGGCTACAACAGAGCATATAATTCAGGGAGTTAATGAAACCTCCTTGCAGAATCTGTATAAAAATTTAACGCGATAATGTATAATTGAGCACTCTGGTTATGGTTTCTGGCATACTTTATTCATTAAATAAATGTTAATTTCCTTTCTTTCTCTTTTCAGTTGGTGGAAGGGTCTTATTTCTCTTTTCTATAAAATCTAAATGTAGCCACTTTCAATAATTTAATAGGATGGCCAGTGGAAGAAAGCATTTGTTTTCTTTTTACTTTAATACAAACAACATGTGTTGATGAGATGTGATGATTAGACAAATCACACTCATTGTGTTAATTTATTTTGAAGGAAATGTTTGTGACAGGGAAGAACAGAAACAAGACAGAAAGGCCTGTTCTTATCAAGCGTCCGACCTGCGCGCCTCTTCTCTCCTACTGGGCTGCACTGAGGGCCTTTAGTGCCCAAGACAGCTCTTGGCATTTCAGCTGCAGCGCATCTGCTCAACAGAGGCTGGAATTGAAGTAAGTAACCTCAAAAGGGTTACTTTTAAATAAATAACCTCATAAAAATAAAAAGGGAAGCACCCGTCCTCTGCCTGTTCTTTTAAAGGAACAGGGAGGTTTAACCCAGGGAGAAGTGACTTGGTCATGGAGCTTAAGTTTCTTATGGTTGGGAACTAACCAGGGGCTCAGCATGTCAGAGACACATGCCAGGCCTGGAAGGGAGAAATACAGAGCCCCACCCGGGAGGCTAGACCCAGGTATGGGGGAGCGGGGGCCTCCTGAGCAGGCACTCCCAGGATGAAAGGGCCCCATGCTGAGGACCAGTGTCTGTTCTTATAGGCTGGGGCTTGTGCTCTATCAATTGTTAAAAATTGTGAATGGCTACTGAGAACACACTTATACCTTGGGGGAGAGTCATGCAGAGTGCGAATATCAGACTGAGAAGGGGAGTGAGGGGAGGGAAGATGGGCTGAGGTGACAGTAGGGTTTAGATCTAACAGATGGGAATCCAGGAAACCAGAATTGGTAAAAACTGAGCTAAGAAGCAAGTCAGAGAAGGACACCTACCTTTATGGCTTTGGGTTTCATGTGTCATTTGAAACTTGCCTTTGGGGTCACATCTGAAGCAGAGCTACAGTAAGTTGGTTGGTCTTACAATATGGGTGGCAAAATCCTAGTAATACTGCTACATCGAACATACTTCGTTGTAAACGTTTCTGTCTTTCTGGGATTTGGAGAATTGTTTTAGGTCATTTCCACTGTTTTTTTTTTTAGTATTTCACACTGGTCCTATTAACTTCAAAGGAGAACAGCACTGGTGCTCTAGGAAGTGTCGCCTTACTGGGTAGAGCTTTCTTTTCTTGGGGACAATGATCGGACTGGATTCCCTAAGTTGTGTATGTTTTCTGATCTTTTACTAAATTCCTGGAATACGTTAAACTCAAGTCAGTCTTTTTACTTTTCTACATTTCTAATATCCTTGCTCCTCCAGGGAAGATAAATAGGTTTGTGTGGAACACGGTAAGGACACTAAGTTCAAACTTCAATCACCTTGAAAGGCTCTGGACATGTGTCTTGCAAACTAATGTTAGTATTTTAAAACAATAGCAAAAACAACTTTAATTTGAAATATCTGGAGCAGTTCCAACTATCAACTATGCAGTAAGTATTGCTGAATGATTGTCTCCCAAGAGCTTGGAGCATTTATAAGAAATAAATAAAAAAAGATGAAAGATAGGAAGTTGAAAGAAGCAGCCTGATCATTGCAGCAAGTACCTTGTCAACATGTAAAATATGTCGACCCTAAGTGCAATCTATACACATGATACTTACAAAAATAAACACAGTAATATGCTTTAACTGACACATCCCTTTGACAAATTTGAATCAGCACAATTACAGAAATAGTGGAGTAGTCTGCAGATGCCCCCTTCCTTTGGCTTGTACTGCAGGTTGTCAGAACGGTTCCAGGTTGGTGCACCCCCAGCTGAACAATGACTTCAGCCTCACTTATGTCTGGAGAGCGGCTACTAATCATATTTGATAATTATGGGTAATTGATGACAAAAGTATGCAGGTGGCCACTCAACCTGGGTAGAGGTATAAAACCTTACTTCCAAATGTCACCTTGACCTCTCTCTTTATCTCACCTCTGTGTTTATTTTACTTTTCACTTCCCGCAGTTAATACCAGGGTAGAAGTTAGCGTTTTGTTTTACATACAGATGTCCTCAGATGATGGGAATACTGCAAAGCCACCCCTCGTCTCCCACCTTCCAGCCCAGCCTGAAAGCTGCAGCCCGAGTGTGCACATGGCCTCCAGCCCCTTGCAGCGAAGCCCAGTGCGACCCGCAGGGGGCTGAGAGTGTCACTGCCCTCAGGACAGGGGTGTGTCTTTCACATCACTCTTAACTTCCCTGTTTTCCTCCCTTAAAAAAATAGAACTTTTTCACTCTGTGTCTTAGGAAAGTAGATGTGATGCACAGGAAAGCAAATCAATGCAAAAGTGAAGGAAAACCTTACTTCAGAAATAAATACTGACATAAAAGCAAATAAACTGAGCTTGAAGTCCACATTGCCTCGTTTGGGTATGCATATAATTTTTTGAGGCCAGGAAAAATATGTAAAGGAAGAGAAAATATGAAGTTAACTCAAGTGACAGTGGCACAAAACTGCACTGGCTGAACAGTGAGGTGGACACGTGTGACTTCGTGGGAGCCTGGTCAGAAAATGTATGTGCCTGTATAGTTTAAAGTCTAAAGCAAGCAATTCCTTTTAGAATAGGTGCTCGAGTCAATAAAAAATGGTGTGATTGCATTCAGAAGGTAAATTGTTGGCCCAACGTCAGATTTCAGGGAAATCCTAAAATACGCCTATAGTAGCCAAGACAGTGTCAGAAAATTTGTTTAGATGGTTGAAAAGGAAGGCAAGAATTTGCAATTTATATTTAAATCTGATGAAAGAAGACTTATGGGAAAGTCAGTACCTTGATGAAACAATATTGTCAAGGAAGGAACAGGGTACTGCTGGGTACAGAGCTGAAATGCAGACGTCCTTCACAGGAGCTTAGCAATGAATGCCTCATAGAAAAGTGTGGGGTCACCAAAAGAGCCTCCATGAAGAAATGTTATTTTTGAACGTCATTAAAATGTCCACACTACCCAAACCAATCTTTAGATTCAACACAATTCCTATCAAAGTACAAATAACATATTTCACAAACTTAGAACAAATAATCCAAAAGTTTATAGGGAGCCACAAAAGACCCTGAATATACACAACAACCTTGAGAAAGAACAAAGTTGGAGGGATCACGTGACCTGATAGAAACTGTACTACAAGGGTAGAGTAATCAGAACAGCATGTGCTGCATAAAAGCACACATAGATCAATGAAACAGAACAGAGAGCCCGAAAATAAACCTGCACATACACAGTAAATGAATATATGATAAAGAGACAAGAACACACAATGGGGTAAAGACAGTCTATTCAATAAGTGGTGCTGGGAAATTTGGATGGGTACATCCAAAAAAATAAACTAGACTACCTTTTTATACCATACACAAGAATAAACTCAAAATGAATTAAAGACTTAAATGTTAGACTTGAAACCACACAAATCCTAGAAGAAAACATAAGCAGTAAAATTTTAAACATTTCTCTTAGCAATATTTTTTCTGCTATATCTCCTCAGGCAAGAGAAACAAAAGGAAAAATAAACAGATGGAACTACATCAAACTAAAAAAATTTTTGCACAGCAAAGGAAACCATCAACAAAACAAAATGAAAAGACAACCCATTGAATGAAAGAAAGTATTTACCAATGATACACCTGATGAGTTAATATTCAAAATTTATAAAGAATTCATACTACTCAACACCAAAAAAAGAAACAATCCAGTTAAAAAATGGACAGAGGAACTGAATAAACACTTCTCCAGAGAGGACATACAGATGGCCAACAGATATATTAAAAGATGCTCAACGTCACTAATTATCAGAGAGATGCAAATTAAAACCACAATGAGATATCACCTCACACCTGTCCGAATGGCTCCATCAATAAATCAACAAAAAATAAATGTTGGCGAGGGTGTGGGGAAAAGGGAACCCTCATGCACTGTTGGTGGGAATGCAGACTGGGGCAGCCACTATGGAAAACAGTATGGAGTTTCCTTAAAAAATTAAAAATAGAACTGACTTATGACCCAGTGATCCCACTTCTGGGAATATATCCGAAGAGACTCCAAACTCTAAGTCTTAACTATTTACAATGGCCAAGGTAAGGAAGCAACCCAAGTGCCGATCAATAGATGCGTATGCACAACCCAGGGACATGGACAATGGTGGGGAGAGGGACTGGGGAGGGGGGTGGGACAAGGTGGAACGGGTCATTGGGAAGAAAAAGGGACATCCGTAATATTTAAAAATAAATAAAATAAATAAAATTTAAAAATAAAATAAAATTGTTGTGGAAATTCAAAAAAAAAAGTAGTGGTACATCTATGCAATGGAATATTAGTCAGCCATAGAAAAGGATGAATCTTGCATTTACAACAGCATAAAAGGACCTAGAGGGTATTATAAGTGAAACAAGTCAGTCAGAGAAAGACAGATACCATATGATTTTTCTTATATGTGAAATCAAAAGAACAAAATGAACAAACAAAATAGAAAGAGTCTATGCATACAAGAGATCCCACTGATGGGTGAAGGAGGGAGGAGGGTTGGGAGACTGGGTGAAAAGGTAAAGGGATTAAGCAGGACAAACGGGTAGCTACGATGCCCTGGTAATAACCCGGTTATTATTTAACAGGGAGGGAGGGAAGGGAAGACTGGATGTAGGCATGTCATTTACACAACTTTGTCAAAAAGGTGATTTAACACTCCCCAAGCCTATCCCCGCTGTTCAGGGGGGAAAGGACTAGATAGAGACCGTTAAACGCTTGCCCTGTGAGGTCTGAGTGACTGGAAAGGCGCCTACCCGCCTGCCAGTCACACCTGGGGACAACTGAGTGGCCAGGAGGGGCCACTGCGAGTGCTGAGACCTGCATGCATAACCCTGCAGACAAAGGAAGCTCCCGCCTTCCCCTCCTCCCTCTCCCCGTGGCAGGGGAAGTGCTCCCGCGCCCAGGTGGGCCATGGCCGGGGGACAACACACCTGCCTGAGCGCTGGGCCACACCCTGCTGCACAGGGGACCCAAGTTCTAGACCCTGGCCCTGTGTCTGGCTCTGCTGGACTCCCAGAAGCACCTTTTCCAGGACTGGCTTAAGGGGCAGGGGTCTTTGAAACCTGAGAAATGTAACTTTCCACCAATAAAGCTTTTTTCCAGTGTTTTGAATTTTTATCTTTGCCCCTTTCCATTCACAAAGCAATCAAAACAAAACACTTCCATGGCATGAAAGTGACATGATTATCTCGAAAAGATTAAATTTCAATTTCAATGTGTTAACACACAAACATTTCTTTTTTTTTTCTGTCTCGCTGAAACATAACAGGTCCACCTTCTCTTCTTTTGCCTTCAACCACTTTTTGAAAAAAAGCAAAAAATATAACAGATCCTGGCTTTGTGTGGTCTGCGTGTTTCTGCGCTAAGTGGTAGCCAGCCATCTAACAGCAGCAGAACGGCCTCCGGGCAGGTCCTCTCTCTGGAAGCGGCACTCAGGCACGAACCCAGTGACACAGCAGCTTCAGGGCACATTTGCACATAGTGCCTCTCCTGGGAATTCACAGTCCTGGGGTAAATAGTGCCTTTTCCACTCTCATGACTCAGGGTGGTTTGATTTTTAAAACACTTATAACACTGATGGACAGTGAGCAGCTCACTGTTTTTATATTTTTATTTTCATAAAGTAGATCAAAAAGAATTTCACTGGCTTAGCAGCGATTCACGCTAAGAACCCAGAAGGTTCACCTGAGGGTAAGGTCATCAGGAGTGAGAAATACGATGTGAATGTCAAAGCAAGCGTGTTCTGGAGTGTGTCACGGAGCACACCGGTCACTGTCTCCTGGGCTGCTCGGACCCCGGGCCAGGTCAGATGGGGGCCCACCACGAGGGAGGCATGGACAGCCTGCAGTGTCTCCAGGGGATGCTGAAGGCTCTGGAGTACATGACAGAGGGAGCTCATTCACAGTCCACATGTGAAACCCCCGAGGAATGGGCAGCAAAGCGTCTGCACTCTTTCAAAGCCATGCTTTGCCTCATGAATGACGGGCGGTCTGTTTGGTGGAAGCTGGATGTCGCTTCCTACACTGACTCCTGAGAAGGCTTTGAGAGTTGACAGTCCCAACGTTGCAACCTTCCTTACGCTTAGGGGGGAAATACCTTGTCCACCAAGTGCTACCCTCAAGCAACACTTGACAATGCCATAGCAAAGGCTCTCACGGCCTGGAGGACGGGAAGACCAACGTGGAGGCGTTTTGCAGAAACATTAACCTTTACAAAATGAGAGAGCATTTGAGTTTAATGACATGGAACTCTATTATATACATAAAAACGCCACGAATGCCTATGTCCACAGAACTGCTCAGACTTGCATGTGTAGACAGGAGGGCCCGTACTGACCAAGGCAGAAGCCTGCACATTATTTCTGCTTTATGATTTACTATTCATTGCATTTTGTGCAATTATTTATTATTTTTCTGTGATACATGCCAATTTTAAATGTTGTAAGGGGGCAGGGAGGGGTTTCAGAAATTTTAGACAATTGTGCTTTATCTTTTCTTCAAGATTTCTTATGCCTACACCACATCTCTTTTCCCTCATTTTTTACTGAGTTAAAGTTTCACCTGTTACAGTGTCATGTGGTGACTTGATAGTAAGTACATTTAGCATAATTTCAATCATCCTTTAAAAGCTTATTTTTTAACATATTGAGGAGTTTTTCCTCAGTATTTTGAAGTCACAATGGCTTCCTGGGGGAGTATAAGACTTGATGATGAATGTGGTACATTCCCATCAACACGTAAGACCTCATTCTAATAAGAATTTCTAAAAAGCAAGCCCAAGGAGTAGATAGAAGTCTTAGATATATGTTTGGTAAATTGCTTTTCCCAGATTACAGTTTGAATGTTATCTTTCTGTGAGTATAACTTTAGTTAGTGAGAAAAATATTCAGTGTATTAACATATTTGCTTCAAGAAGATGAGGTTGGCAAATATTTTACATTATTCAAGACACTTAGTGAAACATCTAATTAGCATTTGCCTGGTTTATAAAGGAGCTCCAGTATATGTACAGTAAAATTATTTCACCTAATAATAATACGGAATGATATTTCCTTTGATTAAAGTTTAATCTTTTCTTATTTGGCAGTTTGGAATACGTGGGCATGGATTTTGCATTCCCAGTTCTGATGAAATGGATTGCCTTGCTCTTGAACCTATTTTACTTGAAAATCTACATATAGTTGTGTTATATTGCAAAAAAGGCTATGGTAGCCAGACAGAATGCTTAATTTTCCTCAATATTCAGAACTAAATAAGAAAAAATAGTACTACATGCCATAGCTAATACCAAGCAGAAAACATGTACCATGATACGGAGAAATATTTTTAACTCAAACTATAAGGAAGAGCAATGGCTTACAAATTGTAACAGGCCATGTACATTTATTATAAATATTTGTATGGGAATAATCAAAATGAAAATTATCTTTGGGAATTCAAATATAACACTTGTTTACTGGCATTAGAACACTGAAACAAATTTGGGTTAGAGAAATTAAAAGGAAAATATATTCATTCAAGTATGTTCATTCAACAGCCACAGGGATTGGTTCTGGCTCACTAATTTGTCTTTGCTATACTTAGACTCACCGTGAGATAATAGGGTCACAAACAGTTGCCCAAAGGGTAGCCTCATTACAGTGAGTCACAGATGGCAGTGCCTTAGTGGAATCTACTCATTCAGTCAGATTTCTAGAGCACATCTTCGGAAGTTGGTTAATCAATTACTGGCTCTAGGAGACTTATGTTACCAAATTTACAAGGACATTTCTCTGTTTATCAGGTTGCCTAGTAGTTAAGTTAAAATGGCAAGTAGAGTTGTCAGAGAGACCAGAGGAATGAGTGTTTCCATTGGAAAGCCACATGGAAAACTAAATTAAAATCAGAATTTATTTAGTGAGCAATGATTCAGAGCGAGAGGCGCTTGTTGCTTGATGCAAATAGCTCGTGGGGCCGTGCATAGCAGTCCAACGCACCGCTCCCGTCACTGGCCCTGGCTGCTACGGGAGCTGCCTGGTTGCGTTGGATGTATCAGTACCACCAGTGCCTTACATGGTGGGCATCTTGGAAACTGGAAGCCACTCTGCTCCCCGGGGTGGCTTTTGCTTTCATTTTACTATATTTCTTAAGAACCGATTTTACAAGATTATCTCTTAAAACCCTGGAAGGTCTTGCTAATACTCAGCTGCACAACAAAGTGAAAAGTACACAGCCATTGGGGTCAGGCCATTCTACTTTTAAATACTGGTTCTGCAGCTTACTATCTCAATTCTTTAACCTCCTCAAGCCCAAGATTTCAAATTTGTGAAATGGAAAGGGTGATATATATCTTGTTAGGATTACATATTATCAGCTTCAGCACAGTGAACAGTAGACAGCATTGTGTGGTTATTAAGAATATTGGGTTTAAAAACAGATAGACCTGGCTTTGGTCCCAGGTCTATCATTACTTTCTTCTCTAAGCCTTATCATATTTATTTCTAAAATATGGAAATAATAGTTTTGACCTATAAAGTAGTTTTAAGGTTAAATAAAATAAACATAAAGTACTTATCACAGTTTCTGACAGTTAATGTGTGCTCAATAAATGGTAGCGATCAATGTAAGTACTAGCACCCTTGGTATCTCTTCCATTGCTAAGAATGAACAACACTCTGCAGTAAATATATCTTGAGCCATGAAAAATTAGAAAATAATTCTAAAAAAATGTTATGATTCAAGGGGTAAACTTTGGTTTGAAGAATTTTCACTTATCATGTCAAGTCATTCAGATGCCAATGAGTTCGGGTTGATGGGGATGATTCCTCTGGAAATGTACGGGTCTTTACGCAGGGGCTTCACCACCTCCCTGTTGGGTGCTGCATCAGACCCCCGAGTGAACTGGAGCCTCCAGGGAAGCTCATGCATCAATGACTGCAGATTTCAGAGACGGTGCTTCTCACTACAATAGTACTAGTTCTGGAGAAGGACAATCTTCCATCTTGTTTCCAGGACTCTATTTTTTTCTGGGAGTACTTAGAAAATGCGAATTGTCTCCAGAAGGACATGGCTGTCTCTTTTCTGAAACAACCTGAGAACATTTCAAAAGGAAAAAAAATAGAAAAGAACAGGTCGTGGTGGTCATTCGTTTCGTAAAGCGTGAGATGAGACTGATGAAAATTCAGATGGGCAGAAGTTGTAGAAGTGACACTATGACTCTGGTATAAGTTAAAAATATGATGAAATATGTACTACAATGCTTAATCATATAAGAGTGAGATATTTGTTGCAGGCAACTGTGAGAAATTAGGAAAAATGTTGAAAGAGTGAAGTATTTTGTAGCTTTGTCATGAGGCCATATGGTATATTGTGGTGACTTAGCAGCTACCGCAGAACAGTGGAAAGGAACTGTCCAGCGGCACTCTCAAATTGGCCTGTCCAGTAATTCCTCTTTAAACAGCTCAGAGTGTCTAGGAATTCTTGCAGTTATTAAAAATACTTGTGCACAGCCTGGCCGGCGTGCTCGGTGGTTGAGCCTCGCCCCATGCACCGAGTCCGCAGGTTCGGTCCTGGTTGGGCCCATGCCCGGTCGCAGGCTCGGTCCCTGGAGGGGGCGCAGGGGGCTGCTGCTCAACGCTGATGTTTCTGCTTCACCCATGTTTCTCTCTCTCTTTCCCTCTCCCTGCCTCTCTCTCTAAATTTCAATAAAAACATACTTTAAAAAGAAAAAAACTTGTTCACAAAATTCAAAAGTCCCAAACGCAACATGCCCCAAACTGAAATTCTGCCATAAACTTGCCTTTCCCACCATTGCCCACCTCAGAGGCTCAAATCCAGGACTTTGGCTCTCCCCACGGTTCCCTTCTTTCTCTCCCTCACAGGTGCAGTCTCAGGGACCCCCGTTAGCTCTCCCTGCAGTTACAGCCCGAGCGCTTGCTCTCTCCTCGGCCGTCACGCGTCAGGGAGTCACCGGCGCCTCCCTGGGGCCTGGCCCAGCCTCCTAGCCTCCCTGCTCGCCTTTGCCCCAGCGGTTTCCACCCCACACAGGAGCAGCCTTTCAAATCTCCATCAGATCGCTTCACTCTTCTGCACAAAACACTGCGACAGCTCCTCATTCCAATCAAGCCAACATCCGAGTCCTAAGAATCCCTAGAGATCTGCGATCTGATTTTCCGCCCCTTCTCTGCCTCATGTTACTTTTCTCTTGGTCAAGCCAACCCAGTGCCACCAACTGCTTTTCTGTTCTCAATTTACCAGTTTCTCTAGGATTTTGCCACCCAAGGAAGAGCACAGTGGAGGTAGATTTATAGATGTAGACTACAAACAGTCATGATTCTGAAACATGAGAACAAAGCCATACAAAGCCACACATATTAACAGCCTGTGTGAACTGATAACGACAGGATTCCAGACTTTACGAAGAGGGTAGCTGGGCTGTTGAAAGAGGTAATTTTAGAATATTTAAAAGGGAACAATTTAGCCTAGCTGGCATAGCTCAGTGGCTGAGCATCGACTTATGATCCAGGAGATCGGGGTTCGATCCCCGGTCAGGGCACAGGCCAGGGTTGCGGGCTTGATCCCCAGTCGGGGGCATGCAGGAGGCAGCTGATCACTGACTCTCTCATCATTGATGTTTCTGTCTCTCTCTCCCTCTCCCTTCCTCTCTCTGAAATCAATAACTATATATATATATATTTTAAAGGAAACAATTTAAAGCAGAATAATTATGCTGATAATAACATTTGGAATAAAATACAACTATTATTAGCAATGCTTGGGTAAATGGATAGATTCATAAAATATCAAAGGGAAATATGTGTGCATGGGAGGGGTATCTAACTTCGTGAATGTGATACTACATAAACTCTCTACTCCAGCCTCCCAATTTTTCATTGGAACCATATCCTTATGGATGGACCATTACCTTAACCTAGCTTTATACGTCTCAGGAGTTGCTTTTATATAACTTAAACACAATAATGAATATATGAACAAGGTATCACATGATTTTTTCTTTTATTTTTAATGAAAAAAAAATCAGCTTTATTATGCTAGCTAAATTATATACATAATGCTCATTATACATACCAAACAGAATGTACCAGCATGGGGGGGAGCGTCAGGCCACCTGAAACCTCCACGCACGGTAGAAGCCGGCCATCGTGGGCATTGTGGTGACTTTCGTTTATTCGGGTACAAGCTTGCAGACACCCACATGCTGACACGCACACATGAACATGAAAATTTACATGCATGGGATCATATCACAAATATTGCTTTTCTCATAACACTTTCTCTTTCTTTATTAATTTTACTTAGAAAATCACTTCTTCTTACATCCAAATTCTTCTCACTCCACCCAAATAATAGGAATAGCTTAGTTTATATTTTTCCATAGCCTTCTCTATTTATTTAATGTCAAACACACAGATATACAGACATTTTTGTCATTTTGCAAAAATAAAGTTGCACTGCTTCTCTTTCTCTGGCTTTTGAAATATAATCTGTCTGTTTGAAATGTTTTCAAGTTAATCAGTAAAGCTTGGATTTATTCTCTTAAAAATTCAGTATAATATCACGTAGTATAAACATACCGTATTATCCACCAAATTTCCTATAATTCTGTATCGTTTGGGCCCCCAGTCACTTCCCTGCCTTCATAAACAATTCCACAATAAACATCCTTAAACATTTATCTTCATGTTTTGTTGTTGTTGCTATTTTTATATATGTCTTTATTGAAGAGGAAGGAGAGGGAGAGATAGAAACATCAATGATGAGGGTCATTGATCGGTGCCTCTCCAAGCCCCTGACTGGGGATCGAGCCCACGACTCTAGGTTGTGCCCTGATCGGGAATCGAACCCCGATCTCCTGGATCATAGACCGATGCTCAATTGCTGAGCCATGCTGGCTGGGCCATGTTGTGTTGTTTTTATCTCTATGATATAATTCAGGAAAGTAAGATTACTTGTTTTGGATTTATCAGGCTAGAAGGTGGTAAAATGTAGACCACTGAGAGAAAAGCATTGCATTGTAAGGATCCTATATCGTTCAAGGTATTATTTATTTGTCATGGTGGAAAAAAGATATTTGAGGCTATGCAAGGATTCTGAGAATATATCACCAAGAACCACATGTAAGTAAAATATTAGAGAGAAGACTCTACAAGACAAATGAACCAGACCAGGGGAGTCTGATAGCAGAAGATACAGTGGAAAGAAAAGTGTGGTGAACAAAGAATCTTGCAATGTGTATAGTTAATTCTAAATTATAGAATGGCCCCTGTGAATGTGGAAGCTAAGGATAAAGACTGAGACAGAAGAGAGGTACTGCAAGGAAAATACTAGAATTAAAAGTCTTAAATTATCTCAGCAAAACTTGGGATAGGAAGAGAGTGGGGAACATGTAGCTTAAAGATTTCATCTCATGGGAAGATATCTGAATGATACAAAAACAGTCTTTCAATGAAGGAAATAAATGAATTTGTGAAAAGAAAAGATAATTACACACAAGAACATCCAAGTTAACAAGGGGTAAAACATCATAAGTATCCCCCCTACACACACACACACACACACACACACACACACACACACACACACAAGATGAAACAATAAAGTAAAACAAAGCAAAAAATAAATAAGATGAAAATAGCAAAATCAAGTAAGTTTTAACATTAAGTGTGCACGTGCTGAATGGTCTTTCAGAAGACAGGCAATAAGACTGGGGTAAAACCTCAACCCCAGCTACTAGCTATTTCTAAGAAACGCTTAAAATGACATGATGACAGGGTTTAAGAGAGATGGTCAAAGAAGGCCAGGCCAAGGAAGCAGGACAAAAGTGACAATATTAATACAACAAAGGGTTGGGTATTAGGTTAATGGCAGTATAAACACTGGGGAGCAGATTTAATAAAAATATCTCAATTAAAAGAGAAAATATTATAGTAAAAAAAACCTCTGTTCATCAAATTACATAGCAGCTCGTTATACTCAAAGAAAAAACTACTAGTAATGCAAGAAGACTTAAAAAATAAATGGGATTTAAATATCTTTCTTTCAGGATAGGTCAATGTCATAAACAAAATACAGATAAAAACATAGAACACCTAAGCAATATATTCAACAAATTTGATTATAAATGTGTGCATATGTAATATCAGTATAAATAGAAAGATATACAAAAGTTTATATACCACAATAAAGGATATTACATATATCTAATCTATACATATACCCACAATGAAGAATTGAAAATCAATGATTAAAAGCTGACCCTTCTAAAACAAAACAAAATAAACCTTATGTAATTTAAAATTAATAAAGACTCATAAATAATATTCAGTCATAAAGAAAATAAAATAGAAATGGCAAGCAATGTAAAAAGTAAGAGAAATGAGAATACTTCAGATCAAGATATACAGCTGCATTAAATTACATTTTTACAGAAAGTGCTTTAGGACAATAACTCTTGCACCTGATATTTACATTTTTGCCAATCTGATAGGTGGAAATGTTATCTCACTATAAGTTTAATTTACATTTTTTGTATTACAAATAAATACTTTTACATATGTGTATTGGGCATTTATATTTGCAATCTAATGATTGCCTTTGAATATATCCTTTATTCATTTTCTTGTTGAGTTTGTGTTTTCTTTTTAATGTGTAAAAATACTTTAGAATATTATGACTATTAATATTTTATACATACTGTAAATATTTTCTCTCAGGTAATCCTTTGATTTTTAACTTTGTTTTTAGGAGTTTTATTGGTTTTCAGGAGTCTTTAACATTTAAATGAAGTTAAAATTGCTTTACTTATTGATTCTAAAATAGGTCTTTTTAAAGTTCTTCCCTACCTCATGAGTATTATTTCCTGAAAATCTTCCATGACTTCTTCTGATATTTTCATTTAGTTAATTTTACAATCACCACTGTAATGCTGCTGGGTAGTTGGTTGGATGTGTCTACTCGGGTTATTTTTTCATAAGGAAGAAAACTCGCGCATGTGCACACACAGGAGGAAGCCAGTGGCATGAGCCTGGACCCGGAGGGTCCAGGTGTCCAGGTGATTTAAGGAATTCTTTTGGCTCAAAAAAAAAAAAAAAATCTCTTTTAAATATTACTTCAAGTAGTTGAAAAACAACTGATTGAGTTTAAGACTTCGAAGAACAGAGCAAAGCTAACTGAGCAGTTTTAACTTTGCTGTTATTAACACTAATATCCAATGGAACCAAGAATGGAAAAAATTGTAAAAGCAGACTTCATGTAGGACCTTAGCCAGGTAGTCAAGGTCAACAGTGCTGTGGCCTCATACACTGTGATGCGCTGGCGCTTTACTTGTGTGATGTTCCTCCCCCAAACCCGTCACCCCTAACTGTTAAAAAACAGTCAGACAAATCCCAACTGAGAAGCCTTCAGCAAAATAACCGACCGGCGCTCCTTCCGACTGCCACGGGCATCCAAATGAGGAAAGTCAGAGGCTGTCACACCAGCGAAGCTGAAGGAGCCTTGGTGGCTACATGTAACGGAGTGTCCTGCGTGGGGTCCTGCACGGGATAAATGACATTAGGTAAAAAAACACTATAGAAATCCAAGGAAAGTGTGTACTTTGCTAAGGATAAAGTACTTGGCTCATTAATTATAATGTACTAAGGTGATGTGTTGTCAGGTAGGGGAAATAGGTGCACCGACTCTGCACTCTCTTAGAAAGTTTTCTGTTAATCTAAAACTGTTCTAAAATAAGTTTATTTAAAAAAAATAATGTAGGATTAGTTTACAGAATTGGGCCATGTCAAGATAAATTATATGAAGGAAACTTTGACTTTTTTTAGTATCTCATAGCCAGTTTCCTGTGAGGATGGTGAGCATGCGGTTAAAAGAGCGAATGCCTAGTGCAGATACGAATCGTATTTCAACATAAAAGCCTAATAGACATGAGTTCTATTTCCCTTGGAAGTATGGAGGGGGAATAACTGTGTTACTTTATTTAGCAAAATAAATAAGTGCTTCTATTTTAATATCAGGATAGAGCAGCTTTTCCCCACACTGTCTCTAACTAAAGAAAAATACTGAAAGAAAGTGAAACAAATTTTAAGTGATGATATCGGGTCAGGGAAGACCTTCTTTAAAAAGACCCAAACTTCGAAGCTTTTTCCCTGCCTCTGATGACAGGGGTTCGTCACGAGATGTGACAGATTTTCATGCAGTGTGTGCAGGTACCAGGAAAGCGATTTCCAGTGATGTGGCATTTTAAAAGTGAGCCTTAGATCCCGCTGTCATTGTTTTCCGGTATATATTTCAAACCCCATGCTCTGGAGACAGTGCTCCAGGCTGTGTGCTATCCAGATGCATGTGAACGTGAGCACTTTTTCAGAGAAAATATAATTCAGTTGTTAATTGGAAAACTGTACAAAGATTATAGTTTATATCTTGTAATTTATCAACAATCAGGATCTCCATCTTGAACAAATTTTCCTATAAAATCAGAATGGAGGGAACAGAAGTGAAAGCCTCCAGGCAACATCAAGATGGTATATCGCACATTCAAGTGAATACATTTTAAAGTTTCTCATTAAGTTAGACTTCATCCCAGTGATGGACAGGGGCCGGCAGATTATCTACAGTCCTGCCGAGAAATGACTGCTCTGCACTACTTTCAGCAAACACACCCACCACAATGAAAACATTGGGAATAATATTTGTATTTTGCTTCTATCTCCTGGAATTTCTTAATATATAAAAAATGTGGCCATAGAGATCAAGGAAGATACACACTAGTGTATGTTCTGCACTACACAAAATAAGTCCGGTTTCTGTTTCTTATAACTGTTCTGTCGTCCCCGTTGCTCTCTCTGCAAGGTTAGAGTTTGTTGTTTGTTTTCCTACTGAAGTTAATTAGTCTCTAATAAAACATTTTAGAATCATTATTATTACTTTTTAAAATCAGGGACTTTCTTGTTTAGAATTATTTTCAAACAAACACATTTCTTTTAATTTCTTTATTGAATGTACAAAATCACAGCAGATCCTTGCCTCTGTGTCTTATGAAGTTCTTTTTTTTTTTTTGCCTCCTTCCCTGAAGTTCTTTATTTTGTATTTTTCAGGACTTGGAAAAAACAGGGGTGTTTGTGTTTATGTATTCCACAATACATTTAATAAAACTACTTATAATTAGTACACCCTGTTTTTTATAATTATGACACCTTAATTTCTTTCCCCCAAGGGATAACAATCTAACATTTAAATAAAAATCTGACATACAGCGCTAATTGTGTGGAAATAAGCTCATTTCCCTTGTGGTTCACAGGCCTTAAATGCATGTGATGTTTCTCTCTCATTCTGGGACTAATGACCTTTCACTGAGGATACTATATTGTCCATACCCAGCATCTACACTAAAATTTTACTCTTAATTTTGTGTAGCAATGGCTCAGTTTTTGTCTATACAATGTAAAATTTAGTAGCCATTGAGATGTGTATCATCCATGAAGCTCATTTCACATTTTATCTCTTACATGAATAAAATTTGGGGGAAAAGCATTTTTTTAAAAATGACAGTGTTAACACTTATAGTAAGGAAAAAATAGCCTTGGCTAGTGTTGCTCAGTGGCTAGAGCATCTGTGGTCGCTGGGGTGGGGGTGGGGGGCTCTGATTGCCAGTCGAGTGCACTTCCCTGGGCTCCAGGTCACACCCCGCCCCAGTGAGGCCGTGTGTGGGAGCAGCCAATCCACGTGCCCAGGTCACATGTGTTTCTCTTGCTCTCCTCTCTCTCCCCCCACCTTCCACTCTTTCTAAAAATCAATGGGAAAAAAATGTCCTCACTCCTCAGGTGAAGATAAAAAACAGAAAGAGAAAATAAAATACAACTTCACGATCTCAAGTAGGTTTACAGATTAGTTTTATCTTGCTATCAATTTTTGTAAAGAAATACCACTGAATGAGTGGAGACAGTCTACATGCCAGGCTGTGGCTCCCAACCCTGGGCCGCGGATCCCAGGCTAGAAGTGAAAACAGTAGCGGCGGGGCCCAAAGCACAGGGGAGAAACCTAGCCCGTCTTGTCTGTCTGGTGGAGAAATGTGGTCATTGCTCATGCTCAGGGCAGATCCAGGTGCTGTGATTACCGAGCATGATGTACTTTGAGGCGAGGGTGCTCTTAGGAAATTTAGTTTCCAAAGTACTAGAGTTAACAACTGCTGGAGCTTTGGAGACGCAGACCCATTTGTCTGAGGTCTCGCAGGGTCATCACGCGGAATTGCTTCCTGACCGTCTCCCCGGCGCCTCTGCCCACCTGGAACCTGCCACAACGGCCCCAGCGCGCCCAGTGGGCAGAGGGCAGAGGGCTGGCATTTAAGCTCATAGCCTTCGGGGTGAGTCCCTGCTCGTTGCCCTGTTTCCAAAGGCATCCCCTCTGACGCTCTGGGCTGCCACTTAAAAGAGGGGTCACTTGATCAAATCTTATTTTCTCCTGGCTCCAACTTTTCCATAAGCAATGAAAAAAAATATTCTCAGCTCTTTGGCAGTAATATGGCATTTCAAAATCTAGTTTCCTTTATGGCAGGTGTGAATACTTGTTTACGCATAATTCTTAAGTCACATTACTTATTTCACAGGCAGAGTGACAATGTGCTCTTTCCACATTTGGGGAAGCATGTCTTCTATTGACAACATACACAGTCTGAATGGCAAAGGCTAACCCACCAGCGGGAGGAAAAACAGAGTGCCTGGGCAAGAAGCTGGTCCAAGCTCTGGGGTGGGGGGGAGGGGTCAGTAGGTTGATGACACATTTTAAGCAAAAAATCATTTCACAAATGTCTCTGTGAGACCCAAAGCATTGTGTGGTTGGCCTTCAGTGCGGCTGGGGTGAGGATCCTTTCTCTATGGTGCATGTCACTGATGTCAATGGCCACACGGCTAGGACGTGGAGCTGAGCCGGTTCACCTGTGGAACCAAAGGAGCCCGAGCTCTCAACAGCCGAGGCTTCACTTCAGCGCGAACTCTGAGGGCTGGTAGTTCCATCTGAAGGCCCACACTCGGGGGAAGGCATCGAAAGCACCCCTCTCGCCCCCCTACCAACAACCGATTCTTTGCTAAGTTCATATATACTGAATGTTGGAAATAGTGTTTATTATTGTAACTGGAGGTATGCCAGTTAGCATGATGAACAGTAGGAAGAAATTACTGTTAGTTAAAGGCATGTAAGACATGTGGAATGGCTAAAATACTTCAGACATCATCAAACATTACCTGAGCATGTTACAAGAATTTACTGATGTCTGAAAACTGTACCTTTTAAGGATGATGCCCGAGGTTCAAACTCTAGCTGATCCTGCATGCAGCCATTCGTTCAGGATTTCCTGACTGCATGATACCGTCTAAAGGCAAGGATTAAATTTTACCAAAGACAGTCTAATAAATGTCTACAGAATTGTCGGAATTTGGCCTATTTATTCTTATTAAAAGTTAATAGCAAAGTAATGAGGAAGTAGATAATCCTTGCTATTTAAAATTTTTTGACAACTAATATTATCCACCAAAAAGAACCTAAACATTACTCAGAAACAATTTAGCTTAGGTCCATCCACAAAAGACAGTATCACCTAAGCCTTCTATTTTTCTAGAAAGGATGAAGGTGGCCTGAACAACTAAGTTGGAAATAGTGACTGGATTAAAAAATGTGTAGGTGGTAGGCTCAGTAGAGTATAATAGTGACCAATAGTGAGGAGATTGAGGGGAATGGAAGAAAGAAAAATCGTATCTAATTTTCTGTCACTAAGATAGAAAACGAAGGTAGAAAGACAGGTGTAGGGGAGGATGGTGAGATCGGCTTTGTACACGCGGGTTTGGAGGGCCTGCAGTCGTGGAGCAGGGCCATCTGGCAGGCAGTGGATATGCGAGTGTGCCACCGACGGGACGTGCGGTGAGCGAGCAGCGGGGCCGACCTTCCCAAGAGGGGGATAAAGCCGCAGCCACCAGAGGCGAGGCCATCGCCCAGCCAGCGAAAGTGCTAATTTGTGGTCCTGGATTTCTCCCAGGCAGCGATGCTTCTGGGAGAATCTGAGACATGAGGCTAATATGCAACTACATGATTTATTGGCTCTGGTTAAAAATAAATTTTGTCAGGGGCATAGCCGTGCAGCCTCTGGAAGGTCCCAAGTGTTCTGGGTCAATTTTTTTCTTATCTTCACCTGAGGATATGTTTTTATTAATTTGAGAGAGAGGTCGATCGGTTGCCTCCTGTATGGGCCCTGACCTGGGATGGAACCTGCAACACAGGTGTGTGCCCTGACTGGGGACTGAGCCCCCAGCCTCTTGATGTAGGGACAATGCCCCAACCCACTGAGCTACTCGGCCAGGGCGATGATTTTTTTTTTTTTTTTTTTATGTAGAAGAAACAGGCTTAAGTTATACTTTATTAATTCAAATGAGAAGGAATATGTTGTGGACAATAAAAGGGGTTCTATGGACAGTAACCTCACAGGGTGGTCTGATCGTAAGCTCCTAACTGGGCAGGTCACAGTGGGGAGTCACCCCAGACATACAGCTTTTAAGGGAAAGGCTTATCTGTGCCTTAAGCAAGCCCTGCCCCTGTTCCTGTGCGTCCAGGTTAGAACACCTTTGAACTGCCCCTTTCATTCCCCGCCCAGCACCATCCTAACAGAGCACCTGTGACCTGAGCTTGAGTGGCTGCGTTGATCCAGCAGCCCCGGCCCTCCTCGATTTCTCGCACCGTCGTGTAATTTTCCTTACCTTTCCTCCTTAATCGCAAATGCATTAAAGAAAAGGCAAACTGTTATTTTCAGAAGTATTTTATTTCAGTTCCTTGAGATCCTGTTTCTGGGTGCATTCTCTCTTTGGCTCAAATAGTTTTTATAAAAATTTTCCTTTGGGTTTGGACATTTTTACCTCAGCAGTGGGGAAGATGAAGATAAAGCCGGTATCCAGAATTGGTCAGGCTGCCTGAGGAAGTCCCGGGTCCCAGAGAGCAAGCTGAGGCATCAGCTGCGCCCCAGAAAATTCCCCCACTGTCTTAAGGAAAGAAAGCGACACTCGTCCCTGACAGGAGGGTCTGTGTGCTCATTCAGTGCCAGCCGCAGCTCTAAGCGCTTCTCGCGCACGAGGTGAGCGGGCCCCACGTGTGGGTCCTCATGCTGTGCTGCAAAATTAGCATCAATCAGCAAAACCACCAAGTTCTGGGAGCGAGGCTCCGTTTGCGCTGTAACCAGCCTGGGGGTGAGTCTGATTCTTGCCCAAGCCTGAGAACCGCAGCTCTAGGTCGTTTAGGACACAACCTCATTTTAGGTGAGATGTCAGGAGCGTGCCCCTTTCACAGTGAGGAAGCTGAGCGTAGGCAGTTTAAGTTATTTGCCAAATGTCACCCGCTGTCTGGATCTGAAGCCCACACTTTTAAGTCCCATCCTCTACTGCGTCTGAGTTGCTGGTACAATTGGTGATGGGATAGTGAACAATTTTCTTTTCAATGGTTTCATGATTTACTGGTGTTTTCCCTCTAATTCAAGAAGATGAGTCACTTTCTGAGATTGAGAGGGGCAAGTGATGCTATTAGCATAAGATGTTAAAGGTTTAACATAGCTTCTGTAGAAAACTGGATACATGTTTGAGTGGAGTGAAGGGAAGAATTGCTGTTTAACAGTTAAGGTCAATAGGTATTAACTACCCATGAGTGTATAAAGGCAATAATCTGGATGGTTGGTTGTTTCCTCCAGTATTATCTAGGAGCAAAGAGATGAAACAGATGACTTTATTCAGGATTGAAAGTTTCCTAGGAAGGTGCATCAGGATAGAGAAGCAGGAAATTCAAAGAAATTGTCAAGAAAATGGTTATAATGATGGAGAACGCTATCAAAAATGGCTAAGAATATGCGAATAAGCATAGGCCATGGACACAGACAACGGGGTGGTGGGGGCCTGGGGCGGGGAGCGGGTGCGGGGTGGAGGCGCCAATGGGGGAAAAAGGGGGCATCTGTAACACTTTCAACAATAACGATAGATTAAAAGAAACAAAACAAAGAGTGAAACATAAAAAAAATGGATAAGAAGTGAAGTGAGATCAGGAAGGGTATGGAAAGAAATAAAATAGGAGGTCAGCACCCAGGGACAACCAACCTTGTCCCCTAAACAAAACAATAACTGCAGCATCATTAGGAATAACAGGTGGGTTGTCTGGGCCAGGCGGCCGGGACGCGACACCCTTGGTTTTTTCTTCTCACTGTGTGGTCACTCCCCACTCTCCTTACGAGCTCATCTTCCTCCGCTTGGCATTGAAATTCCTAATGTTGAGATCTCATAAGGCGCTGTCCTTGGCTCTCTCCTCTCCTCATTCACTTCTCTAAGCGGCATCCTCCACATCTGTGATCTAAATTTTAGATAACCCGAAAGTCTAGATTCTTAGTCCAGACTTTGCCTTTGAACTGCAGACCTATATCCCCAAGCCTTTGTTAAAAATTACCATTTGGATGCCTCAAAGACTCCTCAAACTCAACACAGACAAAACAGCACATATATTTTTACCCACTAACCTTGGTCCTCTTCCCAGAGCCTCTAACTTCACTGAGTGACACGTCATCCATGCAGTCAGGTAGGACAGAAAGTTGTGAATTGTCCTTGACAACCTCCCTTCTTCATACGCAGTGCGTGGCCAAGTTGAGTGCATTTTTATCCCCTGAATACTTGTCAAATTTGTTCTTCTCTTCTCCTTTTGCCCTACTATCCCCTGACCACTGTTCCGTTATCTCTTGTGTTAAGTATTTACCAGTGCCCAGAAATCTGTCTTCTGATTTAGTTTACACACTGTAACAAAGTGATCTTTAAAAAATGCACATGTCAACAAGTGGCCGTGGCCTCACAGGATATACGCAAAAGTCCTGCAAGGCCTCGTCCAGTCCGGTGTTTTCCAAAATGAGCATGTGACACGTTCATGGTTATAAAATTACTTAGTAGATACCAATGGTTTCAATTATTTCTATATTTTTATATGTGTGTGCACCGATTCTTTATTTAAAATGAGTTTCTTACTTTGGGTCATGATCACGCAAAGTGCAAAGTGATCAAGTTCTGGGAAGGAGGCTCCGCTTGTGCTGTAACAAGAGGTAGTTTCCTCCTGCCTCTCATTTATTACTATTCATTCCAGCTGCACTGGCCCCCTTCCAATTCCTGTATCGGGATGTTTGTACACTGCCCAAGCTTGAAGAGATCTATATTTCTCTCTTTATCTAGTGGAATTTAACTTATCTGGAGCCCTGAACTCAGTCATGACTTTTCTAGCATAACCTTCGTCAAGGTCAGGCAAAGTCAAACCTTCTTGCAGCACACACTCACAAAAACATGTTCAACTCTTTTGTAACACTTACCACCGTTGAACTTATGTATTAATATGTGTTATTATTTGATAAACTCCTACTTCCCCAACTAGAATTTATTGATGTATTCACTAGATACTTATTGTGTCCACTATATGCTAATTTTTTTTCAAGATATTGGGGACCCAGCAATAAACAAGAGAAGGCAGACTACTTGCTCGCATGGAATTTATATTGTAGTTCTGGGACAATGACAGTTATCATATAGACAAGTGAACATTGTGTATGCTGGTGGTGATTTGCTTAGTGAAATCAATAAGGCAGGGTAAGAGGAGAGACTGAAAATATACCTCCTTTGATATAGTTACCAATGGTGTATCTTTAAAGAGAAGACATTTGCTTTGAGAACTAAATGGTGAGGACAAGGCAGGCATACAAACATCTGTGAGGACAGGACCTAGGGGTCCTATCTTCATCAGTGACCATGTCAACACCTGGTACATAGTACTGCTGGTGCTAAAGATTATATTGCTGAATAAATAAAGTGTAGATGGATGAATGAATGACTTTGTCAGATGGCGGAACTATAGTCTCTAAAAACTAGATGAAAATTATTTTAAGATTACAAACTTGAAGATGTTGTAATAAGAAGTACATATTCAAATAGAGTAGGTAAGAATGTTATCATCTTTCCAAAGAAGTATATAGAATATTTCTCTTAAAAAAAATTCAACAAAACAAATGCTATCTGCTTTTTTTTAATGCTTATAAAGTAATTTGACAAGGCAATGTTTTCATTTTGTGAAGTCATTTGTTAGTTATATATTTGGCTTAGAGACAGAATTACATGGGAGGTAGATCAGAAATTAACATTTTATAACTCATTTTCTGACAGGATTATACTTTCAATTGAGACAAATGATAATAAGAACAGATGGTAGCATTGTAAGATGAACCCTAAAACCCCTTTTATATTCCTAAAATGTTAGTTCAAGAAACAATAACTTGAATAAATTTCTAGCCCTGTCTCTATTTTTTGTATCTTTCAGATGGAAAATATCACAAAAACACTAATTACAAAATCACAAACTACACATTTTCTGTATGTTTATTCCTTCTACAAATACACCTAGGTTTACCAACCTATTTATTTTCAAAGAAAAAAGGAAAGTTCTGGGTAGAAATTCTAGGGATTATTCTGTTTGTTTTTTCCCCTCAAAGCAGTAATGGGAGGGGAAATAAGGAACCTATCCAGGGATCAATTTTGCGAGGCTTGAGAAATGCCACTGATTCGTTCAAGTAATCATATGTTCAAATGTGAGACTAGTAACCGACGTGTTCATGCATTATAAGTTACTTCTCTGAGGATGAGAACATGGGAGTTTGGCAGCGGTTGTTCTCTGATTATCACACCAAGTAATAGATGATGATAAGACGTAGGCTAATTGCTCTGTAAACTTGGTTGTTAGGAAACTATCCTGGGGAATCTATTTGAAATTGTATACTATTTCTTTCTCACTTCTACAAACGGAAGCCTATGCCTATTTTTTTTCCAATGAATTTCTTCTATTGCCAGTGGTTTTTTTCTGCCTTTCATTACAGTGAGAGCTGTACTTGAAAACCAATGAAGTAGAGCTGTAAGGAGAAAATGCACTAAGACGACAAAATAAATTGTGCTTCACTGAAGAAATCTTCTGATCACTTTCCACTTTCAATTCCCATGTTAAATGGAGATTTTAAAAAAATTGTTTCTTTGTCTTTGTTTATGGAAGACTTACTTTCTTTTCCTTTTAAAGATGAGACTAAAGTTCTTTCAAAAGAACGTAGATACCCTGGAATATAGCAAGAGCACTGGCATATAGAATAAATGCAACAAGAAATGTTCAAGATTTTATTGGCTATGTTTCCCTCTAGAATTTTTATGATTTCGAATCTAACATTTAAGTCATTAATCCACTTTGAGTTTATTCTTCTGTATGGTGTAAGAGGTGGTCTAATTTAAATTTTTTGCATGTGTCTGTCCAGTTTTCTCAACACCATTTACTGACTAGACACTTCTCCAAACAGGACATACAAATGGTCAATAGACATGAAAAGGTGCCTAGCTAAATCAATAAGCACAGTAGATGCAAATTGAGGTAATTGCCAGGCTCATTATAATTTTTCCAGTGGACATATTTACTCTATTCACTCTTTCTCTCCACTCAAAAACTTCCCTTCCAAGGGAAACCTGCTCCTTTTCTCCCATTCTCTGCTCTGGCCTGTGTTCTTAAAGGCATTTGGATGACCTGCCTCCTTGGCCACAGTAATTGGAATAAATTTGTTGTAACTGAATTTCCTCACCACAGTGAGTATGTAACTCAAGTTGGGTAATCAAAAGACTCTGTCTAGGTTTATAAAACTGGAACTAGCAAAGAGAAGCCTTTTTCTCTCTATACTCTAAACACAGGCTTTGAATATAAGGATTGCTGTAGGTCCCAGTTTCAGTGGAAATAATTAGCCTGAAAGAATGAATTCGTCACACAAAGAACAGCAGAGATGAGAGATGGGATGAAATTGATAGAAGGTTCTGGAATCTGAGTCCCAGATTCTAACTCTACCCCTAAATCCTTATAGAGGTTTGAATCAATATATTAATTACCCTCTTTTTTTTCATCTAAACTAAGTCAAGTTGGATTTCTATGTGAGCTAGGGGCTTAGCTGCAGATAATACATACTAATTTTGACCAATTTAAGAAGAAAGATCGTTTCAAAGAATATTATAAACCTCTCCGAATTTCTGAACTGGCCAGAGGGTCATTCTCTGAAACTACATATCAGGATCAAACTCACACCACACAACTGGTCTACTGAAGGCATCTCACTGCTTTCCGTGGGCACACACTGAGTTTGCTGTTGATAGACCTAAACTCTGACACCCTTGCCTCTGAGTGTCTCTATCATCTTCTTTGCTAAAATAGATCCCAGTTCTGTGTTTTTAGCAGGAATGTCTCCAGTGAATGAACTTACACGTCTTTTCTTACTGAAAAGGAGACTGAGGAAAAAAGATAAGCTTTTATGGTGAGTTTTAGAAAAATACACTAAATGGCAGTAAAATATTGGAAGATGTTTGGTCACTAGAAAGAATGACAACTATCTACTACAATCTATGTTACTTACATTCAAATACGGCCTAGGTAATATAGCTTATGGGTTGAACTGTGTTTCCAAAAATGTATGTTGAAGTCATAACTCCCAGAACAACTGAATGCAACTTTATTTAAAAATAGCCTTTATAGATACAATCAAATTAAGATGAGATCACACTACATTAGAGTGGACCTTAAATCCACTATGACTGGTGTCCTTATAAGAAGAGGGAAATTTAGACACATAAACACAGACACACAGGGGAGAATGCCACTTGAAGATGGAGACAGAGATTGGATTGAGGTATTTACAAGCCAAGAGATGCAAAGGATTTCCAGCCACCACCAGCAGCTAGACGAAGCAGGGAAGGCTCCTTCTCTAGAATATCCAGAGAGAACATGGTGCAACCAACACTTTGATTTCAAAGTTCTGACTCTGGAACAGTAACAGAAATCATTTCTGTTGTTATATGTCACTAAGCTTGTGAGTATTTTTTATTTTTTGATAGCCCTAGACAATAAATACATAGCTTTCTTATTGAGGTGGTGTTTAAAATATTCTCAGAAATGAAAGAAAATGTAGCAAAGATAGTAAGACAGGAGAGTGGCTCATAGTAAGACCAATGAGAGAAACTAAATGTTAGATTATAGGGAGCCTATGGATATTGTACCTTTATTTTAAGAAAAATGGGCAAACACAAAGGGGTATAGACAGGGCTGGAACTGACATGATTAGATTCACATTTAAAAATATCAGCAATGATGTCTACAGTATATGAAATAATGGAGTGGTGCCAACAGGAAAATTAGGAAGGTGTCACTCTTTTAGTCTCTCAGTAAGAGGCAACTATTACCTAGATTAAGTGGCAGATCTCACTGAAGAGAAGTGGACAGACTTGAGAGCATTTTTAGGAAGTGACTGAGTTTACACAGAAAGAGGGGGAGTCTCAAGGATGACTCCAAATTTGCTACGGACTGAATGTTTGTGTCCCCCACAAATTTACATGTTAAAGTCTAATCTCCAGTGTTATGGTATTAGGAGGTGGGGCCTCTGGGAGGTAATTAGATCATGAAGGGAGAGACCTCATGAATAGAATTAGTGCCCTTATAAGAAGATACACAAAAGAGATGCTCTCCCTTTGTCAAGTAAGCACATAGCAAGACAGATTCCTCTGCAAGCTAGGAAGTGAGCCCTAACCAGTCACAGGATCTTCCAGCATCTTGATCTTGCACTTCCAAGCCTCTGTAGTTGTGAGAAATAAATGTTTGTTGTTTAAGCCACCTCATCTATAGTATTTATTAAAGCAGCCTCAACTAAGACAAAATGTGTTTTGAGATGGAACATCTTTGAGGAAGACCAGCCTAGTGTGGCTAAAGCAAGGGTTTAGCTTTGGGAATGAAGCAATTGAGACTGATGGAAATCGTCAATGAAATGACAAGTTATGACTGCATATGCTTGTGTGAAACTCAGATGAGGCATCTGGCCTGGAGAGACTAACTGAATCCATGGTGTGGGTGAAGATAAATAGAGATTGAGGGAATAGAGTGGGAACAGGGTGTGTGACTGAGCTGCAGAAACTAATGTTTAAAGACCAAAGAGAGGGTGATAAGCCGGAAGAGCCAAAGATGTAACAGAACTACAAAGTCTGAATGTCGGCACATTAGTATTTGTGTAAGAGACATGACTTTATATTTTTGAAAATGCTGCATCAATAGAAGAAATATTTATTCTGTTATTTTATTCCTGACCCAAAATATATAATTGTTTGAAATGAGAAATATGGATGATTACGTTATGATAATGAATTACTTCTTAATCCATGCACTAATGAAATTTAGCAAATGACTTTTTCTAAAAATAGTAGTGGATTGAAAATAAAAATATGGAAGTATTTTAGTCTTCTATATTCAGAGGGTTGACCTAATTAGGGTGTGAGGAAACCAAATGGATAAAAAAAGACTATTTAACAGTTCATTCTGTTACTTTAATGTATATTTAAAATGCTAATAAGCACAGGACAGAAGATTTGGTTCCCCTCCTCTTCAGAGATTTTTAAAGTAAAATTTCAAGTTGGAGGGTGGAATGAATTACGGAATAATATTAGTGCTCTGTGGGGTAGAACATGTGGAGTCGACTCAAACTACAGTATTAGAAGGGCTAATTAAGTGTCTTTATGTGGCCTAGGCTGTGGGTTAGCTGGGTCTTTTCAGATTAAGAATATTCTTAGGCAAGAGAGGTGTTGTTTACATAACTACCAAGGAAATGGAAATTGAGATTGCTGGTTAAGCAATAGAACCTAGTGTACAGAGAAGCTTTTTAACTTGTTTGTTTTTGTGTTTTCTCCCTGCCTACGTAACTTAAAAAAGAAAAGAAAAGAACCAACGGGGGCACAGAGCTACCAGAAAATAAAAGATAAAATGTTTATAGGAAATCTCATACATCAATAATTACCCTAAATGTAAATGGGCTGAATTCACCAGTAGAGAGGCACAGAGTAGCAGAGTGGATCAAAAAATAAAACCCAACCACATGCTGCCTACAAGAGACACATTTAAGCTGCAAAGACAAAGACAGACTCAAAATGAAAGGTGGAAAATGATTCTCCAAGCAAATAACATCCACCAAAAAAGCAGATGTAGCCATACTTATATCTGACACAATAAATTTCAAGACAACAAAGATAACAAGAGACAAAGGTGGATATTTTATAATGATAAAGGGGACACTACATCAAGAAAACATAACACTTCTTAATATATATGCACCCAACCAAGGAGCACCAAAATAAATAAAGCAACTACTCACAGAACTAAAGGAAGAAACAGATGAAAACACAATCATACTTGGGGATCATAATACTCAAATGATGGCTCTAGAAAAATCACCAAACAGAAAATCAATAAAGAAATATCAACCTTACATGAAACTCTAGACCAAATGGATATAGTTGACATTTACAGAGCCTTTTTATCTCAGAATATCAGATTATACACTCTTCTCCAGGGCACATGGAACCTTCTCAAGGGTACACCATATATTGGGTCACAGAACTAGCATCAACAAATTCAAGAAGACTAAAATTATATCAAGCATATCTTCTGACTGTGATGCCTTGAAATTAGCAATCAACTGCAAAAAGAAAGTAAAGAGTCCAGCCAGGCATGGCTCAGCGGTTGAGTATCGACTTAGGATCCAGGAGATCAAGGCTTGTTTCCCGGTCAGGGCACATGCCTGGATTGCAGGCTCCATCCCCAGTCGGGGGTGTGCAGAAGGCAGCCGGTCAGTGATGACTCTCTCATCATTGGTGTTTCTACCTCTCTCTCTCTCTCCATTCCTCTCTCTGAAATCAATAAGGATATAGTTTTTTTTTTTTTTAAAAAAAGGAAGTAAAGAAGTTCACAAATACATAGAGATTAAACATCATACAACTAAAAAATGACTGGATCAAAGAAGAAATAAAAGGTGAGATCAAAGGATATGTAGAGGCAAATGAGAATGACAGCACAGCATATCAAAACTTCTGGGATGCAGCAAAAGCAGTAATAAGAGGGAGGTTATATTATTACAGGCCTATCTCAAGAAACAAGAGAAATCCCAAGTAAAGGACCTAACATCATATCTTAAAGATCTAGAAAAAGGAAAACAAAGCAACCCAAAGCCAGCAGAAAAAACAAATCATAAAAATAAGAGCAGAATTGAATGAAATAGCAAACTAAAAGTCTATACAAACAAATAATAAAAAAAAGAGCAGGTTCCTTGAAAAGATTAATAAAATTGACAACCCCTTGGCTAGTCTCCCTAAGGAAAAAAGGGAAAAGACCCATATAAACAAAATCAGAAATGAGACAGGAGATGCCAGCACGGACATCACAGATATATAAAGGATCACACTAGAATATTATGAAAGACTATATGCCACCAAATTCAATAACCTAAAAGAAATGGATAAGTTCCTAGAAATATATAACCTTCCTAACTAAATCATGAGGAACTGGAAAATCTAAATAGACTGGTCAGCAGTGAGGAAATTGAAACAACCATCAAAAACCTACTAAAAAATAAAAGTCAAGGACCAGATGGCTTTACCAGTGAATTCTATCAAATGTTTAAAGAAGAGTTAAAACCTATCCTCTTCAAACTCTTACAAAAAATTGAAGGAGAGGCAATGTTTCCTAACACATTTTATGAGGCCAATAAAACCCTGATACCAAAACCTGGCAAGGATAACACACAAAGAAAGAAACTACAGACCAATATCTCTGATGAATACAGATACAAAAATCCTAAACAAAATACCAGCAAATCAAATAAAACAATACATTATAAAAATAATACACCACGATCAAGTAGGGTTTGTTCCAGGAGCACAAGGATTGTTCAACATACGTAAATCAATGTGACACACCACAGTAACAGAAGAAAGGATCAAAATAATATCATCTTATCAATGGATGAAAAAGCATGTGATAAATTACAACATCCATTTATGATTAAAACATTCAATAAAATAGGAATAGAAGGAAGGTATCTTAATATAATAAAGGCCATATATGATATTCCTCTAAGATTAGGGACAAGAAAAGGATTTCCACTCTCACCACTCTTATTCAACATAATTCTGGAAGTCTTAGCAGGAGCAATAAGGCAAGAGAAAGAAATAAAAGGCATCCAAATAGGGAAGAAATAAATAAAATTGTCACTTTTTGCAGATTACATTTTTCTGTATTTAGAAAACCCTAAAGACTCCACCAAAAAACTATTAGAAACAATAAAGAAATACAGTAAAGATGCAGGATACAAAATCAATGTACAAAAATCCACTGCCTTTCTGTATACTAACAACAGAAGTTCAGAAAACAAAATGGAAAAAAAATTACTTTGCAATTGCAAACAAAACAATAAAATACCTAAGAATAAACTTAACAAAGAATGTGGAAGACCTATATGCTAAAAATGACAAAACAGTATTAAAAGAGATTGAAAAAGACATAACAAAATGGGAAAATATCCCATGTTCATCAATTGGAAGAATCAGCATAGTTAAAATGGCCATATTACCCAAAGCAATATATAGATTTAATGCATCCCCATCAAAACACAAATGTCATTTTTTAAATAAATAGAATGAGAAATCATCAGATTTGTATGGAACCACAAAAGAGCCCTAATAGCCAAAGCAATCCTAATAAAAAAGAATGAAGCTGGAGGTATCACACTACCTGACTTCAAATTATATACTACAGAGCTACAATAATCAAAACAGCATGGGACTGGCACAGAAACGGACACACAGATCAGTGGAACAGAATTGAGAGCCCAGATATAAAACCACATGCATATGGGAAGATAATTTTTGACCAAGGAGCCAGAAAAACACAGTGGAGTAAAGATAGTCTTTTTAATAAATGGTGTTGAGAAAACTGGAAAGCCACATGCAAAAAAATTGAGACTGGATTACAGTTTGTCCTTATGTATAAAAATGAACTCAAAGTGGATCAAAGACCTAAATGTGAGGCCTGAAACAATTAATTACATAGAATAAAACATAGGTACCAAACTTAAGGACTTGATGATAGAGAAAATTTTATGAACTTGACCTCAAAGTCATGGGAAGTAAAAGCAAAAACAAATGAATGGGGCTTTATCAAACTAAAAAGCTTCTTCACAGCAAAAGGAACTGACAACAAAACAAACAGGCAGCTGACCAGATGGGAGATATTTGCAAGCAGTAGCTCCAACAAAGGTTTAGTTTCCAAAATATGTAAAAACAATCAAAAAGTGGTCAGAGGGCCTGAACAGACACCTCTCCCAAGAAAACCTATGAATGACCAATAGATACATGAAAAGGTGTTCAACCTCACTAGCAATTAGGAGAATGCAAATCAAAACTGCAATGAGATCCCACCTCTCACCTGTTAGAGGGGCTGTTATCAGCAAGACAAGCAATAACAAGTGTTGGGGAGGCTGTGGAGAGAAGGGAACCCTCACTCACTGCTGGTGAGAACGTAGACTGGGACAGCCATGTGGAAAGCAGTCTGGTGATTCCTTAGAAAATTCAGAGTAGAGCTACCATGCAGCCCAGCAATCCCTCTTCCGGGCATCTACCCAAGAAACCTGAAAACATTTATTCACAAAGATATACACACTCCTATGTTCACTGCAGCATTATTCACAGCGGCCAAGACATGGAGACAACCAAAGTGCCCTGCGATAGAGGACTGGATAGAGAAGATGTGGGACATGGACACAACGGAATACACTCAGCCATGAGAAAGGAGGAAATACTGCCATTTACAACAACATGGATGGACCTTGAGAATATTATGCTAAGTGAAATAAGTCCATCAGAAAAAGCTAAGAACCATGTGATTTCACTCATATGTGGGATATAAAACTGAAACTCAGAGACTCAGACAATAGTATGGTGGTTACCAGAGGGCAGAGGGTGGGGGTGTAGTAAAGGGTAAAGGGGGTCAAATATGTGGTGGAGGACGATGATCTGACTTTGGGTGGTGGGTACACGATGCAATATACAGGTCACGTATCAGAAATGTACATCATCTTTTTAACGAATGTCACTCCAATACATTTAATTAAAAGAGTGTGGGATTTGAAATGAATCTTCAAAGATTCCAATCTTGACTCCCCTACTCATTAGGTAGATGGCCTCTGCCTGAACCTCGTTCTTGAATTTCCTCATTTAAAATACGGACATCATCAGAATGCTACTCCCTAGACTTGTTACCAAGATGGAAGAAATATACCTAGAAAGTGCTTTACATGTTGCATAGTAAGAGGCTTTATTATTATAACTAAAGTGACCAGAAAACTCACTAAATGTTCAAAAAAATAACATTAAGGGCCTTTATGGAGATTTAATTCAGGGATAAGGTAAAATCCTGCCCCTCAGAGGAGGTTTGAGTAGATAGGTAACTGAGAGAAAAAAAGATCATTTTACTTTAGTGAATCACTCTAATGACATGCAATAATTAAAATGCTATAGAAGAAAATGTGCTGTTATGGATAGAGATGTAGATAGCATTATGATGTATTTTTCAATAAAATATAGGTCAAAAAATTATATATTTGTATGATTCCATTTTTTATTTAAAATCTGGGAGTGTGTGCACCAAAGTACTAAAATAAGAATAGTTAGAAACATTATGAAGCAAATGAGTAATGGTGCAGATCTTGTCCTACCAGTTATTAAAACATATTAAATTAATTTATAAATCTTTTAAAAGATAGTGTCTGTGGATGATGGTATTACATTTTTATTGCCTTTGTGTGTGCTTATCTGTATTATCTCATTTCTACAAATACTATAAATTATTGTGTAATTAATAATGAGTTGATATTCAAAAAGTCTCCAGCCATGTGCTGTAACTCAGAATGCATTCTAAGTTGTTTTTGTATCTCACAGTATTCCCACATATTTAGAAAAGCTAAACATCACTTTCAGGTCTCTCCATTTCTGTTGAGAAGTTGTCTTGCTTCGGTAGGGGAGGCACTTCGAGCAGTTTCTTTGTCCACAGTTGTTTTGTCTCCTGGACCAAATAGAAGGAAATATGGCAGCAGATACAGAGCTTCCCGGTCACAGACTATTTATTTCCCTAGGACATCTCCTGCAAGGCTTGTTAAAGCACAGCTGGCTGGGCCCAACACGAGTTCCTAACATAGTGAGTCTTACTTGGGGCCTGGCAATATCCATTTCTAACAAGTTCCATGGTGGTCTGGATGTTGCTGGTCTGGGGGCCAACATTCTGAGAACCACTTGCCTGGGCATAAGCATGTGTTTCCTCTGGCTTGGAGCAGCCAGCCTCACTGACAGGCTTTGCTCTTCAGAAATATGGCGAAGAGATAAAACAGAGCCTAACCCAAACTTGCACCACTATCTCCGTGCTCTTTAGTCTAATTGCATCTTAGGAAAATGGTTAATTGGGTGTGGAGGAGTCAGATCTTTTTTTTTTAAAGTGCTATGTGAGATTTACATGAGCCTTTAGATATTTCTGAGATTCTAATGTTATCAGCACGAATATCTAACTTATAAGAGGCTACACAGCCTATCTAGGAAATGTACTGAACCTCAATTCTGGTTTTGGATAGATGAATTGTATTTACTGTTTGCTTTGCTTCTCCAACACCCCTGTATTCCGTGTTTGTTAATTTCTTGGTTAAGTTTAGATTTTTAGAAAGGATTCTGAGTCATATGCATTTGTGAGACCTGCCCATGACTTTCTTTTTTAGCATAGTCTAGTTTTTGCTACCAAGGTTACGCTAGTCTAAAAAATGAATAGAGGCACAATCTGTATATTTCTATTCTCTGGAGCAAGGTTAGGACTATCTGCTCCTTAAAACATTTTTAACTGCTATACAATTTTGGATTTGTTAAAGTGAATTATTTTGTCGAATGATAGCATGTACTAAAATCATAAAAGTCGAGCTCAACAAACTTGAACAGAGTTAACGCAGCTATGTAACCACCACAGATGGGGAAACAGGACATTACCAGCACATCACGCACACCCTTTATGTCTTCCTTTAAGTGCCCCCAGAATTCTGACTGCTATCAACTATTTAGCAGAAAGAAATAAGGCTAGTGAATAATAACCTGAAATAAAGCTGAATTTATTCGCTTGTCTGGTGAAGAAGAGCAGCATCACTGAAATACTAATTTAGCTTCTCTTTGTACACAAATGGAAAACGCTTGACATAGCTTTACAGAGGAGAAAGTAGACAAAATTAGGCAACTTTTGAGCTCAGTTTTCTGGTGGCTTCTGAGGATGACTGTAAACTCCTCTTTGTGCCTGGCCACTCTTGGATTTCGCTTCAGTGGTAACTGGAAGCTTGGTTTCAACAAGTCCAGAGGGGGGTGTGAAATTCCAGAGTACAGGGTTGCTCACCATGCACATTGCGCGTGCATGCTCAAAGCCGAATAAACATTTCCTTTAAAAACTATAGGTTAGTTTGGAACTTTATAGAAGTGAGCTCATGCAGAATGTACTATGTGTTTGTGTTTGTTCAGTATTACATTTACGAGATTCATCCATATTACAGCACAAGTGATAGTTCATTCAGCCTCTCTATTGTATAGTGTTCTCTCTTGTGAATTTATTATAATTTATTCATCCATTTTATTGTTAATGAGTAATTGGGTTGTTACAGTATCTGGTTCTTACAAATATTCCACTGTGAACTTAAATATTTTCATGCACATCACATAAACACACACATGCTCACATACACATGCTTCAGTTTGGGCACATGCCCAGAGTAGAAATTCTGACTCACAGAGAATGAGTAGGGTGACTAGAGTGGATGCCATCACTTTTCCATATCAGTTGAACCAATTTACAGCCCCATCAGCACTGTATGCATTTCAGTTGCTTCACAACCTTCTAGAGACGTAGCTTAGTATTGCCAGTCTTTTAATTTTAGCTATCTCAGTGATTGTGTAGTGCTCACTCACTGAAGTTTTGATTTGTATTACCTTTATAGCTAGCAGAAAAGAACATTTAAAAATATGTTTATTAAGCATTTAAAAATATCTTTATTGACCATTTTGATATCTTCTTTTTGCCCATTTCTATTGGGTATTTCTTTTTCCCTCAAAAATTTACAGAAATATATAACTATGCACACACATATATACATGTATACATAGATATATGTTCTGAGTTTAAAGTATGTATGGTTATATTTATATAAATGTCATCTATTCTGTGACTTGCTTTTACATTCTTTTGCCTTTTATATTATGTCCTTTTCCTTTCTGTCTTTTTAGGAAAATACATCAATTACAGTTGATATACAATATTATATTAGTTTTAGGTATACAACACAGTGATTAGATGTTTATAGTCTTATTTCTCTTAAAGTTGTGTGTTATTAAACAGAAATTTGTGAAGAATAAATTTTAACAAACAAATGGTTCTGAGTTTCAAGTTTTCTCTTTTTTCTTGAGTCTATTTTGGTAAGTTATAATTTACCTAAAAATTGTCTCCTTAATCTAATTTTTCAAATTTGTTGGCATAAGTTTGTTCTTACTACTTTCTGATATATTTTTAAAAACTCCACTTAATCTATAAATATGGACCCCTTTCTTATTTCTAATACTGTTTAATTGGAAATATTTTTCCCTTGACAAATATTGTCACATTGTTGTTTACTTTAAAAATATATTTATAACTTTAAAATATTTCTGTAATGGTAACATCAAAATTAATCAAGACAGATTTCATTTCACATCATAAATTTATTTAAAACTCTTCTGATTCTCATGAGATTAAATATGGTGGTGGGCTGAGTGGAAGCTACACTGACAATCTTCTGGGGCCACACTGGAATTACAACTAAAATATATATATAAAAAAACATCCTGAATAGTCAACTGCAACTAAAGAAGAGCTGGAAAGAACCCTCATAATTAAGGAGGAAAATTGGAGACCACACAGAGACTGGTAAGAAGCGCACAGGTGTGAGAGGGCTGCCTGGGATCCCACAGTCAGCAGCTGAAGGTCTGGAGGGAAATCTCAACTGCGAGGGTTCCCACTGAGGACTCTGGGGCCCAAGCCCCAGGCTGGGCTTCCCAGCCTAGAGCACCAGAACTGAGAAAAGTGCCTACAAAACATCTGGCTGTGAAAAGCAGCAGGGTTTCTGTCTGCCAGGGAGAAATGGCTGGAAATGTAAGCACCTTCTTAAAGGGCCAACACACAAAGTTTCATATGCAACTACTCACCTCAGGCTCCAGCAGAGGGAGGGCAGAGTGGACTGGAGCTGTGTGAGGAGAATCTAGGTTTGTGGGCTCTGGACATAGAACTCAGAGGGCACCCCTCTGGATTCTTGTGCTGAGTCATTCCCCCATACTGCAGAGGACATCTTTCTCAGGCAGACATTTATCTTCCAAGCAGTTTTTGCCTGAGAAGAAAGCAATTGCCCCACCCTGCTGGAAACCCTCTTGCCTTACCCCATCGAGTTTTTACAGCCTGAGGCTCATTAAGAGACTGATAATAATCAGACACCCCACCCTGTTGAGTTTCTACAGCCTGAAACTCATTAAGAGAATCAGATTAATCAGCCTGCAGGCAGAGGCAGACCTCAAAGTGCGTTGAGTATTTGCCTGATCTGCTTCTGGACCTGGGCCTTAGAAAGGCAGACTTTGGTGTGCATCTTGGTCCTGCCCAAACACATGCAGCCCCAACAGGGGAGGCCTCAAACTGTGGGTTGTTGATAGCTCCAAACAGGGTACTCAGGCCAGTCATAAATAGCATCTGACACTTGCTTGCACCAGAGACCATCCAAAAAGACTGAGAGTCCTAGAAGACCTACCTAATACATAGACATAAACCCAAATAGGGGGCCAAAATGGGGAGACAAAATACAAGCCCCAAATGAAAGAATAAGAGAAATGTCCTGAAAAAGAGCTAAATGAAATGGAGATAAGCAATCTCTCAGATATAGAGTTCAGCATACTGATTATAAGGATGCTCAACAGCATGAAAAAATATATGAAAACTATGAAAAATGACCAGTCAGAAATGAAGAATAACACAGCAGAAACAAAGCATACATTGGAAGGAATAAACAGCAGATTAGATGAAGCTGAGGATCAGATTGGCAAATTAGAAGACAGGGTAGAAAAAAATCACTCAATCAGAGATCCAAAAAGAAAAAAACAATTAAAAAACAGGACATTTTAAGGGAGCTGTGGGACAACATAAATCATGAGTATTCACATCATAGGAGTGTCAGAGGAGGTTGAAAGTAAGCAAGGGTTAGAGAACCTGTTTGAAGAAATAATGGCAGAAAATTTCCCTAACCTGGTCAAGAAAAAAGTCACACAAGTTCAGGAGGCACAGAGAGTCTCAAGCAAGAAGAATCCAAAGAGGTCCACACCCACACATCATAATTAAAATGCCGCCCAGCTGGGCTTGGCTCAGCAGTTGAGCTTCGACCTAGGATCCAGGCAATCAGGGTTCGATTCCTGGCCAGGGCACATGCCCGGGTTGTGGGCTGCAGCCTATCAATGACTCTCTCATCATTGATTTTTCTATCTCTCTCTCCCTCTCCTTTCCTCTCTCAAATTAATAAAGATATATTTAAAAAAAAAAAAAATGCCAAGAATCCAAGACAAAGAGAGAATCTTAAAGGCAGCTAGAGAAAAGCAATCTGTTACCTACAAAGGAGCTCCCATAAGGCTGTCAACTGACTTCTTGTCAGAAACTCTATAGGCCAGAGGAGAATGGCATGAAGTATTCAAGGTAATGCAAAACAAGGATCTGAAACCAAGACTACTCTATCCATCAAGGCTACCATTCAGAATAGATGGTGAAATAAAGAGCTTCCCAGACAAAACAAGGCTAAAGGAGTTTATCACCACCAAACCAGCATTGCAGGAAATGTTAAAGGGACTGCTGTGATAATAAAAAGAAATAGAGAGAGAAACATGGGCATAAAAAATTAGTATGGCAATAAATAAGGACCTATCAATAATAACCTTAAGGACTTTAAGAGAGAGATCAACAGCAATTCACTGATAGTCGTGGACTTTAACACCCAACTGACTTCGCTAGATAGATCTTCCAGACAAAAAGTCAACAAAGAAACAGTGACTCTAAGTGGAACACTAGATCAGATGGATTTAATTAATATTTACAGAACGTTTCACCCCAAAGCTGCAGAATATACATTCCTCTCAAGTGTACACGGGTCATTCTTAAAGATAGACCACATGTTAAGACATAAAGCAAGTTTCTACAAGTTTAAGAAGATTGAAATATCAAGCATCTCAGATCACAATGGCATGAAATTAGAAATCAACTACAGTAAAAACACTCAAAAACATTCAAACACATGGAAGCTAAATAGCATGTTATTAAACAATGAATGGGTTACCAAGAAGATCAAGAAAGAGATCAAAAACTTCCTAGGAACAAATGGAAATGAACACACAACAATCCAAAATCTATGGGACACAGCAAAAGCAGTCCTAAGGGGAAGTTCATGGCACTACAAACATACCTCTAAAAGCAACACACATTTTTAGTAAACCATCTAACCCTACAACTTAATTAGAAAGCTCCCCTGTGAGGCTGTCTGGACCAGGGCTTTTGTTTGCTGGGAGTTTTTTTATTGTTGCTTTGATTTCATCAGTTGTTATTGGTCTATTCAGGTTTTCTGATTCTTCCCAATTCAGTTTTACATGATTTTAGTCATATGTGGAATCTAATAAACAAAATAGACCGAGGAACAAAATAGATCCAGAGACATAGAAGCATGGAACATACTGAGGGATCTCAGTGGGAAAGTGAGGGTAGGGGAGTGGGTGGGGAGAGATTAATCAAAGAACTTATATGCAAAACCAGTGGACACAGACAGTAGTGTGGTGAAGGCCTGGGGTGGGAGGTGGAGGGGATCAATGGGGAAAAAAAGGGGGATATTTGTAATACTTTCAACAATAAAGATAAATTTTAAAAATAATAATAATAAAATAAAACAGTGAGGTAAAACAACAACAACAAAAATCTCCTTATTTTATCCAAAATATAGAAGACTTGAAATTCTCTACTTGGACAGTATGTTTGCATGAGTCTAATACCATTAGACAAAAAATAAAATCCTATAAGAGACAGGGTACAGAATATTTAAATATCAAATAGTATTCCCTGGTGTTTCATTTTAGGTTTCTACACTGAATTTACAAACATTTTCTGAAATGCAACCATTTCAGTGTATTTTCATCAGCTTTTCTTTCTCATAGATATTCTGTGATGCCGAGAAATTCCTAATACTGGCAAGAAATCATGTTGAATGAAACTATTACCTATGAAATAGCTGAGTAAACATGTTAGAGAAATGTAGGTCATGATTCCCACGATAATTTCAGTGTCGTCTAAGTAAAAGGGGTCTGAAAGCATGAAAAGCAAAGTTCTTTTTGCTTCACACATGAAGCTGCACAGGGCCCATGGCTCTGGTGGAGGCATTTGTCACTTAGTTGTGAATTAGAGGTTGTTTTCTTCACTCAGCCCCAGAGCAGAATAGAAATCCCTTCTGCCACAGCAGGTCAGCCCCATGTAGACAGAGAGAGAGAGAGAGAGAGATAGCACTTTGCAAAAGGAAAAACAAAAAGTATATTCCTGGAAAATTAGTTATTAATCACAGGTATTTTCCAGAATATATTAGAAAAAGAAACTCTTTAGGTCTTTAAAATTAAGATCAGAAATCCTTAGAACTTAACTCCCACTAGCCCACCCCTTCCCCCCAAAAAGAAAAGCCCAGTCGTTAAGGACTTTAGCAGTAAGAAGGAGAATCTAAGAATTTTTGCAATTAGCATAAAACGTAGGACATGAGGAAATGCCTGCTGCTAGTCAGATGGTGTACAGTAGCAGAACTCTCGAACACAGAAAAAGATCAATAAATTATGTAGAAGCAGATAACGGGTTTAGGGTAGGGCAGTCCAGAAGGACGAGGCCAGGGGCATAGCTGTTAGCTACCCAGGGTGAGGACGGGGTAGCCAGCCGTTGCGGTGCGCAGCAGGCCGTCCCCGCACCAGAGCAGCTCTGCTGACAGGCAGGGCCTTTGCTTCCTGCTGGGCTCCAGCCGCAGCAATCCTTCTGCGCTACACATTCATCTTCGTATAAGAGTTTGGCCCATGAGAAGCAAATACTTTGCTTTTCTGAGGTTCAGGGGCTCACAGATTAGAGAAGAGAAACTAATAGTTAATAGCAAAACTGTGTCACCTGTCAGTTGTGTGCTTACTTGGAGCAGACTATTACTCTCATCCCAGTGGACACATTCAGCCGCTGTCAGTCAACATCTGTCCTTCTAAAGCCTTGTGTTAAGTAGCCTCTTCCCTCCAGAGGCTGTCGATTTGGGTATGTGGTCGGAGGGAGCTTTCCTCACAGCCGGGTTCAGACTGGCTTATATACTCTGTGGAGCGGGCTGTCCTAATAAGGCCGACTTCTCTTCCGCACAGAGGCACAGACTCCTCAGTGTTTGTTTCCTTCGCTTCAGGATGACTTCTTTTTAGTCCTAGGCTCTGACTGTGTTTTCATCCTTCCGAAGTTCTCATCCTGGGGTTTAAGTACTTAGGGTTGCATCATTTGGGGAGCAGTGGCCATGATAGGGAAGGAGCTGGGAATGTGGGCTTCAGGGGATCTGAGCTGCCCAGGGGCATCCCACTGGAGCAGGGGAGAGACTTAGTGAAGTGTCTGTGATCGGAGGAAATGGATACAGTGACCACATGTCGTAGGGCAATGATTCTCAGCCACAGAGAGCTCTTAACGAAACACCAAATTCTGCTCCAACTCCTGAGAGTTTGAGTCAGTTTGTTTTAGATAAGTCCCTGGCCAAGATATGTTTTTTTTTTTTTTTTTTTATTGTTGTTGCTTTCATTTACTTATTTATTTATTTTTAACATTTGATTTTTGTTTAAAATATTACAGATGTCCCTTTTTCTCCCCAATGGCCTGTTCCACCCTGTCCCTTCCCCCTCCCCAATCCCTCTCCAAACCATTATCCCTGTCTTTGGGTTGTGCATATGTGCATATAAATTCTTTGGCTACTCTCTCCCCCTCCACCCACCCGCCCTCCTCCATCCCTCTGACATTCTTCAGTGTGATCTATGCTTCCATGTTTTTAAAGCTCCCTAGGTATTTAATATGCATTAAAAGCAGGAGATCATTGATGTAGAGAGTTAAGTTCTATTTGGAGCAAAGGGGCATAACAGGCAGGTAACTGGTTTTTTATTAGGTGTTGTTTCCAAACATAGGCCCACTGGCAGCCAGGAGGACCAGACAAGTCTCTGTTGTCTGTTGCCCAGGGAACAAATGCTTTAGAGTCAACTGGCTTCAAACAACCAACCCTTTATCAGATTAGCTCTGTTTTTCTACTGGGTAGATCCCCAGGCTACTCCAATTTCTTATAATAAGAAATAATTTCTTATTTCTCATCGAGTCCTATTTTCTAGCTAAGGGTCATCCTGCACTATCTTTTGATATGGTATTTCCAAGTTCACTTCCCCAACCCAACAGGCACAGTAGCTTTTTCACTTTTGGGTACATAGTCACCTTCATTGAATGTGAAGTATGTGATATTGTTATAATACTATAGATCTGTTATATGAACCTAAATGAAACTATGAATAAAATAACATATTAGTAGCAACTGGAGAAAATGAATAAAGATGGTTAAGCAATTGGATATATTTTCTTAATATAAATAGAATTTTAGATATAGTAAAAAGAGCCATGAAAATTAAAATATCTCAATGAGCATGAGTGTTGTTGAGTTGTCAATTATTCAACTAAATTTTCCCTCATATGGAAAAACTACCCACACATCTATCTATTCACACTGTTTATTAAAATTTTACTCAATACTTTCAGCTGTGATTTATTAGAGTGACCCGATTACTTCTGCCTTGGGAAATAATAAAATTAACTTCATTAAATGTACTAATTATGTTAAGAATTGAGGTGCAGAATTCAAAATGAACTTGGACATTAAGGCTGCAAGCTGTTCTACCTCACAGGAAATGCCTGCCATAGACAAGCTGAAGTTGCCTGCTTCCTAGACACAGAGAGAACAAAGGGACTGTCAAGAGATAATGTCAGACTGTTCAGGCATATTCCCATTGATTATTGCATTCAGAGGATTTCTAGACATTTGCTGATCTAAGGAAGGTGAGTGAGGCTAATCCATAATTTATCAATGCTACTGAAAAACCATCAAAAGGACATTTATACATAGCTAGGTCTGCTTTTTTGCATTATAAAATAGGTTAATAATTAGATTTTAACAGTGAAGGCCCCCTTTTGATAATGTAAGAGTTTATCTTTGATTTGTTGCTGATGTAACTAAATAATTAATTTTAATTTTCAAAGGCCTATGCTTGTGAGAAAATACCTTAGGATTAATATTTGATCCCCAACTGCTGAATTGATTGTAATTTTGATTATTGAGATATATTTGTGGAGATGAATATCAATAGAAAAATAGACTTCTAATGAGTGGATAGGCTTTAAGTGCAGTTTTAAAGCTGCTTTTATGCTCTGTTGCTGAGTTAATTCCATGGTAACGCAGCAGGATGTTAGCTTAACCAGGAAGCACTTTCTAATAGGCATTGCACATAATTGTCTATTTATTGCAGCAGGCACTGCCTTTTCAAAAACACAGTGCATATGGAAAAAGCTAAATTATTAAAAGGCTGATTTTTAATTGTTTCCTATAAGTAATTTCTCAGGCCAGAATGTGTGCAATTGGGAAAACAATGCAACATTTGAATTTGTTACAGACAACTAAATTTCATGACAGGAGAATTATATGTATTTCTTTAAAAATATAGTCAGTTGAGAGGTTGTTTTTATCACGTTTGTCCTTACAGCTTAATCACTGTGGTTATTAGTGTTACTGCTATTCTCCCAGACACACAGATTCCAAATGCAGGCCGAGCTGAGTCATTCCTATTTCCCTGCATTCCTTCAGTTTTCCTTCCTGCAGAGCATCTCCTCCACACACGACGTTCAATCTTGCTAACTCATCGTTCCTAATGTAACACATGCTTAGAAACCATTAAGGCTTCTCCATTGTATACTGGGTTTTGAGTTAAAACTCTTTTGCTACTACATGACAGTTATATTAGTAAGAAAAATCACATTTTCAAAAGTTGTGTTATAAAAGCAATTGTTTAAATGGGTGTGAGCGGGGGTGGGGGCACATGTGGTGGTCAGTAGATAATACCAGACCAGCAATAGCCAAACTCTATTTTCTTCAGAAATTGCAAAAATAAATATCTTTAAAATTACCATAGTAATATTTTGTGAAAACTCATAAACTGGTTAAACAAAACTGACAAAAATAAACCGAGTCATTCCTGGGAAAATTCTGAAGAGCATGTAAGATCAGACAAAAATCAATACACTGTACAACCAAAGTGAGTGCTAGCGTGTTTACAACCTCTGGCAGGGACAAAAGACAGACTGGCAGCCAAGCAGCCATTTACTGCACAAGCCAGCCTGAGCTCCTACACTGTGCTCAGTAGCATTTCTCCACCGAGCGAGGCGCTTCTCCCAGTCCCAGTAACATTATATGGAAAAGCTGGTGGAGTGATGCCAGTCTTGCTCTTAATTACTCAGTCATGTTGTTTCCAATTTAATTCAGAGAAACTTACACAGTAGGAGAAATGCCTGTACAAATCCTTCAGTCTGGGAAGCAGAGAAGGACCCCACAATATAGCCCTAATCTACTGAGCTGGTCGAAGTCCTTTTTGCTCAACAGATGGTGTACCTAGTGGTTAGGAATACGAGCTGGGCAATCACAGTACCTCAGTTCAAATCCCCGCGCCTGTGCTTATTAGCTGCGCTCTCTGAGGTAGTTATGGAAACTCTGTGCCTTAATTCTTCACCTGTGAAATGGTGGTGATGTTAATGCTATTATCCCCATAATCTTATTGAGGAAATTAGGCACAGTGATTAGATCTAATTGTGCAATATTGTCTCTACCTGGCCTACCATTCTTAAACATTGTGAAGGGCTGGAAAGCTGGCTCCTAAACCTAAGCCTCTTTGCCTCTGTTGTTCCATCTGATAAGCTTGTTATCTCACCCTTGCTGACCTGTGATCGTCTTACTGACTCCTGTAGGCCTATTTCTGATATGTTTCTTTTGTAATATTTTCATATGGATTGAATTTTCCTTTCCTTTTTACTCCATTGTAGGCCCTTTCCCCTGAGATTCAAGGGATAGATTTTATGCAATAATGTCAAATATTATATATATATATGTCGCTATTGTGTCAATACCATCATGTATGGCTCACCCTGCAGACGCTAGAGAGACCTGGAATTCAGCACTGTTCTGTGTGCCTCATGATTTTGCTGATGAGCAGAATGTGCCCCCGCCCTCCACGTGTAACTCTCTTTGTGGACAGGGTACCCAGTATCAGGCACACAAAGGGGCTTTTAAACTCACACCAGTCATCTGAGTGATTGCCGATGTCACATCGATGCCATCTCAGTGCTCTCACTTAATGTTTCTTTGCATATATTTTACCACTTTGTTGTCTACAGTGAATATATTGGCTGAACCAAATTCCTTCTAAAGTTGGGTCCCAATTACCTTTTAGTTTAAGAAAAATTTCAGACAAAGGCTAACAAACAAACAAACAAAAAACAACACTCCACCCACCTGGACCAGACCCCGGTCTTGATGTGAACATCCCTCATGGTGTTCAAAAGAGAGACTGTTTCCTGAAGAAAGGGAAGGCATGTAAGAGCCAGCAGGCCACCCGAGGGTGCTCATCCATGGGCTGGGTCAGGAAGAGTAATGCCCTGGGGCTGCTCCTCAGGAACGAGAAAGAAAAAAAGAAAAATCATAATAAAAAATTTATATATATGTATACACACACACACACACACACACACACACTCCATATGTATAGATCCCCTTTTTCCAATCTATAATAATCAGTTTTTATTAGTCAAAAATGCAGCTGATTCTCACATTCTATTTTGGGTGGGAGAAGCTAGTCAGATGAGAATGAGGGCAGACACGTCCCTGTTTTGCACTGTGGTCACCTGGTAAGAGCACCTCAGGGTTGACTCAGTTCAGGGGTAGGCGAGTGGTTCTATACCTGCTGCTAACTGACTATGAGATAATATTAGGAAAAATGTGTTTCTCTGTTTAATCTCTGTAACCACAGGTATGCATCCAAGGCTCCCAACACGTGGCTGATCATATCTCTGAATTGTCAGTGGTCTGTGGGCCAGCACTAACAGCTCAGAATAAGCATGCTGAACTTTAGGATCCATCTGGATACTCCGTCCTTAGTACTGGGTGATACTAGTTACAGAAATCTGTTTCTCTGAACCTGTGCAAACCTCTTGACTTTGTTTTTTTTGTTTTTTTAAAATTTTGTTTCAAACTTATTTTCTTTCTTATAGACTCATTTTGAGAGCAGAGCAAAATTTTCAACTTTATTTTTTTAATACTCCAAGTAAAATTAAAATTTATGATTATTAAGATTAATATTGTACAAGCAGCTTATGCAATATGTTTAAAAAAATAAAAGGAGTTTTTCCCACTGAAGATTTGTTTTGCTATTTTTAATTAGGGAGCCCAGGATTCAAGCTAATGTATCAAAGTTACTATTTGAAGCATACTGGGGCTGCTCATCACTTAGGGTATAAGTTTCAAAATAAGGTTAATTCTTTCATAAAAAAGTAAACCTGTTTTGTTCTAATAATTTGAAATCTAAGCAATTAATATTATTTAGATTTGCAGAGATTTTTTCTTTACACGTCCTTTTCATAATTGTTAATGTATTTTACTTATTTGTCCATACTGCGCCAACATATCAAAATAATCTTAGTCATTTTGATATATATGTATGTATATATATATATATGTATATATATCAATTTAATTAAATATACATTTAAAAATACTTGATTTTATATATAATCATTTTGTGGAATGTGCACATTCTGTTGATCTTATGGGAGCACGGTAGTGGATTATATAGGAAGAGGGAGAGATCTACCATAACCTGGCGCTTTTTATGCCTTTAAAGTTTTGAGACATTTTTATTTATGAGATATACTCTAGAAACTATTAAGAAAATCTATAAAATTTTAAGAACAAGGTGTTTTTAGCTTAGAGGCTCCTCTAATTTACTTAAACTTTCCTTTTAGCACTCACCCTTATTGTATTCTAAGGAATAAGGCCTCTATTAAGTGAGTAGATGTGGGTTTCCCTGGAGGGATCCATCCTAAGACAGAAGTCACAACGCCCATGGGGAGCTGAAACGAGGTACAGGGTCCTAAGAGCTGGACCCAATGTGCAGTCTTCACCCAGGGCAGCTAAAGACTGCCCAGCACAGAAAAAATAATTCAAGTTATAGAAGCCTTGGGAAAAAAGTGAACCTCTGCCCGGCTGGGAGTGGCTCAGCGGATGAGCATCGACCTGGGATCCAGGCACAGTTCGATTCCCGGTCAGGGCACATGGCCGGGTTGCGGGCTCCATCCCTAGTCAGGGGTGTGCAGGAGGCAGCCGATCAATGACTCTCATCATTCTCTCATCATTGGTGTTTCTATCTCCCTCTCCCTCTCCCTCCCTTTCTCTGAAATCAATAAAGATATATAAAAAAAAGAAAGAAAACAAGTGAACCTTAAAGCTATAGTCAGAAGGCAGAAGGAAGGCCATCAAGGGGAAGAAAAATCATGTAGAGAAGCTGGAGAGATGAGAGGCATATTAGGTTGTAGGATTCAAAGTGGGTTAGGACTGGTAGGTGAGGACAATGCCAGGGTAATAGAAGTTCAGTCTACTGGGTCTAAGCCGCCCAACACAGAGTTGGCTGGACCTGGTGACATTATACATATGCAAGGAACATGTTTTTGACAAAGGAATTGCTGGCCACATTTGTAACATTTGCTAAGTTTGAACATAGCTCCAGTTTAATTTTTTGAGGACTATTTTCAATAACAATTAATTCTTTATGGTTCAATTACTGACTCCATTCTTTTCCAAATAGTACCTAATAGTTACTAGCAGTCCACTTTAACCACAGGTCCTATCTTATTTCTGAATAATCAGTGTAAACTTTTGTTACCTCAAAATAACAGGTTTGAATTTGGATTTGCCATTTTCTCTTAAACTGGATTTCCCTTGATATTTATTCACTTATCGATCTATTTTAAGGTTAGTGACATCCATAGACTCCGTACACCTAGTCTCAATATGTTTGATTTCACTTTTATTTATCCCCTTTCTTCATACTGAGACCTTGAATTAAGTTGGAAAGTTGATATCAGCAAGACAGTTTAGTTGGTTGGACATTTACATTTTTTATCTGTTTTGTATACTTTTGATATATGGGCAGCTTACAGGGCCAAGAAAAGCTCAGAATAAGCCTCTCTCATTGCTCTCTGAGGTCTGCTATATAATAGTCCCCCCTTTTCCACAGGGAACATGCTTTGAGACCCCCACTGAATGCTTGAAACCAGAGATGTACTGAACCTTGTATACACTGTTTATTCCTATACATACAGATTTATGACAAAGTTTAATTTATAAAGTAGACCCCTGTGCAGCCAGGCCCAGCCAGCTCTGTGTTGGGCAGCTTAGACCCAGTAGAATGAACTTTTATTACCCTAGCACTGATTAACAACAACTAATAATAAAATAGAACAATTATAACAATATACTGTAATAAGAGTATATAATGTGGTCTTTCCTTCTCTCTCTCTTTCTCTCTGATAACTGATCTGATAACCAAGACGGCCCCTGAGTGACTAACAGGAGAGAAATGTATACAGCGTGGATGTGCCGAACAAAGATTATTCATGACCCAGGCAGGATGGCGGGGCAGCTCAAGATTTCATCACAGTGCCTGCCCTGCCCCGCCTGGCTCAGCGGGTGAGCGTCGACCCGTGAACCAGGAGGTCTCGGTTCTATTCCCGTCAGGGCACATGCCCGGGTTGTGTGCTTCATCCCCAGCAGGGGGCGTGCAGGAGGCAGCCGATCACTGACTCATCACTGATGTTTCTCTCTCTCTCCCTCTCCCTTCCTCTTTCTGAAAGCAATAAAAACATATTTTAAAAAAAGATTTCACCACACTAATCAGAAAGGTGTGTAATTTAAAACATAAAAATTGTTTGTTTCTGAAAAATTGTATTTAATATTTTCAGACAGATGTTTACTGTGGGTAACTGAAACTATGGAAACAGACACCATGGATAAAGAGGGGCTACTATAATGATGTCTAGTGATTTTATATAGAAGATCTATAGTTGTCATTAGAGCAGAAGATTAGGTGAAGCTCTATCAGAGTACAGGAACAACATGAGTGCATCAAAAAATGTCAAATGTGCCCAGTATATTAGGCAAATATAACAATAGGGAGTGTGATTTTATTAAATTACCCTCCAGTTATGAGCTATAGTTTTTCAATTCTAAAACATTCAATATACTTTTAATTTTAATGTTTCTGAAATTAGGAAACATAATTGAAGTCAAAATATAATTGGTGTCAAAAGAAGCTTCTATATCCGCGGGGCAGTGGAGCGTCACCCAGTCCTGGTCATCCCTCTGCACACAGCAGCAGCCAGAGTGGACGGCACCTGCTCCCCTGGCTGCTGCTTCGTCAGGCTCCCACCTGAGCAGTTATTTGCCTCAATGCCATCAGAGTGGGCTGAGTTTTTATTTTGGGTCTGCATTTGCTATTTAAAATGTCCTCAAAAAAGATGATACCCTCAGGCAGCATTGAAATGAGGTTACTGTAAATCTTGATGGTCACTTGTCTTTCGCCACCCGGTACACTTTAGGGCAGCAGTGTTGCCGGAGCCTTGGAACTGATCGTACGCTTTTCAGGACTAGATGAGGTTTTTGAAACCAATTTTTGAGTCTTGAGGACCCATCACACATTTATTTCACAGTCATACAAAAACAAAACTACTAACTATAAATTTAATTAAATAGTGAATGGAGAAAACACTCTAAGATTATCTAATGTGTTTTAAAATTATACTGTTGCTCCTAAAATTTCTAAAGAGATTAGAAACCTGTGCACGGGTTATCACTGTGATGCTAAGCCTCACCACTCCCAGTCAAAGCGCAGCCTTTAAATGCGAACTATGTCATGGCTTGAATGCCAGTAATGATGAGCAATGTGGACCAATGTATGTTATTGCTGCAGTTTTAAAAATGTTTACATTTTAACATAATGTCTTTTCTCAAAATGCTGTTTCTGAGTTGATATGCCTTTGTGGGCTGCATACTAAACCTTACAAACTCAGGGGAGGCCTGCAAACTCAGAGACCTGAGGCAACCAGAGGATGGTCTGAAATGAAACGTCCTAACCAAAAGCCAGTCACGGCAGGCAGGCATGTCCTAGGCCGGCATCTTCCCTGACAAAAGCCAATCTTTACCCTAACTGAGCCTGTCTGTTGTCTTTTTGCATCTCAGATAACATACCTTTGGACTGTGAGAGTGATCCCCCTTTTCCAGGCCCTCAGGGCACAATCTCCCACCAGAGCAGAGGCCACAGGGCCCCTGGTTGTCCTGTTCCCCGCACACCATCCCCAGGTGCTGTAACCTTCATTGTCAACCATCCTGTCCCCACCAATGTGAGCAAGTATGTGTCTCTCCATTTCACCTTTATCCAGCCTCAGCGATTCCCCTGCTTCGCCTTCCCCCGCCTCCCAATCTACCACCAGGGGATTCCATGTAACCTTCCTTACGCCTCCTTTGACTCCAGTGTCTGAAATAAACTGCACAACTGCCATTCTCAGGAGCATGTTCTCAGTCTGTTGAGATTTTGCTTCCCTGCAACTGTCATTAGTTTGGCTCAAATAAACTCATGAAAATTCTCTACAGGTTTGGACATTTCTTACATTGATACCTTAAAAATCAATCCTGTTTTAAGATTAAGAAATGTGATAAATTAATGGTATCATTGACAATATACAGGCCACCTCACAACTTCATTTGCATTTGGGTACAGCATTTCCCTTTACGTTATTCATGTTCATGCTGCCTTATCGTCCATATCGGACAGGAAGGTTATTGAGGGCAGAAACTGATGCTGGAGGGTCGAGCCCCGAGTGGGGACTTGGGTCCTGAGCCATGAGTCCCATTGGCCATGAGCAGGAAAGAAGTCAAAACTAGAGCCAGACGAGAGGCTAAAGTGGGGGAGCCGGATTTACTGAGCAGAGAGGACCTGCAGGAAAAGGCCCTCCATAGAGTAGTGGCCTTTCCTCAAAGAGAAGGAATAGAGACCCCAACTGTCCCTAGAGGTCAAGCTGATTCTGTTTGTAGTTTCTATGGGAAATTGCTGATATGGGGAAATAAGGAGTGGGAAAAAATGAACTTTAACCTCTACAGGTATATTTTGTGGCCCGTGTTTTCCCTTTAGGGCCTGGGTAAAGGAGAAGGTACCAGTGAGGCGCTCTCACCCAGTCTCTGCGGGATTTTCTTCGTCAGGAGGCTTTGCGGTCGGCCTGCGCCTCTGCTCAGCCCATTCTGGGTCAGGTGCAGCGAGCATGCCCCTTTGTTGGGCTTTCCTAGTTGATTTGTAGAGTTCTCCCTCCCCTCTCCTTTATTAAAACCATGAGTCCCATTAGCCTAACCCTAAATTGCTTTACACTTTACACGGAATAGGTGCTCCCTCGTTTCCTGTTTGCCTGAAGGATTTAGGAGGCGGGGAAGGAACATCTACATAGAGGGACAGTAGGAACTAAAGTCAAGGCCGTGCGGAGGCCAGGAAGCAGCGCTGGGCTGCCCAGCCTCGCGCCCGTGGCTCACATGCAGGCCTCCACGTGGCCACCCACTCGCTCATTCACTCACTCACTCATTCACTCACTCACTCACTCACTCACTCACTCCTCAGTCTCCATACATTAGAAAATAACTGCTTCATATGAAAATGCAGTTTTGAATGGGAATGAAAAAATAAACTAAATATGATCTCTGTCTAAGGAAGGAAGCTTGTGCAAAAGATGCCTGTATAATTATAATATACCTAGTACAATGTATCATCACTGGAAATTATGAGAGTAAAGAGTTCTTACTTTCCATGTGCAAAATAATACTAAAAATGGTGGTGTGTGTGTTCAGAGTAATTGCAAACAATTTATTTTCATGACTTCAAGCAATACTATTTTATTTATTGGAGATTTTAATAAAAAGTAATCATTCACAAATCATAGATGCCCAGAAAGAGTAGATGTTGTGGTTCAAAGCCTTTCACTTTGATTTATTAGTTCTAGTTATTTGGATGCATGTGATGGAGTACAGTTAATAAACACACGGGCATTTGTCTGTGAGCAAGTTTGATTTGAGGTGATAACATTGAACAATAGTCTATTGACAAGCCATTAAACATCACTTTTTTTCCCTCTCACTACTCTGAATTATGGTTGTGTTAATGGAAGTATCCTTATGTTTTAGGATTCCATTATTACATAAGATGAGAAAAACCTTTAAATTAGATTTTCAATAGGCTCAACCTAGACCCACTGCTGATCATCTCGATTGCTTGTCTTCATTGACTTCAGCCAAAACAAAACAAAGATAAATAGCAAAATTTATTAACAATCCATTTACTTCAACTGCAATTTCCAATTGGATGGACATTAATCATGCCTATCCTCACTTCCTCAGGGAACATAATGTGGCTTTCCCTGGACAGAGTGCTGTGCTTCTTAACTTTAGAATAATTCGGTCATCTGTACTGCATCATGGAGAAACCTGGCTGAGGTGGATAGGAATAAGGTGGTTTTCTTTTTCCATTCGCACTTAAAATGTTTAAGGAGGAGAAATAAGCAAAGAGATACCAGAAGGAAATTGTATGCCTCTTTCAATATCTGAAAAGAAAAGCAATTACAAAATTGCTATACCAAAAAGTCACAGGAAATATTTGCATTTCCCAAAACAATATTTAGGTCAGCCTGGAAGAAAATTTACAAGAGAAAGTTGATTATAATAACTTTTTGCAAACGAAGATGCTCTTATTTCACTACTTAGATTTGATGATCCATAAGTTGTGAAATAATGGCACTCTATGAGCATTTGTCCTTTATAGAATGTCCTCCAGGAAATGTCAGCTAAACTAACACATTGCTAGGCAACAGTGTGTGTTTAATTAGCAACTTCCCTCCAAGAAAGCCTTTTCACTTGTTCACGGGTCTAAATCCCACTCTCCATCCCCACCCGACGTCCAAATGCTTTTGTCCAGGCATTCTTACGTTTTGCATTTCACTTTAGTTTGTGCTAGTTTAACAAGCAGCATTTGCTGTCAATTAAAGTAGTGTTTTATTCACATGTGGCAACCACTGGAGAACTGCTTTAAATTAACCAACAAAAAAATGAATCAGTTTTGTTTTTTTTAACCTCTCTTTCTTCATTGCCTGTGCCTTTCATGTAATTCCAATTACCATGTGAATTACCTTTTTAAATCATGTAAAATTTTAAGGGCAAAAGAATTTCATTATACTATGGTACAGGGTTAACCACTTTAAAATGATACTTATACTGCCTAATTATATATCTGGTCATCCAAGTAGAAACTAATAATGAATGGATAATAAACAGATGGAAACCTGGTTGCTAAGGAAAGAGAAGAGCAAATTAACTCCTTAATTAGATAACCAAGGTTTTTGTCTACATAATGCGAAATTGACTGATTTAATATGTTGGATGAGTTAGACTGGTTTTTATCTTGTAAGCAAAACAAAGGACTGATTCCCTGATGCTTTCATTTGTCATTTAGTGGTGGTGGCATTACACAAACATGACCTAAATATGTTTCAAGCTCTTTTTCCTTTGTAGTTCAGGCAACATTTCCTTGGGAGACCTCCAAAAGGCTTTTTTTTTTTCTCTTAAACTATAAAACAATTACTATATTCAGAAAATAGTTTGATCATTATGGTTGAGTTTACCAGTAACATTAGCCTCCCCCCCCAAACAGTCTACATATTGTGTGCTTATCCCTGTATATGTTATTTACCAACACTGAGATATTTTGCACAAACAAATCAGCTTTTTAAACAGTCTAACTGTGGCAGGATAGTAAGAAGCTAGGAAAATTCCTAGGCAAGTGAGATGGGGAAGCTGAGACAAGAAAATTAAACAAAGCCAAACAGTATTAAACAAGGCCAAGCAACTTGGGCAGCTTGGGAATTGCAAGATCTTATCTTCCTCAACCAAGGACACTTGAGAGCAAATGGTTAATACCTCTCCTAGCTAACCAGAGAATACACAGATTAAATGACCTTTGCCTGGGAAAATAGAGAACAAGGACCCAATTAATGGCATTTATGTCAGCTAAACCCAAGGAGAAATATCATTTGGGGGAATATTAAGCAGGATAGACAGTGGCTAGGGTAGGAGGAGAGAAAGGTGGGGGAGGAGGGGAGTTTACCTCACCCACTGAACCAAGAAGTCAGCGGTCTTGGGACAGCCACAACAAAGTAAAAGGGAGATATTGAAATCTAGTCTGTTGCCCAAGATATGCAGCAGAGGAACCTTAAACCTATGGGCAGAAAAGTATAAAATCCCTAAACCTCCACCAGGCTCAGACGAACTGAGTTGCCTGCATGTGCTATATGCCAAGTGTATTTTTAATAAATTTGCTTGCTTTGCTTCAACACTGCTGTCTGTCACTCCTCTGAAATCTTTCTTATGAGATTGACAAGAGCCCAGGAGGGGGCAGTTCCCCAATCTGATTCAAGGGGCTGTCTGGTAACAGAACCAAATATGTTCATACATTTTAGTCAAGAAATGCTGACAAATAACCATAATAGTGGGTCCAGGCTTATTCTAAAATATGTGTATTTCTTTAGATTTCATGAGACCTTCACTTCATAGTTTACCTCTGACTTCCCTTTGAAATTTCTAAAGCTAAGGAAGCATTGGAATCTTCCACTAGTTTTAGCTCAGTCATTATTGCTTCAAATATTGACTCTCCCTTACTATCTCTGTTGTTCTGGGACTCCAGTTAAACCTGTAATAGGTCTTTGCACATGTTATTTTTACCTCTTAACCCACCTCTCATATTTTTCTATTTCTTTAACTTTCTGTGCTATATTATGAATAATGTTTTCTTGTTAATTAATAATTTTCTTGTAATGTTTTCTTTTTTCATCTGTATTGGTTGAATCTACCCTTAAATCTTTCCATTCAGGATTATTTTGCATTTTTAGTTTTAATTTTATCTAATTAATAAATGTGCATAAGAATCAAATAATTCTGTAAACTATGAAAAATTGCAATCACTAGGGCTTCTTTCTCTTTCATTTATTTATTTTTTTTCTGAAGATAAAGACCATTTTTATTTATTTATTTGTTTTTTATTCTCACCTGAGGATATTTTCTCCATTGCTTTTTCAGAGAGTGGAAGGGATAGAGAGAGGGAGAAGCATCAATGTGAGAGAGACACATCGACTGGTGGCCTCGAGCCCCAACTAGGGCCAGGGATCGAGCCTGCAACCAAGGTAGGTGCCGTAGGTCGGACTCAAACTCGGGACCCTTCAGTCTGCAGGCCGACGCTCTAACAGCTGAGCCAAACCTGCTAGGGCTCTAGGGCTTCTTTATTCTCATTTCCCTTTTTTCAAAAACAATGATTTTTATATTTTTACCTGATTATTTTAGCTTTTGAATCCGTGTTCCTAAATATAGGATTAGCATGCATCCTTATCATTAGTCAGTGTAGGGATTATCTGTTGGTTTCCTATGACAACAGTGAGAATTTAGCAATTAAAGGACCCTTTTGACGTAGAGCTCGCACAGTGCAGCTGCAGGGAGTGTCTTAGAGTAAACTTTCGGGTGTTGCCTCCCCTTAGCTCTCTCTGTCCTTCTTGGAACTTTTTAGCATTTTCCACCCTTTTCTTTTTGCCCCAGTATCTCTCTGATGCCACCTTTCAGCAGTTCTATGCAGTTGTTTTTTATTTCTGCTCTTGTATGTTTAATCACCCAGAGTTTCTTTTTATTCCCCTAAACATTCCTTTTTATAGCATTGTATTTTTATTTTACTGTTTATTATCCTTTCTGTAGGGAAAGTGAGAGCACCTAGGCTCTCTCGCCACCATCTCAGGGCAGAAGGCCGCAGCTATGTAAACCTGGGACAGCACAGTCACAGCAGACGCCCTGCTAGCTGACTGAGGTCTGACCCATGCTGCCTGAGAGCCACCATTGTCCTGGTTCCTATAAGACTGGGCCAGGACTTTCAGGGGTACGGGGTTTTGCGGGGAGTGGGTTGTTGTCCCAGGGTGGGCGGATGTGTCCCCTGAGTATGCCCAGCTGATCACCACAGGAAGAGTGTGGGTTTGTCTATTTGTACCTTTGGCCTGCGACAGCCAAACAATAAGGTAAATGTCTCATCGACCTTTGTCTCTATGGTCTTCTTCAGGTTGTCCGAGTCTAGAGTGAACCTCCCTGGCCCTGAGTGCCCACTACAGTTGGCATAGTCCTGGCCATAGTCCTTGACATTACACTCTCTATTAATTTAAGGATATTAATTATTATACTAAAGGGTTTTCTTTCTCAGCATCCCCTTTGTTCTATCAGGCTACTCCTTCTTATATGTTTGCTTTTGTCTTTACCTCTTGTGTTAGAAGCTTTCCCAAGATGTATGCTAAGTTTTGGATATCCGCACATGGTTAAAATAGTGAAAGCCTCTGAGTACTGCTGACTATAAACTTCATTGGAGGGTGATGTAGTTGAGACTTTCATTTCAGAAACCTGATATCAGAATCTTGGGTCTTTCATTTGAAGTTGTTAGAATTTTCAGATTTCTCTGTCGGGTAAAGATCTAATTCTGAGATCCAGGTATGGCAACAGATATAGGGTTTGGGTGGGGAATAGGAAGAGGTTTTGGGAAAGGGGGTCTCTTGGCAAATGCCATGTTTAAATTCACTTAATTTCTTTCTCTCTCTGTGTGTGTGTGTGTGGTTTTAAATACAGCCCTACCTTCAACAGTGTCTAATATCCCCAAATAAGATAATTAGCACTCTTATAAAGGAAGCCATCTATGGGAAATAGGAAAGGGAACCTGGAAAATCTAACTAACATATCTCAACAAGTCCTCCTTGTTTTATATCTCCAGCAATACCCCACTTTCATGGTATAGCCAATTTCTTCAGTCTTTGGGGATTTGAAGTATGAAATGGACATGTTCTCTGCTCATCCTGCTTCCAGTTTAGGAGTCAGTTCTCTTGGCTCAACTCTGTCATGACCTTTCTTGTCTCTCGCGATGGTCCTCATTTTGAAGTCAATTTTGTCAGATATGATTATTGCTACCCCAGCTTTTTTTTCATTTCCATTTGAATGGAAAATTTTTTTCCATCACTTCACTCTCATCCTGTGTGAGTCTTTTGAGCTGAGATGGGTCTTTTGTAGACAGCATATATTTGGGTCATGTTTACTTATCCATTTAGCAACCCTATGTCTTTCTATTGGGGCATTTAATCAATTTACATTTAAGGTTATTATTTAAAGATACTTATCTATTGCCCTTTTAACTCTTTATACCCATGTTTTTCTCTCTTTATTTCTACTTCTAATTACAGCAATCCCTTTAACATTTCCTGAAATGCTGGTTTTGTAGTGATAAAGTCATTTAGCTTTTTTTTTTTTTTGGTCTGGGAAGCTCTTTATTTCACCATCTATCTTGAATGATGATCTTGCTGAATAGAGTAGTCTTGGTTTCAGATCCTTGCTTTTCATTACCTTGAATACTTCATGCCTTTCCCTTCTGGCCTATAGAATTTCTGATGAGAAGTCAGCTGACAGCCTTATGGGCGCTCCTTTGTAGGTAACAGATTGCTTTTCTCTAGCTACCTTTAAGATTCTCTCTTTATTTTGAATTTTTGGCATTTTAATTATGATGGGTCTGGGCATGGGCCTCTTTGGATTCTTCTTGCTTGAGACTCTCTGTGACTGAGAGTCCTGAACTTGTGTGACTTTTTCCATAACCAGGTTAGGGAAGTTTTCTGCCATTATTTCTTCAAACAAGTTCTCTAACCCTTGCTTACTTTTGACCTCCTCTGGCATTCCTATAATGCAAATATTGTTGTTTCATGTTGTCCCACAACTCCCTTAGACTGTCCTTATGTTTTTATTTTTATTTTTTTATTTTAAAATATATCTTTATTGATTTCAGAGAGAGGAAAGGAGAGGGAGATAGAGAGATAGAAACATCAATGATGAGAGGGTCATTGATCGAGCCAGCAACCTGGGCATGTGCCCTGATCGGGAATCGAACCCCTATTGCCTGGATCCTAGGTCAATGCTCAACAGCTGAGCAATGCCCGGCCTGGCTGTCCTCATGTTTTTAAATTTATTTATTTTTTGGATCTCTGATTGAGTGATTTTTTTCTACCCTGCCTTCTTATTCCCTGATCCAATCCTCAGCTTCATCTAATCTTCTGTCTATTCCTTATAATGTATTCTTTATTTCTGCTGTCATTCTTCATTTCCTTCATAGTTTCCATATCATTTTTCATGATGTTGAGCATCCTTACAATCAGTATGCTGAACTCTATATCTGAGAGATTGCTTATCTCCATTTCATTTAGCTCTTTTTCAGGAGACTTCCCTTGTTCTTTCATTTAGGGTTTGTTTTTTGGTCTCCCCATTTTGGCTACCTGTTTGGGTTTATTTCTATGTATTAGGTAGGTCTGCTAAGACTCTCAGTCTTTTTGGAAGGTCTCTGGTGCAGGCCAATGTCAGATGGTGTTTATGACTGGTCTTGAGTACCCTGTTTGGAGCTATCAACAACCCACGGCTTGAGGCTTCACCTGGTGGGGCTGAGCGTGTTTGAGCAGGACCAAGATGCACACCAAAGTCTGCTTTTCCAAGGCCCAGGTCCAGAGGCTGATCAGGCAAAGACTCAAAGCACTTTGAGGTCTGCTTCTGGCTGCAGGCTGATTAAACTGATTCTCTCAATAAGTCTCAGGCTGTAGAAACTCCATGGGGTAGGGCAAGAGGCTTTCCAACAGGATGGGGCAATTTCTTCCCCACTCAGGCAAAAGCCCCAAATCTGCCTGAGAAAGATGTCTTCTGAAGTTTGGGGGAATGACTCGGCATGGGAATCCAGAGGGGCACCCTCTGATCTCACTCTCCAAAGTCCACGGCCTCAGTCTCTCCCCACATAGCTCCAGTCTACTCTGCCCTCCCTCTGCTAGAGCCCAAGGTAAGTGGTTGCACACAAAACTTTGTGCATTGGCTCTTTAAGAGCGTGCCTGTAGTTCCAGCCATATCTGCCTGGAAGACAGAAACCCAGCCAGATGTTATGTGGGCACATTTCTCAGTTCTGGTGCTCTTGGCTGGGAAGCCCAGCCTGGGGTTTAGGCCCCAGAGTCCTCAGTGGGAACCCCCACAGCTGAGATCTCCCTCCGGACCTTCAGCTGCTGCCTGTGGGAGCTCAGTCAGCCCTCTCGTGCCTCTGCACTTCCTATCAGTCCTTATGTGGTCTCCACTTTTCCTCTTTGGTTATGAGGATACTCTCGAGCTCATCTTCAGCTGATTATTTAGGGTGATTTTCCTATATTTTAGTTGTAATTCCAGTTTGGTCTTGGGAGAGTGTCTATGTAACTTCCACTCAGTTCCCCACCATCTTTAATCTCCAGAAAGATCTCTTGGCTCAACTCTCTTTGTTACCACTTGTCTAGCTATTTTCAATATTTTTCAAAATTTTCATATCATTTCTTCTCTTGTTCTCTATGTCCTGTGCATGTATTGACCTTGTCACAGGGTCTTGGAAGGGAGAGGTATTATATGCACTTACTCAGCCTGCCAACTTTGTTTGAAAATTTCCAGTGGAAATTTTATTTTATTTTATTTTATTTTATTTTATATTTTATATTTTATTTTATTTTATTTTATTTATTTTATTTTATTTTATTTTATTTTAATTTAATTTAATTTTATTATTTTATTTTATTTTATTATTTTATTTATTTATTTTATTTTATTATTTTATTTTATTTTATTATTTTATTTTATTTTATTTTATTAAATCTTTAACTTCTAGAAGGTCTATTTGACTATTTTTATAAATATTTATTATTATATTTTAGAGTTTTACTCTATTGTATTTCAAAATCCGTTTTACTTGTTGAACCATTGTCATTGTATTCCATGCTTTGTAATTCTAGTATACAAAGTACTGTTGATCTGATTCTGTCATCTGTTGTTTCTTCTGGCTCTTACATAAATGAATGTTTTTCTTGTACAGTTTATGATTTTTTTAAAAGCTTGTATTTCTTTATTTATGGCCTAGATGAGTAGACTCCACTAAAGAGGACTGTGCCCATTTCTCCTGGTCGTCTGGGATTGGGAACCACTTGAAACTAAATTTTTAGCATGAGGGTGTCTAGAGCACATAGGTACTATGAGTCAGGCCTAGCTTATGCTTTTGAATTCTTAAGGCAGTATTTTTTGCTTTGTTTTGTTTTTCTCTCCACTTGGCCTCTAATTTTGAAAGGGCAAATTTTCTTTCTCACTCCCTTTTACAGGAGATACATTTTTTTTTTTTTTTAAATTTACCCTTATTCTGAGGATGGAACACTTTGGAGAACTCAGTTTTATATGGATATCTACCAGAAAGCCCACACGGATCTGTCCCTAGGTTTTGTCTTTTATCCCCTGCACTTGAGCCAAGAGCCGTATCAGCTGTGATAAGCAAATGCCCTTGGAGTGAAGACAGCTTTAGTCTTTATGAACCATTTAGATTCCCGCTTTCACTTTCTTTTAGCTGGTGGTGAATCCTTTCTTTTTGTCTCGTTGAAGTTCTTTAAAATATGCTTTTTATGATTTATCTAGCCCCGCAGGTTAATTTCAGTTGCAGGTTCAGTTATGGTGTCTGACCCATTAGCCGTCACCTCGCTTTTGCTGTTTTCTCCTAAAGATATGAGGTCTACAGATCTCTGTCCTTCCTCCTCTTCTTGTTATATCGCTTTCTTTTTGGCAATGTTATCCATATCCATAGATTTCTCTAACAGCTATGCTTTGTGAACCATGAGTCTCCAGCTCAGGTCTTTAAATCGAGTTCCAGAACCATATCTCCAAGTGTGTCCAGGGCATATTTGTTAGTTCTCTTAGTGTTTCCAACAGAAGTTTTTGTATTGTTAGTATTTGCAGTTTTGTATTTATTTTTCATTTTCCCCCAGGAGTTTCTCCTTCTGCCTTCCTTTTCTTGGAGAATCTCAGCAGTTATACATCCAGACTCAGTGTAGTCCTGTGGAACTTTCTTATTACCGTCACCACCGCTCTGAATTAGTCTCCTCATCCTCTTGTCATTGGTTCTCCTTTCTTTTTATTTTCTCCATTCCTTGGCCACTTCTTGAAAAGCCCTTTAATTTCTATTAACTGGCTTTTCTTGTCTAAATTTCCATGATCACTTCCTTCATTTAGCTGACAGGTGATAATGTCTAAAATGCAAACCTGATAATATTTTGTTAATTAAAGTCTTTTTTGTGACTCCCAATGGTCTTCAAATAAAATTCCTAATTTCTCAGAATGGTGCTCAAAGTCCTCTTCTGACTCTGGCTTGCCTAGTTTCATCTTCCACTACCTGGATTGTAAGCTCAGCAACATTAAACTATTTACAGTCCCTCAGATCCGCGCGCTTTTTCACACCCTTGCATGCCTCCGAATACCTCTCCCTTTGCACTACTTGGGGCTCCTTGACAGGGTCTTTCTTCTTTTCTGTATCACTACTGAAGAGCATATGGACCTATACTGATTTACAAGTTGTGTTTTCCTGTAATAGTTAATTTTTTTCATCAGAGTGCAAACTACTTGGACTGTGTCTTTTTCTTTCTTGTTTTTCTCATGTAAGTCTTTGACACATAGCAGAAACTCAATAAATTTTGAATTTATAAATGAATACATTTATTGGGAAGTTTGGAACAGAACTATGTCTCCAGACTTCCTTTCAATTTGCTTTTTGCTGTGTAATCTGAACCAAATTTAATAAAAGAATAACTTTTTGTAGAACTGTTTTTCATGTCCTAATAATTTTAAACTCTTGGAAACTTCTGATCTCACAATATCATAACCTTGGTGCTGGAAGGGAGCCTGGAGGATGTTTAACCCCCTTCCAAGCTGGCCAGGAGTTTCTGCACAAGCTCTCTAACATGTGTTTTTTCCAGATTGTACTTGAAGAACTTCAGTGATTGGGAAAATGAGGAAACCATGGGGCCGATTTTTTCCATCTTTGTAGAATTATGACCATAGAAAAAGTCTCCGTTTATAACAAATCTAAATTTTTCTTTCTACAAGTTTCACACACTGACCTTAGGAAAACCCCAAGGGCATAATGGGACATATTTAATACCCCTTTCATAAAATAGCCCTTCAAGAATTTGAACACAGCTTCTGCTCCCCACCCAAATCTTTCTTACCTCAGCTTAATAATATAAACAGTGCTTTCAGGTGGCATTGATAGGCCTCTCACTATCTTTCACCACCATCTTTTTTTTTTCATTGACAAGGATACTCTATTAATGGAACTCATGCTATTAATACTGATTTAAAAAATTGAGTCCAACTCTCACCTTTTGGTTTCTAAACATTTTGATGAAGCTTAATTTGCATATATGTATTCTTATGGCTAATTTCATCTTATAAAATTAATTATCTTTTTATTATAAAATATTAAAACAATACAGAGTTGTAAACATAATATATGTATTTACCATTTTTAACAGTTTGGCATATATGTTTTCAGAATATTTTTAGTATTAATATAATTTGCAAATAATATATATAATTTGCATATATATATGAACATATTACAAAAATTGTATTACACTCTATATATAACATTTTCTAACTTGCTATTTTCACTTAATATTATGTGTAAACATGTTTTATATTTTGGTTACTTTTGCATATCAGTACTCATAACATTAGTTGATTCTATTTAAAAGCTGTAAAATATTTTACTCTTTAAATGTATTGTTGTTTACTTAACTAATTTATTGATGTTATTTTCAATTATTGAAAACATAAACAATTCAATAAAAGTTACTGAGCATTTGCCCAGCCAGTGTTGTTCAGGAGATTTCAGTTCCATTCCCTGTCTGGGCACATGCCCAGGTTGCAGGCTGGATTCCCAGCAGGGGGTGTGCAGAAAGCAGCTGATCAATAACTCTCTCTCATCATTGATGTTTCTATCTCTCTCTCCCTCTCCCTTCCTCTCTCTGAAATCAATAAAATATATACATATATATATATATATATATATATATATATAAAGAATAATTACTGAGCATTTGCAGTATGCAGAGCGTTATGCCAACCACTGGAGCTAAGAAGATGGCTACAATAATGTGCCTCTGGAGAGCTCATGATCTAATGGGTGGAAAAGGCTGGCCTGCAAGTCCTATGTGACCTGCAAAGTCATTTGGTCTGGCCCTGCCAAGGCAACCTCAAGTGAAACTAGAAATTCAATAAATCTAGAAGCTTATTCCATAGCTAATTTTAAGTTGATAATTTCGTATGGCCCGCAGATGATGTTATAAGTATCCAAATGGCTGTTAGCAGGAAAAAGATTCTGCATCCCTGATTCTAGTATAACAGAGCAATGAATCCAAAATCATAGTACACTCTAAGTGCTGTCTCAGGAGCATGTGCAGGCACACAGAGAACACAAACACTTGTGGCATTCAGGTAAAAGCTGCATAGAGAAGGAAATGCTTATGCTCCAAATTGAAGCATAAAGAGTCAACATAGAGGAAAGGTATTTCTGGTTGCAGGGAGCAGTATATTTAAAGTCATATTTTCTTGCAAAATTATGGTGTATGTGAGGGACTGCTAGTAGCTCAGTGTATTAAGTTTGGGGGGACCACACAGATGACTGGTGGAGGAGGTGACGGTTGTCTAACAGGGGCCTGTTGTGCATACCACGAACTTTGGACTGTTCTATGGGCAGCACTGGGACAGATTAGCTCAGTGTAGCGCACAGCAGTGCCAGAGGGGAATATGTCTTCTTCAAGCAGAATTCGGTGTGTGATATTATGCCTGGTTTGATCTACATGGGCACAGCAGATGACAATCGTGCTCTGACTCTAACACCTTGTCCGTTATCGTTGTAAAGCCCTTCAGCCTGCCCTCCGATTATCTCTTGAAGCCAAAGACCATTCTGTCCATGATCATAGTGAAGGGGTGCCAGAAAAACCAGTGATCCACACTCCCAAGCATTTCTCAACCAATCACCAATAGGAGTTATTCTATAAAGCTCCTGGTTCTCTTGCCCCTGGACTGAGCTAATTCTGAGGTACGTGTTCAACACTAACACTGAGAGTTCCCTGGTGGTATTAAGCACTAGTGTCGCCAAGGTAACTGGCTTGATAACACATACTCTGCTGGCTACATTTTCCTCCCTGTCTCACTTTCCTGTTCCCATAACTACAGTCCCTTTCCTAAGATCACCTACTAAAGAAGTCACTTTTACTTGAACCTTAGCCACAGGGTCTTTCTCCAGCAATTCAAACAAAGGCGTTGGTCAATAACATCTCGGCCAAAATTGTCAAGGTTGTCTACCAGTTCAGCTACTCACTTATTTACCTATAGCAATATCAAGAAAACATTTTGCTTGCTATTTTGCTCCAAGTCTAAAAGAATAAATGGTTTAATAGAAAATGACTGTTCTTGACTTGGATATTTTGGTTTCAAGGGATAGAACCCAACCAAAGGAGCTCAAGCAAAAGAATCTCAGGAAACCAAGTTCAGCTGCGCCACTCTTAAACCAAAGTCACTCAATATCTATTCTTGCATTCTGTGCTATTTTATGACTGAGTTGTGTTTCATTTATGTTTCCATATTGCTCCCATTTTCTTTGCCGCAGCTTGACTTCCAAAATGAAAATCTTACAATTGGCACCCGCTTTATGATGGTTTACACATTGTACTTGAGTGAAATGGCACCAACTCTGGTGCCAAGCATCCATAACATTATATCTCCAGAGACTGAATTAATCTATTAGATCAATTAATTTATTTTTACAGTTTATTTGGGTCTAATTGACATAATGAAATGCATATATTTAAACAGTATGATTTTATAAATTTTGATATACTTGTATACCAATAAAACCACCACCACAATCAAGATGATAAACAAATGCATTGCCCTTAAAAGTTTCTTCATACCCCTCTTTAAGATCTTGCTTTGAAAGCTCACTTCTCCTGGTCTCTGTCCCCAGGAAACACTTAATCTTATCGCCTCATAGGTGAGTATAAATTCACTGTAATTTTATATAAGTGGAATCGTATAGTATATACCCCTTTTTCCTGGCTTTTTTCATTTTGTATAATTATTTGGAGATTTGCCCATATTATCATAGTTTATGCCTTTTAAATTGTTGAGTAATATTCTCTTTTATAGATATACATATTTTGTTCATTTGGATTTGTACAGTCAGATATTTGGGATGTTTTGATTGTTTTCAGTTTTGGATAATTAAAAATAAAGCTACTATGGACATTCATATACAAGTTGTTTTTATGGACATACATGTTTTAATTTGACTTGGGTAAATAGCTAAGAAAGGAATGGTAGGTATATGTTTAATTTTTAAGAAAACCACCAAACTTTTTTCCAAAGCAATTGCAGCATTTAACATTCTCATGTGCAGTACATCAGTACATGAATTGCTTTAAAGTGACAACACTTGGCCCAGCCAGGAGTGGCTCAGCAGTTGAGATTCCTGGTCAGGGCACAGGCCCGGGTTGCTGGTTTGATCCCCAGTAGGCAGCTGATCAATGACTTTCTCATTATGGATGTTTCTCTCTCTCTCTCTCTCTATGTCTCTTCCTCTCTCTGAAATCAATAAAGATATATTAAAAAAAGTGACAATACTTGGTAAGGTCAACTGAAAAGGGTCTGTTCAAAGTTTTTGCCTATTTTTTGTATGCTGGGTAAGTTGTTTTCTTATTAAGTTTTTGGGTTTTATTACAAATTTTAATACTATGATATAATTCACATAAAGTGTATAACTCAGTGGTTTTTAGTATATTCGCAATGCTGTGCAACTCTTCTCATGATCTATCCCTGAATATTTTCATCACCCATAAAGAAACTTCATTCCATATCTATTACAATTAGTCTGAATCCTCCCTTCCTCCATCGTGTGGCACTCACTAATCTACTTTCTGTTTCTATGGATTTACATATTTCAGACATTTCATATACAGTAAATGTAATCACGGGATATATGAAATTTTTTGTCTCATTTATTCACTTAGCATAACATTTTCAAAATTCATCGAAGTTGAAACAGTCTTTATTCCCTCTTTTGTGGTTGGATAATACTTGAGTTTTGAGAATTCTTATTAAAGTCATGGTTTGCAAATTTTTTATTCCAGTCTGTGGCTTTTTTTCCTTCTCTTAACTCTCTTTCAAAGATCAAATATTTTAAATTCTAATGAAGTCTAATTTATCATTTTTTCTTTTTCAGATCATAATTTTGTTAGATTATCGAAGAACCCTTTGTTCCTAACACAAGGTCACAAACATTTTCTTTTATACTTTCTTCTAAAACTTTTATAATTTTAAGTTTTACCATTAGGTACATGAACCATTTTAGATTAATATATTGATATAGTGTGATAATGGGCTGAAGGTTTTTTTCTGCATATGACTATCCAATTATTCCAGCTCAATATTTTGAACAGACTACTCTTTTCCATTGTGATACCTTTGCTCCTTTCTTAAAAATCAATTCACTGTGTAAGCGTGAAGCTGTTTCTGGACTCTATCTTAACATCTTCCATTGACCTACTGGTCTACCTTGACACTAATGCTTCACTGTCTTGATATTTACTGTGGTTTTATTCTAAGTCTATAAACCAGGTAGAATAAGTACTTCATTTTTTTTTTTTTTTACAAAGGTGCTTTGACTATACTATGTCCTTTGCATTTCCTTATGAATTTTAAAATGTATTCAACAATTTCTAGAGAAAACCTGTTAGAATTTTAATTGATGTTACATTGAATCCATACATCAATTCTGGGAGGACAGATATTTTAACCATATTAACGTCTAATCCATGAACATGTACATTTTTTCATTTACTTATCTTTTCTTTTATTTTGTCATCATTCATTGGGCTCATGTATAATTCTTGCACATTATAGTTAGCTATATCCACAAATAATTTGTATTTCTTTATGTTATTGTAAATACTATTTTTAAACATTTAATTTCTAAATGGTTATTACTAGTATATAAAATACAATTTTTTAAATAGTCTGATCTTTATTTCTGAAAACTTGCTAAGCTCCTTTATTGTTTTTGTCACCTTTTTTTAAAAGATTGCATCAGATTTTCTTCATATATGGTCATATCAACTGTGAATAAAGTTTACGTTTGGTAGGATTTTAAACTACAAATTCAATTAAAATTCTTGAATAAATTAGGCTATTCAACTATTTCTTCATGAGCAAACTGTTATTCTGGCATTCAAGTCCTAAGATCTTCAGGGTCAGTCAACAAGCTGGAGGTCCAGAAAACCCAATGGTATAGTCCAGTTCAATTCTGGAGGCCTGAAAACAAGAACCAATGGGTTGTTCCTGTCCAAAGGCTGACAGGCTCCATCCCCAAGGAAGTTCAAGTATGAAGGTAGGAAAAAGCCAATATTCCAGTTCAAAAGTAGTCAGTTATAATGATCTGACTTAGCCTTTTTGTTCTATCCAGTCATCCACACTAGGTAATAGACTATTTATATTTAGTGCATTTGTTGATATGGTTTGGTTTAAATTACATTCTTGCTATTTGTTTTAAATTTGTCCCATTTTGTGTTTTTCCTGTTTTCTTTTGGATCAGTTAACTATTCCTTATGATTCTATCCCCCTCACTTGTTGGCTTATGTGTTAGGAACTACCTTATGTTTACAGTACTCCATCTTTAACTTATCACAGTCTTTTTTTGAGGGATTGCATGCTCTTTCTAAATAATGAAGATCCCTGTCATGGTATGACTGCCTTTTCCCTTCTCAGTCTTTATACTATTATTTTCATACATTTTACTTCTACATGTATAATAAAATAGACACAGGACAGTGTTGTTATTTAAACACAATTATATTTCAAGAGTCTAAAATTATTTTTATTTTTATTTGTATTATTTTATTGTTGTTAATCCTCAGCACAGGATATTTTTCCATTAATTTTTTTAGACAGATTGCAAAGGAGAGACAGAAGGAGGGGAGGAGGGAGAGAGGAAGAGAGAGAGACACATCCATTGATTGCCTCCCACACATGTCCCAGCTGGGGCTGGGGATCGAACGTGCAACCCAGGCATGTGCCCTTGACCAGGGAGTGAATCTGCAACCCTTCTAGGAGTGGGACAGCACTCGAACCACTGAGTAACAGGCCAGGGCATCAAGAGACTAAAATAATTCTTTAAAGGTTTATATTTGTCCATGTAGCTAGCACTTCTTGTGCTCTTCATTCTTTTTGGTATTTCCTTATAGTGTGGATCTGCTTTTTAAATTTTTATTCAGTTTTATCCAAATATAACAATTCTTCACCTTTATTTTTGAAAGATATTTTACTGTTCACATAATCTAGGTTGGCAATTTTACTATTCTTTCAGTGCTTTCAAAATGTTGCTTTACTGCCTCTGGTTTGATTATTTCTAATCAAAAGTCTTCTCTCTTTCCCATCTTTGTTTCTCTATATATACTGTGTTTTTCCCCTCTAACTGCTCTTAAATTTCTCACTTTGTCATTGGCTTTAAGTAATTTCATTTTGACTTACTGTACTGTAGTTTTCTTCATGTTTCCTGAGCTTGAGGTTTGCTGAACTTCTTGAATTTGTGGGTTTATAGTTTTAATTAAATTTGGAAAATTTGCCTAATCTTTCTTCAAATATTTTTCTCTCTCCTCTTCCTTTTGGGAACTCCAATTATGCAAACATCAAGACACTTTAATGTGTGTCATAGCTCCTTTTTCCCTGCAGCTCTTTGTGTTCTTCATAGTTAATAGTTTCTGTAGTTATGTCTTCAAGTTTATTAATCTCATATTCTACTATGTCTAATATACCCTTAACCCCACCCTGGGCATTTTAATAGCTAATATTTTGATTTTTATTCTAGAATTTAAATTGTGGTTATGTAGATCCCCCATGTCTCTATTTGACGTTGGCAGCCTTTCCTCCAGCCACTCAAATGTACGAGCTACACTTACAATGGCTTCTTATTTCCTTGCAAACTCATTCTCTCTGTGTTATTTCTGGGTCAGTCTCGATTGATTGACCTTCCTCCTCATTATGCATCATATTTTTCTAATCTTTTGAATAGAAAATTTTAATTACATGTCACATATTTATTGTAAATTTACCTTGTTGGCTACTGGAAAATTTTGCAATCTTATGAATATTTTTGAGCTTTAAAATACGTCTACTAGGACGTATTTTAGTTCCTTGAAAACAGTTTGATCTGGTTTTTAGGGCCTTGCTCTTAAGCTTTGCCAGGCAAGACCAGAGAATCGTAATGCTCAGGGTTAACTTTTCCCACTGCTGAGGTAAACCCATCTGAGCTCTCCATGAACTTTGAGGCCGCATGAAGTCTTCAACTCTGTCTGGTGGGAGCAAGAACTGTTAGGGGACCTGTGTGAACTGTGGGTGTTGTTTCTGTTAACTCTTTCAGGTGTTTCTTTCTCTAGCTTTGGTAGTTTCCTGCAACACACATGTTGACAGGTACTAAGCTGCAGACTTCTGCAGGTCCATGGACCACCTTCATGCAGTTTTCTCCTCTTCTGAACTCTGCTTTTCAAACTCCAGCTGCCTTGCTCTTCCTGGAGCCCCAACTCTGTTTTCAAAGTGGAGAGTTTAAGTGAGCTCTGTCTGGGCTCCTTCCCCCAGCACTGCAGCCAGAGGGGTTAGTGTAGGGCTCACCTCATTTGTCTCCCATCAGTCAGAGTTCATTGTCCTTCATTGCCTGATGTCCGATGTCTTGAAACTTTTAAAAAATGTATATTTCCATATTTTCAGTTGTTTCAGGTAAGTGGGTAAATCTGGTCTCTGTTACTCTATATTAGCCAGACGTGGACTTTGGTTCAGTTTTTAAATACAGGAAAACACATTTAGAATCACTCATTTTAGATAGTCTGTCCACCTGGGGTGTGGATTAGTTATTAGGACAGTGGCAGGGTCCTTGGGCAAGATGAAGGCAAAACAAGAGCATAATAGTATGTGTACTTGTCTCTTCTGGGATGTTCAGCACAATAAATTGATCTGGAAGTAAAAATGACTATGCCTTCTACAAAGATTAAATAAATGTGATGAAATGAGATACTTATTTAGATCACTATACTGTTAGGTTAAGCATATTTAAAACAAACAAAAAAAAATAGCTAACTATCTACCTATATAGATATAGATAGATTTAGATACCAAAAAAATCAGAGGTCTTAAAATAATTTCCCAAAATCACTTCTCAGGAATTGTGAAAATGCTTAGCAAGGTGAGTTTCAGAAATTTCATCTGCTCTGGTCTAAGGCCACTTTTTGCTTATTGACTCATTCAGGTTCTGCTGAGCATCTGTATGACTATGACTCAGGATACTCAGCTTACACTGGAATCCACCAGAATAGCCACATCCTTATTAATAATTCAGTAAATTCCCAGGAGATATATATGTTCTATATATACTCTCAAAGCACAATTTGCAAATTCTGTCCTTAGATTTAAAGTTTATTTTTCTCTAAAATCTTCCAAAGATCCCCTGTAGTCTCGAGAATAACTGCTTCTGTTGGTGCAGGACTATATTCTGGCTAACAGTTCTTTTCTGCCAGTGTTGTGTGGAGTGACTCTGTTTCACTCGCCAATCTATATACCTTCATTATCTAAGTTGAACTCACTAATACTACCTCTTTCTCCACTGATACAATCAGTTTTATGATGTATTTATTTCTAGAGGGTATGTTTTAACTTCTTCCATTCATTTAATGGTGACTGACCAGGCATTAAATAGCTAAACTAATATTCTACAACATAAATGTCAACTTTTACAAGCTTTCAGATATCCTGCATCTTAAAAGTTCAGAAAGCCTTTACTAAATAAATAATTTGGGTGCATTTAAGGCAAATATGACAAAGAAATGGTATTGTTTTTACATGGCCTAGTTTGACAATCTTTGGACTTTTCCTTTGCTATTTCATACATGCACATTTATGTTCATGTTTTTATGACAGAATTTATTCAAGAACCAACTATAAAAAAGACTAGCATGGACTGATAATTCATTATTCAAATTTGGTTTTTAAGAATTAGTATGTATTTTATGTCGATAGAGTAAGAGAAGGCAATTCAGTACCCTCTGGCCACCTGATTGACAAATCTTTTATTTTTAACATTGGATTATTGAAAATAATAAGAAAAGACCAAACACATGAGGTAATTGTTTAAGTTAAACTTACAGCTTACTAAAAGTGGATACTGCTGGCAAGATGTGCACAGTGTGGGAGCAAAGCTCATAGATAAATTGTATAGTAAGAATCATTATGTTCATGTCATTATAAAATAGTACTTGTGATTGCAAGATGTTAAACTGTGAGATGAGTCACCCATAGTTTCCTTGGAAACAATGATAAATAAAGTAACTCATTACACTGGATTAATCTGAGGCACTTGAGCTAATGAATGATCTCCCACCTACCTTTTCCCTTCTTCTAGACCCTTCTAGTTTGTTGTCTCCTGTGTTGTCTGTCTTTCCTACAGATTGCTATAATTCAGGGTTAATGACATAATTTCAAATTGTAGGGTAGCTCTCTTTTAATTCTTTATTTTCTGCTTTGTTGATTTTATAAAGGATTACTCTCTCCAATACATTTTAATTTTCTTGATATTTTACATATATGTGTGTGTTTTCTTTTCTACAAAAAATGTATCATAATAAGATCACATACAGGAATATTTCTAAAAATTGCCATTCAACTGCCCTTTACACTTTACATGTTATTTTTGTCATACAAAGTTAGATGATATCTTAAATGTAAGCAGGGTAGGATCCCGAGAATGATTTATTAATGACACCACAGGAGAATTTAAAACTAGCGATCAGAAGACTTAGGTTTTGATCTTGCTCACATCCTTCTTGCTGGTGACTCTCCCTAGTTCAGGTTGATCACCTTTAAAACTGGGATGATAAAATCTACTCTGTCTACTTCCACTCGATTGTTGGGCTGGATGAAACCATTCCTGGGAGAACTGAGGTGCCAGAAGAGAATGGGGAGACTGCCTTGGAACTGGAAGCAGTAGGAGCCTCCAGCAAGCCCAGGGGAAGGGGAAGAGAAGGCGTGAGCAGAGCCTGGATGCTCTGCACTCCCCGTGGGGTTTGGAATCACAGACACCCACCTGGCGGAGGCTGGGTGCAGCCAGGAGGAAGCCACCCAGCCCGAGCAGGAGGGTGAAATGACCTGCCTTCCCTCCCCCTCCTGCCCTCGCTTTCTTCCAAAGCCTTCCATTGGCTGAAACCTGCTGTGAGCCAGCTGTCCTGGGAGCTGGGAAGGCAGCCTGTGGCCTCAGCCCCAGGGTTGAGCGAGGGCTCAGACCAGGGTAAGGGGGTCAGGGCAAGTTTCAGGGCAGCACGTTTCTCTTCTATTATCTTTTTAATTTAACTTGGAAATCATTTCCACTATGTGGACTTCATCAAGAATCAGCTATGATGCCCTGGCCAGTTTAGCCTAGTGGTTAGAGCATCGGCCTGAGGACTGAAGGGTCCCGGGTTCAGTTCCAGCCAAGGGCACGTACCTGGGTTCCAGGCTCCATCCCTGGCCCCAGTGTCGCGAATGTAGGAGGCAGCCGATCGATGTGTCTCTCTCCCTTCCACTCTCTCTGAAAAGCAATGGAGAAAATATCCTCAGTGAGGATTAAAAATAAAAGCGTGAGCTATGATGAAGGTTGTGTGCTGCTTGGCGACACTGGAGTACATGCGTTAGTTTTATTTTTCCAGCAATTGCCACTAACTGTGCCCAGTTGATAGAATCCTTTTTCCTCTGAGTATCTGGCTCCAATAAGATCTCTTTTTAATTCCAAAGTTCTTTAGTAACTTTCTATTGTTAAATAGTCTCATTTCATATTCTAAAAATTAGTCTATTAATTTTTTTCCAACTCACTTGAAAATGTTCACACTATAGAAAATATAAAGAATAAAATGTATAAAGAAGTATAAAGAATACAGTGATCACCATGGACCTTTTCTTATCCTTATTAATGATATATACATACTAATTATGTATAAATATTCATAATCTCCTCTTTCTGTGTCTGTATGGTGTGTGTAAATTTTTGGCTGACTACTTGAAAGTAAGTTGTAGACATTGTGGCATTGTTTCTATAAAAAACAAAATGCATCTCTTAAGAATAAGAATAGCACATACCATTAGTACTCTAAGAAAATAAGTAATAATTATATTTTTGGAATGTTATGGAAATTTTGATTTTTAATGGAAATATGGAAAGTTAAAAATAATTTCATAATTTTGTCTAATATTTAGGCCTCATTAAATTCTCTCAATTGGCCATCAGATACTGTGTCCAAAAGTTATTGAGTTAATTATGTTTTCTGCATGGCTTATGGCTTTGATAAAAATTAGATTCACTTAATTTTATTTATAGTCAATTTTAGGTTCTTTTTATTTTTTGGATTTCATTCTAATTACTGAATATTTAAAACATTTACACCGTTCAAATGTCAAAACAATATCAAAAGATATACCCAGAGAAATCTCACTCTCATCCCTGTTCCTTCTATTTTATTTTTACTGGCTCTCTACAGGTAATCATTTCTTTATGTGTGTGTGTGTGTGTATATTGTGTGTGTATAACATATCCTCCTTTTCATTACACCAAAGGTAAAAACTACTATATATATATATATATATATATATATATATATATATATAAACACACACACACACACTTTTTTGGATATTTCTTTTTTTGACTTAAAAATACAGCCATATTTTTTATAGAGATATTTCTCATTCTATAAAAAACAAAAACAACAAAAATGTATTTTTTCACAGTTCTGGAGGCTAGAAGCCTGAAATGAATAAGTGAATCGGCAGGGCCTTGCCCCTTCTGCAGGGTCTAGAGAAGAATCCTTCTTTGCTTCTTGTTAGCTTCTGGTGGTTGCAGCAATCCTTGACATTCGTTGCCTTCTAGCTTCATTGCTCCAGTGTCTTCCACTATTTTCAAATGACTTTCTTCCTGTTGCATCTGACCATCGTGTTGAATCTGGGTCCCACTCTAATGCATTTTAAGCCATACAATCTGTGATATTCCATCATAGCAGCCCAAAGTGACCGAGACATTCATCAGGAGGCAAAATTCCTCTTCATCTATGAACCTGTGAAAACTAGAAAACAAATTATCTGCTTCTGGAGTTCAGTGATGGGACAGTGTTAGGACAGACATTTCTATGCTAGAGGGAGAAAATGGAATGAATAAAGAAGGTGCTAGTCTAAAGCAAATTCACAACCCAGCCAAGCAAATTCCAGTGGGTTTCAGGGACTGAGAATAATTCTAGATGGCTTGATGTTCTGTCCTCTGAGCCCACAGAGGAGGACCTGCCCTCTTAACCCATGGCTTCAGTTTCACTCCCTCTGACCTCTGCGTCCCTGAGTCTGCCCTCGGAGTCCTTATTTCTTCATTTTTGTCCATCTCTGGCTCCCCATTCTTTCTATGTCGGCAGTATTTCGTCGTGCAGATCACTATGGTTTATTTAACCAGTCCTCTATGAATGGGCTTTTAAGTTGCTCCCAATATTTTGCTATTACACATAACGCCAGAGTAAGTGCCTGGTATATAAGTTCCTTAATATTTGTGAATGTGTATCTTTCAGGTGATTTCTTAGAAGTGTGGGCTGAGTCTGGGGGCAAACACAGGTAGACACTGTATATATTGTGAAATGTTCTTCTATAGAAAGCGATACCATCTGCAATCCCACCAGCAATGTGTGAGAGCGCCCCTTTTCCTATAGGCTTGCTAATGAGCGTATTCTTTAGCTTTCATATTTTTGCTAATCTGATGGATGAGAAATAAAATTTTATTATAATTAAATACTTATACTTAACTGCCATATTATTTTTCCATAAGTTTAAGGGCTGGTTTTTTATTTTATGTTGTTTTTTTTCTCTTAAGAGTTCTTTACATATTAGAAATTAGCTTTTCAGTGTTATTAGTGATATTTCATTTGACATTTCCCTCTTACCATTAACCCCAGTGCCCCTTCCTGCCCTCCCCCACTCCAGCAGGGTCGGTCAGGGGCTGCAGGGATGCGGGAAGATGGGGGGCCTGTTGCACTCCCCCACCCCAAACTTCTCTGCTTCTCTCTCGGAAAGCAGGGTAGGAAGCAGCGAAAGGAAGACATGCTGCTCCCTCTGTAGCCACTCCTAAGAAGATGGCTTCCTTCTTCCACTTCGGTTGTTACCTATTCTCTATCTAAAAATGACTGACAGCTTTTTTTCCTGTGTGACCAACATCCAAATGCCAGCTCATATTGGGGCACATGGTGGTTTCTTGCTACAGTCTTGGGAAGGTGTCTCTTCCACAGTCTCTGGATGAGGGTGTCGGAGTCTGATTCATGCCCTTTCCAGCCTCCTTCCCCCTCTGTCCTTCGGCGTCCACCTCTACAGGCTTGTGCACGGTCAGTCTCTCAGCCACTGGTCAGTCTCCCTCCGCTCCCTACCTTTCACCTGAGTCATGGAACATTCATTTATTCTTACCAAACAGTAGAGTTGGGATATAGGCTGACTTTTTCCTGCTCCTGAGCACTTCTCTCAGCTATAGCAACTCCTTCTGGCTCCTGCCCCAAACACCAGAAATTTTTAAGGACTCTGCTAGTTTAGATGGTATGAAACTTTTAAACCAAAAACAATTGTTATTTTCTGATTTTTTAATGGGAGAGCTCATGGAATGACCTTTAATTTGGGAGGAATGAGGTACGAAACCCCAAGTGTAAAGTTTCCTCTCCTCCCCTGTATCAGTTATTGGAAGATCTTGGGAAGAAAAAGTTGCTACTCTTCAAAATTTACCACTCTCTTGCTCTCCAAGGGACCAGAGGACAAGCTGTGGTGGCTGTAACAGTGCCTTAAGTAAGCCCTGATCATAGGTGGCTAAACACTCTAAGAGAAGAGTCTTTGAACTTAGAATATGTGGTTCAGAATATGGTTTATTTTTTTTTCTTAGCAGTAAACTTTAATAGTCAATTCTTAAAAATCAAGAAAAATCTCATTTGACTTTTCACATGATTGTATTACACAAACATTTACAAACCTTAAAGTGGACTCTTTAAAATGATGGTATAAAATCTTACCACTATTTAAAAATGTAGGGTGGGGCCTGGTGTGGCTCAGTGGTTGAGCATGGACTTAGGATCCAGGAGATTGCAGTTCGATTCCCAATCAGGGCACATGTCTGGGTTGAGGGCTCTACCCCCAGTAGGAGGCATGCAGGAGGCAGCAGATCAATGACTCTCTCATCACTGATGTTTCTATCTATCTCTCTCCCTCTCTTTTCCTCTCTCTGAAATCAATAAAGATATATTTTTTAGAAAATAAAAAATAAAATAAAAAAAAAATAAAAATGTAAGGGTTCTGGTTAAGATGACTGCATAGGTAAATGCAGTCCTTGAATCCTTCCATAACCACCTTAACATTACAACTAAACTACAAAATAGTCATCATTGAGAACCACCTGAAATCTAGCTGAAGATAAGTCCTGTAACTAAGAATTTAAAGAAGAAGCCACATGAGACTGTTAGGAGGGGTGAAGATATGAACAAGATGGGCCCACACCCATGTGTGGATGATAAAAATTGGAAAGGATATCTTAGTTGCAAAGGTTGCCCCTGAGGAGTGAGGAGTCTAGGCCCCACATCAGGCCCCCCGGCCCAGGGTTCCAGTGCCAGGAAGAGAAGTCCCAACAACTTCTGGCTTTAAACACCAGCAGGGATTGGGGCAGAGTGAAACAGAAGGCTGTTGGAGTCACTTTAAGAGGACTTAAGGGGCTCATGCACAGACTTACACTAACTTACTTGCTCTGAGTTCCAGTGCTGGAGCACTAGAGACGTATGGGGCCAAACCGAGTTGTCTGGCATAGGGACAAAAGCTGGAGGGGCAGCTGTGCTGGCAAAATTTCTGGCAGAGGTCATTGTTCCTTTTCTGGGCCCTCTCCCCACAGAGCCAGAGGATGGGTACCATATCTGAGTCTCCATCAATCTGGTTCACACTGTTCACCGTGCCCTGGTGATTTCCTGAGGCCCATTCTAAATTTCTGGCCCACCCAGGCTGCTTCCAGTGACTTTTCCATACAAATGGCCTGTCTTGGCTCATGCTTCAGATATTACTAAAATCTCTCAAACAAACAGCATCTGGCTTCAGTGTGTCTTTTGCTAAGTTGCTCCAGGCCTGCCACTAGCAGCAGCCAGCCATTGTTCATAGCTTGGTCTCTCCTGGGCACCTTCAAGCCCAGCACAAGTAGCATATGTCTGCAGGTTGCTTTGTACCTCATGTTGTGTGGCCCTGGGCAGAGCACAGTTGGAAGCCAACACTTGCTTGCTCCTCCCTAGAGGTCCCAGAGACAGCACACCTGGTTGACAGCTTAAGACCACATGAAAGAACCACTCAACCTCATCCTCAAAGAGCCATCTCAGCAGGCACTGGAGTGTCACTGAAGTAAGTCCTGCTCTGTGGTGTCAGCTCCTGCACAGCTGATCCTCCACAAGAGTGACAACCAGTCCTTGTTGCTGGTTGATCTAGGGATGATCCCTCCCAATGAGGTGCAAACAGCAATCAAAGCTCAACTACAACAGGAGGGTGTATACAGCCCAGATGGGAATTCACCTGGAGTACCCAGCTTGGGTGATCTGGGAGGCTGTTGCCAATAAACCCTACAGGACACTTACTACATAAGGCCACTCTACCAAGCCCGGGAGAAATAGAAGCTCTACCTAATACATAGAAACAGACACAAGTTGATAGGCAAAATGAGGAGACAAAGAAATGTGTCCTAAATAAAAGAACAGAACAAAACCCCACAAAAAAAATTAAACAAAATGGAGGCAAGCAATCTGCTAGATGCTTAAAAGGATAAAGATGCTCAATGAACTTAGGGGGAAAGTACATGTGTTTTGTTGGAACTTCAACAAAGAGATGGGAAAAGTAAAAGAACCATTCAAAAGTGAAGAATACACTCACTGAAATGAAGACATATAACAAGGAATCAGCAGTGGAGTAGATGAAGCAGAGGACCAAATCAGATTTGGAATATAAGGAAGCAGAAAACACCTAATCAGAACTGCAAAAAGAAAAAAGAATTTAAAACATGAGAATATTATAAGGTGTCCCTGGGACAACTTCAAGCTTACCAACATTAGTATCATGGGGGTATCAAAGGGAGAAGAAAGAGAGTGAGGAGAAAACAAGAAAAAAACTATGTAAAAAAATAATGCCTGCTCAGCATGGCTAAGTGGTTGAGCATCGACTTGTGATCCAGGAGATTGCGGTTTGATTCTCAGTCAGGGCACATGCCCGGGTTGTGGGCTCAATTCCCAGTGGGGGACTTGTGGGAGGCAGCCGATCAATGACTCATCACTGATGTTTCTATTTCTCTCCCTCTCCCCTCCTCTCTCTGAAATCAATAAAGATATATTTTAAAAAACAATAATAATAATGGAAAACTTCTCTAACCTGGTGAAGAAAATGGAAATACAAGTCCAAGAAGAACAGAGAATCCCAGACAAGATGAGCCCAAAGAAGCCCACAGCAAGAAACATCATAATTAAAATGCCAAAGGTTAAAGACAAAGAGAGAATCTTAAAAGTAACAAGAGAAAAGCAGTTAGTTACCTATAAGAGGGATCCCATAAGACTATTAGTTGATTTCTCAACAGAAACTTTGTAGACCAGAAGCGATTGGCAAGAAATATTGAAAGTGATGAAAAACAAGGATGTACAATGAAGGTTGTTCTACCCAGCAAAGCTATCATTTAGAACAAAGGAACAGAAGAGTTTCCCACACAAAAAATAGCTAAAAGAGTTCATCACCGCAAAACCACCATTACAAGAAATGTTAAAGGGTTTTTTAAAAAGAAGAGAAAAAAGATAAAAAATATAAATAATAAAATGGCAATAAATACATATTTATCAATAATTAGTTTAAATACAAATGGATTAAATATTCTAATCAAAAGACATATAGAGGCTGCATGGATAACAAAACAGCACCTTTACATATGCTGTCTACAAGAGACTCACTTCAGGCTAAAAGACATACACAGACTGAAAGTAAGGAGATGGTAAAGCATATTTCATGAAAATGGAAACAAACAAACATCAAAGGCTGCAGTAGCAATATTTAGACAAAACAGACTTTATTTTCTTTATACTGAGTTTATTAAGGCGACATTGGTTACTAAAGTTATACAGGTTTCAGGTATACATTTCTATAATACATTATTTTTATATTGTATTTTGTGTTTACCACGACAAGGCAAGTCTCCTTCTAGACTTTAAAACAAAGGCTATATAACAAGAGACAAAGAAGGACCCAGCAATGACACATTTGGGTATTTATCCAAAAAAATACAAAAGACTAAATAAAAAAAAACATACATTATATGTTCATTGCAGCATTATTTACAATAAACAAGATATGGAAGCAACCTGTGTCCATCAATACATAAATGGATAAAGAAGACATATTAAATATATACAATGAGACATGATTCAGCCATAAAAAACAGAAATCTTGCCATCGCCAACAGCATGGAAGGAAATAGAGGCTATCGTACTGAGTGAAATATGTCAGACAGACCACAAATGTCATACGATTCCATATTTATGTATAATCTAAATAACAAAATAAATGAACAAGCAGAATCATAGATATAGAGAACATTTTTGTGGTTTCCAGATGGGAGGGGGTTGGGGGAGACTGAAAAAAGTAAAGGGATTAAGAAGCACAAATTGGCAGTTACAGCATAGGGAATGTAAAGTACAGTAGAGGGAATATAGTCAATCATATTATAATAACTATGTATGATGTCAAATGACTACTAGATTTACAGGGGTTATCACTTAGAAAGTTATATGTCTAATTATTGAGTTGTATACCTGAAACTAATATAATATTGTAAGTCAACTATAAAAAATTTTTTTAAAGTAAAAAAATAGAATTTAGGGAACTTCTTAATATACTAAGCTTTTGTGCAGTAATCTACAAAATTGTTTGGATATGAAAACTTGGTGAAAATAAATTAACTAGTCAATTGAGTTGTTCATGTTTATTTGAAACCTACAAACAATATAAAATAAAAGTTAAATTGGAATGTAGACAATTCACTACATCACTTCTTTTTTCTTTCTGTAGTAGTGTGCTGCTGTTCAAATAGCCATTATCAGTGCATCTTTCAAATCAAATGTTTTTTATAAACTCATAGTTTGATGTTATGGACTACATTCTATTCAACCCATGGGTATAGACATTTCAATATATTTGAGGATTCTCCTGCCAGAAAAAAATAGAGTTGTATTGTATTGTATTGAAATCTTCAATTTGTTTTAAGAATTGTTATTGGGGGGAGAAGGGGAAAGAAGAAAAAATTAGATGCAAAATAATTGTCAAAATGGTTTCATATTGATAAAGAAGTTAAAAATCAGTAATTAAGAGGAGGGAAGATGGCTGCACTGTGAAAAGCAGCAGAACACCCCCGTTCCCAGCCACAGACTCAATTTACTCCTGAAATACTTCATAGCCAGCTTGGAAAAAACAGAGAAACATGCTGGAGTGGACATATTTCAAGTAGGGAGCACTGAAGGAATATCATAGAGTCCAGTAAGAGAGAGAGGCATAGAAAGGAGGAGTCACCCCCTGAAGCCTGTGCTGGGCTCCGAGCCCCAAAGCTTGGAGGCTGCAAAGCCTCCTCCTCTTGGGAGTACAGAACCACATCCAAAAGTGGGGATCTCACACCTGGAGAAGAGGAGAAGGGAAGGAGAGTCTCCCCCCCCCCCAGAGCGCAGAGGGGCCCAGGGTAGCAGTAAGTCCTCGAGGAGGGGACAGTGCCTTTCTAGTGACACAAAGCCTCTAATGGCAGCCACAATCCAAGTCTAATGCTCAGGGCACCTACCATAGGAAAGTCTGTCCCAAAGTGTGTGGCACCCGAGTAGTAAGGGACCAGAGGTTGGGACTGAGCAGTCACACATGGGGACCCTCTGCCTCCATGTAAGGCATTGTGTTGAGCCCCAGAAAGCACTGAATCTGTGTGGTGCGGGAAGGGGAAGAGCCCTCCCGCCCTGAGCTCCCTATGCGGAGAGGCTGGGATTTGTGACCAGCACTGAGGGGTTCCATGGTGGCGCGTGGAGCCTCCCCAGCTTTGCTGAGATCAGTGGTGCAGGGAGCTGCATGGAGCTGACTTTGGGTCTCCTCCTGCTGGGTGCTTTGGCACACAGGTGGCGGGATCCTGCAGGCCAGATTCTCTGCCTATGTGTCGCTTTGTGCTTTTGTGAGTCTAATTGCTGAACTGGCTCCTACCTTCCCGGTGTGCACTGGGTGGACAGACCAGTGGAGGGTGGGAGTGGGGTCTGCACAGTGGACTGTTTGAGGGGCGGGCTAGTGCCACCAGCCAACCAGAGCTGGGAAAGGAGGGGCGGAGCCTGCCTGCCTCTCCTGCAGCCTGGGAGCACCACCTCCAATAGGAAAGGGGCTGGTCCAGCTCACTGAAGCCCCAGACACACCCGCAGGGCACAGTCCTGAGGGGGAAGGGAGAACAGGTCACAGAACATTATAAGAATAAGACTCTCAGGGACTGTTGTTTGGGACTGGAAGAAAAGCTGAAAATCCCTGCTGGGGGCTGGGCAGGCAAAGAGCTCACTGGAATGTTATTTAATCAAACCCACTGAGCCCAGGCTGCTGAAATGGCCAATACAGAAAAGGACACAAGCTGAAATCAATCTGAAGTTACAGCAGGCCAGAGCCTGGGGAACTAGAATCAGAGGACAAGGTAGGGACTGAGGAACTTTTGTTGGAGCAGAGACTAACCCCCACAGAGTGAGTGCCTGACAGCGAAACCTCTAAGTAAGGGGAAAGATACCCTGAGCTACACTAGCCAGCCTGCACCATAAATATACTACAGAAGACTCTGGAGTAAGACCAAACAACTACAAGGTTGAAAAACAGCTGACAAGAGGAGGTGGTCCATGGAGAGCATCAGATCAACCATCTACCTAAGGACACCAGAGTCAAACCTAGACAGCTCCTCACATTGGCTGATACACAAGCATCTCCCAGGAGAACTGAAACCAGCACACAAAACAGAGAGCCTCAGAAACACAAGCTGCCCAGAAGAAACCAACTTGATTGACTGTCTTTCCCCCCACTCTTTTTCCCTTAGGAAGAAGAGAAAGGGGAAAAAAAAAAAATCATTTGTTTTTTCTTCTTTTTAAATTTCATAATGATTAATTTTTAAAAATTTTTAATTAACTTTTTTCTTATTTTATTTTTTAAAGAATTTTCTTTTGCTTAGCTTGTTTTTGTTTTGTTTCTCTCTTTTGTTTTGTTTCTTTGCTTTTTTTGTTTTATTCTTGCTTCTAATATCAAGACTTTCTTGATATTCCTGCTTAATGGCTGGGAGTTATCATTATAACAAACAAGTTTACTAATTTTCTCTACAGTGTTTCCCAAATCTCTTATTGGACTCCCTCCCTGTCTTGGCTTTATCTCTCTCTCTCCTCTCGATCCATTGGCACAATTTTTTTTCTTTTTTCTTCTTCTTTTCCTTTTTTATTTTGTTTTCCTCCCTTCTGTCTTCCCATCTTTTTGTTAGATTGTTAGTTTCTCTTACTCTCTTTAATGTCTTTTTAGTTTTTCATTTTCAACTATTATCCTATTCCTATTCTCTCCCTTAATTGTTTGCTGGTCTTTCTTTCAGAATCTTTTCTCTGCCTCTATTGATCTCCCAGTAGCTTCTCTATTTTTTACATTTTAGTTTATTATTATTTTCTAAATTTTAGTCACTATTAACAATAATATACTTCTCTCTCTCTCTAAGATTTACTTTTCTTTCTCTTTCTTTTTTTTTAAGCTATTTTTTTTTTTTTTTTAATCTAGAACTTGTGTTCTCCCTTCATGCTCCCAGTTCTATTTTCACTTGGGTTGTCTTCATTGTGATTGTCAAGATATTTTGTAAGATACCCCTTGTTTTCTGGAAGTTTAGTTGGGTATTTTCCTGCCTTGCCAGCACCCGTACAACAGCTTACATGATGAGTTTGGGGCTGAGATGCACAGTTAGCCAACCTGAGAGGAGAGTCCTCCCAAGGACTGGTCAACAACACCCTAGATCCAGTCACAACAAAAGAACACAAAGAACCCACAAAAGGGATACCCACAAAAGGCACATGCCTAGAGCAAAGAGCTCAGAAGTATAAGGAAAACACACCTCTGGGCTACACTCGTCTCACAGTACAAAATCCCTCCCCACAAGACAGAGACAGCAAATATACTTAATATATAGATACAAACACTAAGACCTACCAAAATGGGGAGACAAAAAAACAACTCTCAAATTAAAAGAAAAGGAAAAATCACCAGAAAAAGACTTTGATGAGATGGAGTTAAGCAAGTTATCAGAAACAGAGTTCAGAGTATTGATTATGAAGAAGTTCAAGGAACTTATGAAGACACTAGATGATAAGATCAAAGACCTTAGTGAAAACATGAAAAAAGAGATACATAATATAAACAAAAATCAGACAGAAATAAAGAATGCTGTATCTGATATCAAGAATGCACTGGAAGGAATTAAAAGTGGGCTCAATGAAGCAGAGGATAGAATAAGTGACTTAGAAAACAAGGTAGAAAAAATCACTCAATCTGAGCATCAAAAAGAAAAAACACTTAAAAAGCATGAGGACAGTCTAGGGGAGGTTTGGGACAACATGAAGTGAAACAACATTCCCATTATAGGTACGCCAGAGAGGGAGGAAAGAGAGCAAGGGATAGAGAACTTGGTGGAGGAAATAATGACAGAAAACTTCCTTATGCTTAAGAGGGAGAAAGCCACACAATTTCAGGAAGCACAGAGGGTTCCAAATAAGAGGATTCAAAAAGACCCTCTGCAAGACACATCATAATTAAAATGGCAAATGTCAAGGACAAAGAGAAAATGTTAAGGGATGCAAGAGAGAGATAAGCAGTGACCTACAAGGGAACCCCCATAAAGCTGACAGCTGATTTCTCAACAGAAACTGTTCAGGCCAGAGGGAAGTGGCATGAAGTTCTCCAAGTAATGAAAAACAAGAACATGCAACTAAGATTGCATTATCCAGCAAGGCTATCATTTAAAATTAAAGGTGAAATAAAGAGCTTCCCAGACAAAAGAAGGCTAAAGGAATTCAGTACCACCAATCCAGCATTGCAAGAAATGCTAAAAGGACTGCTTTAAGAAAAAGAAAGAATAGTGAGAGAAAGGTACATCAGCATAAAGGGGAAAAATGACATTAAATAAGTTTATATCAATAGTAACCTTAAATGTAAATGGAATAAGTGGTCCAGTCGAGAGACATAAGGTAGCTGAATGGATAAGAAAACAGGACCCAAATATATGCTGTCTACAAGAGACCCACCTGAGAGCAAAAGACTCACACAGGCTAAAACTGAAGGGGTGGAGTAAAATATTCCATTCAAATAGAAAGGAAAATAAAGCTGGAGTAGCAATTCTTATTTCAGGCAAAATAGACTTCAAAACAAAGGCCATAACAAGAGTCAGAGATGGTCACTACATAATACCAAAGGGATCAATCCAACAGGAGGAATTAACCCTTACAAACATTTATGCACCCAATATAGGAGCACCTAAATATATAAAAAAAATCTTGGTGGACTTTAAGGGGGAGTTTGACAGCAATAGAATCATAATGGGGAACTTTAACACCCCACTGTCAGCATTGGACAGATCATCAAGACAAAAATCAACAAGGAAACACAGACCTTAAATGACTCACTAGACCTAATGGATTTAATTGACATTTACAGAACCATCCCAAAGCAGCAGAATACACATTCTTCTCAAGTGCACAGGGAACATTCTCAAAAATAGATCACATGTTAGGGCACAAAGCAAGTCTCTATAAATACAAGAAGATTGAAATCATATAAGAATCTTCTTCGGTCACAATGCCATGAAACTCGAAATCAACCACTATAAAAAAACTCAAAGATATTCAAACACATGAAAGTTAAATAGCATGCTGTTAAGCAATCAATGGGTTACCAATGAGATCAAGGAAGAAATCAAACACTTCATGGAAAATAATGAAAATGACCAGACAACAACCCAAAATCTATGGGACAGAGTGAAAGCAGTCCTGAGAGGAAAATTCATAGCATTACAGGCCTATCTCAAGAAACAAGAAAAAGATCTAATGAACCATCTAACACAACAACTAAAATAACTGGAATGAGAACAGCAAGAAAATCCCCAAAGAAGTAGAAGGAAGGAAATAAAAAAGATCAGAGCAGAAACTGATGACATAGAAACTAAAAAAGAATAGAATAAAATCAATGAAACCAAGAGCTGGTTCTTTGAAAAGATAAATAAGATTGATGCACCTTTAGCCAGAGTCATCAAGAAACAAAGAAGAGGAACCAAATAAATAAAATCATAAATGAAAGAGGCGATAAAACAACTGACCCAACAGAAATACAAAGGATTGTAAGAAAATACTATGAGCAACTATATGCCAATAAACTGGACAACTTTCATGAAATGGACAAATTCCTAGAAGCATACAACTTTCCAAAGCTGAATCAAGAAGAGGCAAACAACCTGAATAGGCAAATAACAACTAATGAAATTGAAGCAGTATTCAAAAAACTCCCAGCAAACAAAAGTCCTGGACCAGATGGATTTACAGGTGAGTTTTACCAAACATTCAAAGAAAAATTAACAACTATTCTACTCAAACTATTCCAAAAAATTCAAGAGGAGGGAAAACTCCCAAACTCCCAAACTCTTTTTATGATGCCAGCATCATTCTAATCCCCAAACCACATAAAGACACTACAAAGAAAGAAAGAAAATTATAAGCCAATATCCCTGATGAACATAGAGGCTAAAATCCTCACTAAAATACTAGGAAACCAATTCAGCAATACATTAAAAAGATCATACATCACAACCAAGTGGGATTTATTCTACCAGTGAAAGGCTGGTATAACATCTGAAAATCAATAAACATGATACATCACATAAACGAAGGACAAAAATCATATGATCATATCCATAGATGCAGAAAAAGCATTCAATAAAATCCAGCACCCATTTCTGATAAAAACTCTCAGCAAGGTGGGAATAGAGGGATCATACCTCAATATAATAAAGGCCATATACGACAGACCTACAGCCAACATCATACTCAGTGGGCAAAAACTAAAACCATTTCCATTAAAAAAAGGAACAAAGATTACATGGGAAAGTAGGAATTACAGGCATGGGGAAGTAGGCAAGGTGTGATGGTTAAGGGAATGCCCACTGGAGGTGGCAAAGGGCAGGTGCCTTCAGGACTCCATTGTTTCAGTAACACGGATGTTAATTTTTTCATGATGATAAGCAGTTCTCGGAAAATGGAGAATGGACCACATTCTCATTTTAACTCCCATGTGCTGGAGCGAACAGCTCTCAGTCAGGTAAGAATTTGCTTTCTCTAATCAGAACAGAATAATCAAAGCAAACAGCATGATTAATATTTCTTATAACTATAGTTAGTGCCCACTATTCTATTTCTGCCCCTAACACTTTGAAATGGGAAATAAATGTTAGATTCTGAACAAATTTTTTCTTGGTGTAATCTAGGTACTAGTAACCCTTTCATACTGCTTGTTCCTCTGATTTTATAATGAATGAAATACTTGAAATAGTATCACACTTGTCCTAGATATTATGAAAATGTAAACTTTTCAGTTAAGAAGGTGAGATCACTGATTCAGAGGAATTTGGCTGTTGAATCATGTGAGTTTCAAGACACACTAAAAGAAATTTTGGATTACATTTTTCAACTCACTTTCAGACATATTAATTAATTAATTAATTAACAAAATACATAGTGAATATCTACTTTGTTAAGCCCTCTTCAGGCATTAAGGTTACTGAAGAAAGAAGATAAAAATCTCTACTCTAAGAGATGTACATTCCAGTGGGGGAAATGGAAAAAAAAAAAGTATATATTTTAGAATATACCAGGAAATTATTAACAATAAGGACACAAATAAAACAAGGCCTTTCTTGTTTATAAATTTATGTAATATCTTGATTTGTGTAAAAGAGGCAACTGCTCCACTTAAAATGCAGACTCGGTGATTGCAGTAATGCCTGGCAGCCTGCATTTAGTGCCAGAATTTGAAGTGTCTTATAGCTGTTAATACATAGAGGAAATTAGAGCTGGTGCTTTTTCTTTCTTTTTTTAAATGGACCCTGAATTTCTTGCTTGAAGGAGCACTTATCTAGCAATAGCAAATTATTTCTTTATTATGTAGTCTTTTGAAATGTAAATGCAGAAAATGAAGGTCTTTGTGCTAAGAAGTCCAGGGATGACTCATTTACATTCTTTTGAATCACTTTTCTACTTAAAGAGATCCCTGCATAGTTATCTGGCACCTGCCACTAACAAAGAAGAGTCACAGTTTTCAGGCTCCTTCTGATGCTTACTCATGGTGTGACCTTGGGAAAGTTACTAAAACTCTCTGAATCATTTTCTCACCTGAAATATAGAAAGAACACTACCTAGCTCATTGGGTTATTGTGAGGATTAAATAAAATCATATAAATAAATTCCCTGGCTTAACATTCCCTCAGAAAATAGTTTCCACTATTATTTCTACTTTTTATTTATTTATATTTTATAATAACACTTTATTAAATTTATTGGGGTGACAATGGTTAGTATGAACATACAAGTTTCAGGTGTGGGTTTCTGTTACAAGATCTGTATATTGCTCTGTGTGCCTATGACCCAAAGTCATATCTTCTCCCATCACCATATATTAAGACCCTCTTCAACCCAGTCCCTCTACTACCTTCCCTCTGGCAACCACAACACTGCTGGTTGTGTCCACGAGTTTCAGTTTTACATCTTACATATGAGTGAAATCATAGGATTCTTAGCATTTTCTGACTGACTTATTTCACTTAGCATAATATTCTCAAGATCCATCCATGTGGTCACCAGGGGCAGTATTTCATCTTTAATTATGGCTGAGTAGTATTCCATTGTGAACATGTACCACATTTATTTTATTCAGCCCTCTATCGCTTAGGTTGTTTCCATGTCTTGGCCACTGTGAATAATGCTGCAATGAACACAGGGGTCCAGATATCTTTGTGAATACATGCTTTCAAGTTTTCAGGAGAGGGATTGCTGGGTCATATGATAGCTCTATTCTGAATTTTTTGAAGAATCGCCAGACTGTTTTCCATAGTGGTTGTAACAGTCTACATTGCCACCAGCAGTGAGTGAGGGGTCCCTTTTCTCCACAGCCTCTCCAACACTTGTTATTGCTTTATTTGTTGATAACAGCCACTCTAACAGGTGAGAGGTGGTATCTCATTGTAGTTTTGATTTGCATTTCCCTAATTGCTAGTGAGGTTGAACATCTTTTCATATATCTATTGGTTATTCATAGGTCTCTTGGGAGAGGTATCTGTTCAGGTCCTCTGACCACTTTTTGATTGGGCTGTTTCTTTGGTGTTGAGTTTTATGAGTTTTTTATATATTTTGGAAACTAAACCTTTGTTGGAGCTACTGCTTGCAGGTATCTCCCATCTGGTCGGCTGCTTGTTTGTTTTGTTGTCAGTTCCTTTTGCTGTGAAGAAGCTTTTTAGTTTGATACAGTCCCATTCATTTATTTTTGCTTTTACTTCCCATGCCTTTGAGGTCAAGTTCATAAAATTTTCTCTATCATCAAGTCCTTAACTTTGGTACTTATGTTTTATTCTAAGTAACTAATTGTTTCAGGCCTCACATTTAGGTTTTTGATCCACTTTGAGTTCATTTTTATACATAGGGACAAACTAATCCTGTCTCATTCTTTTGCATGTGGCTTTTCAGTTTTCTCAACACCATTTATTGAAGAGACTATCTGTACTCCATTGTGTGTTTCTGGCTCCCTGGTCAAAAATTATCTTCCCATATGCATGTGGTTTTGTATCTGGGCTCTCTATTCTGTTCCACTGATCTGTGTGTCTGTTTCTGTGCCAATCCCATGTTGTTTTGATTATTGTAGCTCTGTAGTATAATTTGAAGTCAGGTAGTGTGATACCTCAAGTTTTGTTCTTTTTTTCTCAGGGTTGCTTTGGCTATTAGGGCTCTTTTGTGGCTCCAAACAAATCTGATGATTTCTCATTCTATTTATTTAAAAAATGACATTGGTGTTTTGATGGGGATGCATTAAATCTGTATATTGCTTTGGGTAATATGGCCATTTTAACTATGTTGATTCTTCCAATCCATGAACATGGGATATTTTCCTATTTTGTTGTATCTTTTTCAATTTCTTTTAATACTGTTTGTCATTTTCAGCATATAGGTCTTCCACATTCTTTGTTAAGTTTATTCCTAGATATTTTATTCTTTTGTTTGCAATTGCAAAAGGAATTTTTTTTTCATTTTTTTTTTTTCTGAAGTTCTGTTGTTAGTATACAGAAAGACAATGGATTTTTGTACATTGATTTTGTATCCTGCAAATTTACTGTATTTGTTTATTGTTTCTAATAGTTTTTTGGTGGAGTCTTTAGGGTTTTCTAAATACAGAATCATGGAATCTGCAAAAAGTGACAATTTTATTTATTTCTTCCCTATTTGGGTGCCTATTCTTTCTTTCTCTTGCCTATTGCTCCTGCTAAGACTTCCAGAACTATGTTGAATAAGAGTGATAAGAATGGTCATCCTTGTCTTGTCCCTAATATTAGAGGAATATCATATAGGCCCTCTATTATATTAAGATACTTTTCTTCTATTCCTATTTTATTGAGTGTTTTAATCATAAATGGATGTAGTAATTTATCACATGCTTTTTCATCCATTGATAAGATGATATGATTTTGATTCTTTCTTCTGTTACTGTGGTGTGTTACATTGATTGATTTACGTATGTTGAACCATCCTTGTGCTCCTGGAATGAACCCCACTTGATCATGGTGTATATTATTTTTATAATGCGTTGTTTTATTTGATTTGCTAGTATTTTATTTAGGATTTTTGCATCTGTATTCATCAGAGATATTGGTCTGTAGTTTCTTTCTTTGTGTGTTATCCTTCCAGGTTTTGGTATCAGGGTTATATTGGCCTCATAAAATGTGTTAGGAAGCATTGCCTCTTCAATTTTTTGTAAGAGTTTGAGGAGGATAGGTTTTAATTCTTCTTTAAACATTTGTTAGAATTCACTGGTGAAGACTTCTGGTCCTGGACTTTAGTTTTTTAGTCGGTTTTTGATGGTTGTTTCAATTTCCTGCTACTGATCATTTAGATTTTCCAGTTCCTCATGATTTAGTCTAGGAAGGTTATATATTTCTAGAAGCTTATCCATTTCTTCTAAGTTATTGAGTTTGGTGGCATATAGTCTTTCATAATATTCTAGTGTGATCCTTTGTATATCTGTGATGTCTGTGGTGGCTTCTCCTTGTCTCATTTCTGATTTTGTTTATATGGGTCTTTTCCCTTTTTCCTTAGGGAGACTAGCCAGGGGGTTGTCAATTTTATTAATCTTTTCAAGGAACCAGCTCTTTGTTTTATTTTTATTTTTTTTGCATTGTCTTTTTGTTCTCTATTTCATTCAATTCTGCTCTAATTTTTATGACTTCCTTTCTTCTGCTGCCTTTGGGTTGCTTTTGTTTTCCTTTTTCTGTATCTTTAAGATGTGATGTTAGGTTGTTTACTTAGGATTTCTCTTGTTTTTAGATAGGCCTGTAATGTTATAAACTCCTTCTTATTACTACTTTTGCTGCATCCCAGAAGTTTTGATATGTTGTGCTGTCATTCTCATTTGCCTCTACATCTCCTTTGATCTCACCTTTTATTTCTTCTTTGACCCAGTCATTTCTTAGTAGTGTGATGTTTAATCTCCATCTATTTGTGAGCTTCTTTACTATCTTTTTTTTAAAAAAAATCTGTATTGATTTCAGAAAGAGGAAGAGAGAAGGAGAGAGAGAGATAGAAACATCAATGATGAGAGAGTATGATTGATTGGCTGGCTTCTGCACACCCCCAACTGTAGATTGAGCCTACAACCCAGGCATGTGCCCTGACCAGGAATTGAACCTCAATCTCCTGGGTCGTAAGTCAATGCTCAACTACTGAGGCACGTCTGGCTGGACTCTAATTTGTTTTTGCAGTTGATTTCTAATTTCAAGGCATCACGGTCAGAAAATATGCTCGGTATAATTTCAATCTTCTTGAATTTGTTGATGCTAGTTCTGTGACCCAACACATGGTATACCCTTGAGAAGGTTCCATGTGCCCTGGAGAAGAGTGTATATTCCGATATTCTGGGGTGAAAGGCTCTGTAAATGTCAACTATATCCATTTGATCTAGAGTTTCACGTAAGGTTGATATTTCTTTATTGATTTTCTGTTTTGTGATCTTTCTAGAGCCATCATTTGACTATTATGATCCCCAAGTATGACTATGTTTTCATCTGTTTCTCCCTTTAGTTCTGTGAGTAGTTGCTTTATGTATTTCAGTGCTCCCTTGTTGGGTGCATATATATTGAGAAGTGTTATGCTTTCATGATGATGTAGTGTCCCCTTTATCATTATGAAGTGTCCATCTTTGTCTCTTGTTACCTTTGTTGTCTTGAAATCTATTGTGTCAGATATAGGTATGGCTACACCTGCTTTTTTGGTGGATGTTATTTGCTTGGAGAATCATTTTCCACCCTTTACTTTGAACCTACCTTTGTCTTTGCAGTTTGGATGTGTCTCTTGTAGGCAGCATATGGTTGGGTTTTGGTTTTTGATCCACTCTTCTACTCTGTGCCTCTCTATTGGTGAATTCAGATTATTTACATTTATGGTAATTATTGGTTATGAGGATTTCCTATAGCCATTTTATCTTTTGTTTTCTGGTAGCTCTGTGCCTCCACTGGTTCTTTTCCTTTGTTTTTCTGTCTGCTCTTTTTGTTTGGTGGTGTTTCATACTTCTTTCCTTTGGGTCCTCTGTTTTTTTAAGCTGTGTATCCTTGTTTAGGGATTTGTGTGTGTGGTTACCATCAGGTTTATAAAAGATAAAGTTTCATATATACAGTAGTTTTTTATTTCAAGTGCATCTGATGTTCATCCTTTGCCAGTTCAGACTTTACCCCTCCCCTTTTATGTTTTTGTTGTCAAAATTATTCCTGTTTATGCTTTAAGTTTTTGGTGATCTTACTTGTGGTGTTGTGACCTTATGTTCTTTGTTTCAGGTAGAATGACTCCCTTGAGTATTTCCAGCAATAGAGGTTTTATGGTGATGAATTCTCTCAGCTTCTGTATGTCTGGGAACATCTTTATTTCTCCATTATACTTAAAGAATAATTTTGCTGGATATATTATTTTTGGCTTGTAATTTCTCTCTTTCAGGTGTTTGAATATTTGGTTCCACTCTCTTCTGGCTTGTAGAGTTTCTGCTGAGAAGCTGGATGAAATTCTGATAGTTTTTCCTTTGTAGGTCACTTCCTGCTTTGAGAATTTTTCCTTTTTCATTAATTTTTGACAATTTTAATACAATGTGCCTTGGAGAGGGACTGTTTGGATTAAAGTAACTAGGTGTTCTGTTTGCTTCTTGGATTCAAGGGTGTAGTTCTTTCCATAGTTTTAGGAAGTTCTCATCCACTATTTGTTTGAATAGACTCTCTCTTGCCTTTTACCTCTCTTCTTCTTCATGAATGCCTATAATTCTAATTTTGCTTTTTCTGATGCAATCAGAAAGTTCTCGTACAGCTCCTTCAGTTTTCTTTATGCTCAGGTCTCTCTCTTCTTCCCTCTCCATAATTTCTAGGTTCCTATCTTAAATATCACTAATTCTTTTCTCCATCTGGTTGGCTCTGTTTTGTAGCTCATTCCTAATCTCCTTAATTGCATACTTCGTTTCCAGGATTTTGATTGGTTCTTTTTTAAAGTTTCAATCTTTTTGGTAAAGTACCTGTTTTGTTCATTGATTTGTTTTCTGAGTGCACTGAATTGCCTGTCTGTATTTTCTCACATCTTGTTGAGTATTTTCAGAACTGCAGTCTTGAAATATCTGTCCTATATATCACATGTTTCCATGTGATGCAGCTTGATTTCTGAGGATTTTTTATTTCCTTTTTGATCATTCTCGTTACCATGGTTGGTCAGGGAATTTGTTCCTCTCCTTCTAGGCATAAATGTTCTTTCTATAGCAATGTTCTCTGAAGAGGTCTTTCTACTATTTTCCAGTAGTTGGTGCTGAATCGCAATTTTTTTACCTCTGTGATCTCCCAGACTTGACCTTCATGGGCCTCCATAGGAAAAGACACTTGTGCTGCTCGGGGTGGGGTTTGTTTTGCTGACACCATAATGGAGGTCAGTTCCATGGGTCCCACCACAAGCACCAAACCTGGGGATCAGTCACAGAGGGAAACAGCAGTTCTACTGTAATATCTTTTGGTTTATAGATAAAATGTTATAAACCAAACACTGGGGCCAATAGGAAGTGAGTTTTGGGAGCCCTAGGGGGCAGCAGGGCTCTCTGGTTCAATTTCTGCGTCAGAAACACCCCCACTGGACCATGGGACAGCCCAAGGCATAATCCTGTGCTTTGTCAGGTGTCTGTTACTGTTCACCCCTCTCACCTTACTGGGCTGCCCCCCGCATCTCTCTCTTTCTCCCCTTTCCCAGCCAGGTCCTGAGCTTCCAGCTCCAGGGCTGCATTTGTGGGCCATCTGGGCTTTCCTCCTTTCTCACCTCCCACTTAGTCCTGGTTGCCCACCTTTAGATGTTTCAGTGTACAGGTCTCTCAGGCATGCCTCTGTGTTGAGTAGGGAATTCTCTGTTGAATTATAGTTAGTTAATTTGTTGAAATTTCAAGGGGAGAGGTCAAGGGGATCTCTCACACTGAACATTGCTCTGATGTCCTACTGCTGCTTTTTAAATCCCATTTTGCATTCTAAAAGCAAGGTGAGTCTTGCATAAAGTTCTCGTGATTCTTCATTTTGTTGTATCATAAATTAATGTCCATATTACTGATTCAAGGTTTGATGTTGATTGAATAACAACAAATTTTCACCAAGTGATAAATCAATGAATTGTTTTGGTTGAAGCATATTTCCTGCTTGTTTCACTAAACCTTCTCCTACAGAAGAAAAATCCTTCTTCACTGAAGCCTGTGCGCTTGAAATTTAATGAAGACAGTCTCTATTCAAGACCTCCAAATGGGCAGCATTAGGGTTCATTAGGTACTGTTTTCCATATATTGATATATATATATTGACACATATGGAAAACCCATGTTATACCTGTGGGGGATCAGACTGGGCTTGGGTTCAGCAACCTCAGTACTTGGGTTCTGGCTAGGAAAGAATTCAGAGCCAAGACTCCAACTATAAGAGAACATTTATTTATAAGATCACAGAGGTAAAGGAAAAACCTTTGGGGTTGGGGAGTGAAGAAGCTAATGGTAACAAGTCTAGGGGTGGGCATAGGTATAGGGGGTGGGGGAAGGAAAAGGGAAAGGTGTGGGCATGCTTTCAGGAGGGAGAGGGCACTGGGTCCTCTCTTCTAAGGCTTTTAAAGGTCAAGATTTTAGGAGAGGTCCCAGGGGAAGATCTCAATAGAATATTCAGTAACTTTCCAGGTGTGTCCTGGGTTATGGGTTCCACTGATTGATTGGTCAGCACTAGTCATCGGGTCATTATCCAATGTAGCTGGTCTTTTCTGGGCCTGGAGCTGAAATACAACTGAGGCTTAGATGTTACCTTTAGGGAGGAAAAGTCAGGGGGTCCAAACTGCATGATTAGGGGCATGCTAGGGGAGGAAAGGTCACCCTGGGGGTGAAGTCCCACCCTACAACTGTCCATTGTTAGGCATCCTGGGATTTCTGCCCTGGTGACCTTCTGTACCTGGCCCACAGTCTTTGCTCTGCTCATGTCTAACTTCCCACCACATTATGAGAATGATTGTTCATTTCTACTTGACATTATGTTCTACTTTTTAGGAGGAATTTTCTCCTGACCCTTTATCTCTCTTCTTTTTTTTTTCTCATGTTCAACAAGGGCCCTTCCTTCATAAGTGTTCTCTCTGAAATGCCTGCAGCCTCAAGAATCTCTCTGTCTTTTGAAGAATGAAATACTAATTATTATACCTATTTCACATTTAATCACAGTATGATATAAAGGTGTTTTTAATTTCCAGACTTGAGTGCCATTCTGTACAAATGGATGGCAAAATCTTCAAAAGCAGGTACTGCATCTTATACTTTGTCTCAGCACATTTTAGTGCCTTATGTATAGTGATAGCTCAACTGATATGTGTTGAAAAAAAATGTTACAAGAAATGTTTTTTTCCTTTGATTTTGTTTCATAAATTATAAATCTTTAGTATGACAAGCTTTGAAAAATATGCTTGCACCTTATACAGAGGACATACAAATTAACTTACAGTATTCCCCCCCATTATCTGTGGTTTCACTTTCTGCAGTTTCAATTACCTATGGTCAATTGCTCACTGTCTGAAAATATTAAATGGAAAACTTCAGAAACAAATAATTCATAAGTTTTAAACTGTGTGCCATTCTGAGTAGCATGATGAATCTTGTACCATCCTGCTCTGTCCCGTACCACCCACGATGTGAATTGTCCCTTTGTCCAGCTCACTCATGCTGCAGAGGCTTTCTGCTTTTAGTTAATTAGTAGCCATCTGGATGGTCAGATCAGTTATCAGTGAGAGATAACTGATTCACATATGTTTTATTACAGTATGTTGTTATAATTGTTTTGGTTTATTATTAGTTATTGTTGTTAATCTTTTACTGTGTCTAATTTATAAATTAAACTTTATTGTAAATTGGTATGTTTAGGAAAAAACAGTATATAAAGTTTGGTTCTATGTGTGGTTTTAGGCATTCATGGGGGTCTTGGAAGGTATCTCCCATTGATAAGGGGGATGACTGAAATATATTTTTCCTTTTTATCTGATATTTTTGTGGTTTAGTGCTTACAGATACTGAGTTCTGTATTTCACGCTACCTATTGACCTAATATTTTTTTCATGTGCTCTTAGAAGAGATCTGTGAAATTGAATTTATGTTTTTGAAGGCCTTTGGGATGTTTGTGTGAAAGTGTGTAAAATGCAAATTATCATTGCAGACTTTGATGCTTTCATTTGTATGTGTTTTTTTTACTGAAATTTTGGAGGTTAGGAATCTTTTCATTACTTTGTTAAAAAATATTCAACTAAATTTTCTCTTCTCATGAGCAGGTTGGTTCACTGTTGTCTTGCTAATCAGTTTTACATTTTCTGGTCAATTTTTTTAAACAAACTATATCTGAAATATTAGTTATGAGCATAGGCAAACTGTAGGCAACTCAGAACAGTGTGGAAAATTCCCAGAGTCCCAAACCTTTTCATAGCCTCTGTGAGTGACTGTCTGTAACATTTTGCTTAAATCCCAGACCTGCTGTAAGTAATCACAGCAAAAACTTGTTTTGAAGGAGTCCTGAGGCTCAGCTCAACTAGTCAGGTAAAATCCTTCCCCCCTCAGTCTCAGGCTTGCCAGTTAGTAGTTGGCATGGCTGGATGTGGCTGCCATGGAAAAGCTAATGCTCTGTGCTCTGACTATTGCTCTCCTCAGAGCAAGAACAAAATGAAAGAATGAATGCTTGATAATTAGATGAAGCCTTGTCTTGCTTTGTTATTAAAGACCAGGTTGATATTAAAGAAAGCTTTCATAGTTAGCACAGACATAGGCAAGTTGTTTTCCTCTACTTCAAGTCCTTTATTTGAAAGAGTAAGGTCCAACAAAAACTTGTTGTGGAAAATATAATAATATGGAAAGTTAAGTGAATTGCACCTTAATAGGCCTGGGGCTCATTTCCCAGAACCCTGATACTATGAGCTATCTTTTCCAGAATTTCTGGGAATTCAGTGGTATTTTACTAAGCCCATGTTTTAGAGCTGGATTTTTGTCTAATTGTTTAAAGAACAGAAAAAAACTGCCCTGGCTTCAGGACAGGGTGGCTCAGTTGGGTGGAGCATAGTCCCATATGCCAAAAGGTGGCAGGTTTGACCCCCTGTCAGGGCACATGAGGATGGTAATGGATTGATTCTCTCTCTCTCAAATAACAAAATAGACAAACAAAAAAACATTAAAACAAAAGATTAGAAAAAATCAGTCTCCTGGGTGATATTCACTGTGCTGTATTATTTTTCATGCAGCACAGTGAATATCACTTTCATTTAATTTTCAAAACTGCTCAATGAAATAGGCAATGAATTCCTGATACTTATATTTCACAGATTTTCTCAACATTTTTTAACTTAAGTAGACATTTCAAGAACTGTAAAAATAGTAACAGAATTTTGAAAATATGTATATATTAAGGAAATTACAGAGGAGGCAACAAATACATCAATTACATGAGAAAAGTTGAACTCTTTGTCAAGACAGTTGAAGATAAGCATAGAATGATGAGGCAAAGTGACGTAGGGTATATGGCAAAAGGTTGTAACCGACAAGGGCTACAGGGTCTACTAAGGAGGTCACAGACCAACCCCAAAGTGTTTATGGCTTAGAAACCAGCAGAAGACTAGCTCAGCCAACATGGCAACAAGTTTACATCACATTATTCACTGGCCTCATTATTCACTCATTGTAATACGTTAGCCTAAGTAAACAACATGATCTAAATGGAAAGCACATGTAAGGACATAACATGGCCATGACACTTCTGAGAAGTCTCCACCCCTTTCCCCAGAAAAACTCTGACTATTCCTCCCCTTTATTGAATGCCCTACCCCTCAATTAACTGAGCCCATAAAAGAAATAACTCCCCCTAGGGAGGAGCTGCTCTGCCTGTGGAGTAGCCCTTTCTCTGTCTCATTGCTTCACTAATAACTCTCTTTCATTTTAACTCTATGCTGGCTTGAGGCTGAATTTGAATTCTTTCCTTTGTAAGGCCAAGAAACCATAGTGGGTGGTGGACAGTTGGGTCCCCAGACCCTCAGGATGTCTGCATCCAAAGAAGAATTAGAAATGAAAAGGGTGACATTCCCTTGGACTTACCAAGTCACACTGAGTTCTTGTTAACACAGAAATTTCTAATATAGTGAATTTTGTGAATGTAGTAAATATGTTGGGGAAAAGTGTTAAATACTTCAAATATATATACTCAAAGCTGTCACATTGAAAAAAGGTAGAAATGAATATTTTATTAATAAATTTTAACCAACTAATATGGCATCCATTACTCCAGTTGCAATGAGTGAAATAATCGAAAGATACAACCATAGAGGGCCTTAGTTTCATTTTTGCCAGAACGCTTGTCTTTTAATGAACAAACTGAGAAATAAAGAAGCTATAATTATTCTAAATCACACAAGTAGTTATCAGCAAAGTAGGACTAGAATGCAGATATTCAAGGTTTGGGTCTAAAATTTCTGCAGTTTAGTTTTGTTTCCTATTATTTTTACAGCCAAACCCCACATCTGTAAATTTTCTTTTCCCCAGGTTTAACTGTGGAATAAAATCCCAGCATTGGCTTCTCTGCTGGTATTGAAACATGTCCGTAAGACCTATTTATTCTTAAAGTCTTACTATGAAGTAATAGTGAAAAAGAATAAAATATTAAAAAATAACAAAGATTTAGAAAAACTCAAATAATTTATATAATAGTTATTCATATATTTTAATTATATAAAAAATCTTTATTTATCTTCTTTCTTTATTTACTATAAAATCCAGAGGGGAGCTTGTAAGATTTTTTTCTGTCCTTCAATCCTCCCTTCTTTTCTTTGTTGATTTTTGTTTAAAGCTATTTATTTTTCATGATCCACAACCATTTTCTTCATCACCACTTTAACCATGATCCATCATTTGTTTGCTTTTACATTTGGATTTTTGGTCTTTCTAAAAATTGCTCATCATTAATTATCACTAAAGTCTTCTAGCCTCCATCTAATTAATGTTGCAAAATTCTATTTTATCTTCTGAGCAGTTTCACAAGTAAACATTGATATGTGTATGTTTTACATATTAATCAGGAGATATTGTAACAAGAAAACTGATCGAAGTTGAAATAGCTAAGCTTTTCCACTTCTACCTTTTATATGCCAGCGTTTCTTTTGGTATTAATATTCTCTAAGTACCTTTTAGAACCAGGATTGTATAATCCTTTAAGTTGATGGTCAGTGGTAGATAAAAATTATATAATACATAATTAATTATGGAAGAAAAATATATAAAAATAATAAATTTAATATAGAAATCCTTTAACTTTTTTTTTTGACCAGGGTGTGGGAAAGTTTGATTCAAATTTGGTCAAGTTTATGAATTTTTTTCTTTAAAGAGACAAAGTGAGCTCCATTTTGACACATGACCTCAGTATTTCAGATGCCTGAACTATGTCATAAACTAATGCCAACTACAGATGGCCATGTCACAAAACTATCAATGTGAGTATTGATTTGTAGAAAAAAATGACTATTAGAAAACAACTCAAATTATATTAATGATAGGTTAATGCCCATATCTTTTGTAGAAATGCAACAATATTTGATTTTATAAGATTGATAACATATCGTACTGTAAATTTTTTGAGGGAATGAATTCTATTGTGTCTCCTCTTGCCTAGGTATTTGCTAAACTCTGGGGTGGGAAGTGGGGATGGTAATGTAAGGAGGGCAGAGTTGCTGTTTTTAACAGAAGGTGAGAGGACAGCTCTCTAACATCTGAAAATACATTTCAAATGCATTTCTCATGCATTTGAAAACTTTGTTGGAACAAGGGATGCAGTATTTTCTAAAAACCAGGTGGGAAGAATGGAAAAATGAGAAAACAACAACTGATGTAGGGTTTTCTTGAATCCTGCCCAATATAGCTTCCTGGAGAGGTGAGAAGAATTTAGCAAAAAGCAGCAGCAGTAGCAGAACTAATGCAAAAAGCTCAGGGACAAGTGACCTAGATGAATGTACAACTATGGAGTAGTAAGAGAGAGGAATTCAGGAAACTTCCTGGGTGTCTTTAAAATTAGTTTAAAGAGAAAAACAAAAAACAAACAGACAAACAAAAGAGCTTGGAATTCCTTTTTGTGCAGAGTAAGAAGCTAGTTTACATTAATACAATATTAGTCAGAACACCCCTATTCTCTTAGGTCTCCCCTCCCTTGCTAAACTCTGGTAGTACCAACACAGCAGCTGCCAAGGCAGGTTGGAGAGAAGTCACCACTTTCCCTGACTCTCACTGGCTTCTACCTTGAGTTAAATCACTGATTCAGGGAAGCAAAGATTAATTCAGATAATTATTTTAATAGCACTGTAATTAATAAATCAAACTATGTAGCTTTGCATGTAATAAGACTATCTTACTTAGAAAAAACAAAACAAACAAGTATTGGCCTTTTGGAGTTTTAATCTGGGGACAGGAACAGATTGCTCCTAAATCAATTTTAAACAGATGATAAAAACAAGTAAGTTTTCTTGTTAATCATAAACCACATATCCTACTTGATTACCAGGATGGTTATATGTATCTTCTTAATTTCATTCGTAAGAGCTTTTAACTTTTAAATTAAATTTCTCCTTGAATGGAGTTGACTTTCTTTTGAAAACTTCCTTCAGGAAGCTCTCTGGATTTATATACTAATTTGGGTCAATTGCTATCTAATCATAATGCTCACTGCTCACGTAATTTGGGGGCTCTCTTTGAACTGTACCACTAGGTCAGGTCTATATTTTCTTTCTTATCTTTGCACATCTCTTCTGCTTTGTGAAAAAAGCATGTGAGGCAAAGACCTTTTCAAGAACTTACCAGTCTTTAAATTATTTTCCTATTCCCTATTCATGTGACAGTTCAGCTGGATATAGAATTTAAGACTCAAAATTACTTATACTGAAAAAGGGCATATATATATTTCATATTTCCCTTTGGAAGTGAACTTTAAAAGCTCTTTGAATATTTTCCCTTGTGAAAACTCATAAGAATGTGCTTAGTATGGATATTAGTTTATTCATCTTGCATGGTACTCTAAGTACTATCCTTCACATTACTTCAGTTTTCATATGCTACCCTACTAAACCTCAAAAGTGTCTGAGGTTCTTTCAGCAAGATTTTCCCTACAGACTTCTTCTTTGGCTGTATTCTGAACTGAAACTTCCTTCTTTTTAATAGATGGATCAATATAAACCCATTTACTTTTCATCTTCAGGCAGTTGTCAAAATCACTCATCACTAATGGCATATCCTGTTTGCATATATCATAGACTTAATTCTATCCATATTTTCTTACTTCCTTTCAATTGGTTTAGGGGAAAATAAAGGAAAAAGACATGTGCTCAGTCTGACACTTTGATCTAGAAGTCACAGAGCAGTGAATATATATACACACACACACACACACACACACACACACACACATTCCTGTAGCTTAGTGCTCTTGTTATTTATAATAACACTAGACCCTAACACTTTTGCCTGGTAGAAGTTAACCAAAGGGGTGATGACTGCCACCCTGACAAAAATGATTATAAAAGTGATTCAGTCCAGTTTTGAAGAAAGGTGAACAAAAAAAACCTAAATATACTATTATAATCCAATGGTATAGAACTAAATTTCACCTCTATTTAAAAATTAGCAGTGTCAGTGCTTTGAAATATGATGCCTAAATGGCACATTTTGGAAATTTTATGTCAGTCATTCTGATTCCTGGATTCTCATGCAGTTTTTTATTTGTTTGTTTTCTATACTAGAACAAATAAAAGAGTTTTGCCCCTATGTGCAAACAGTAATTTGCAGTTGTTGAAATTTTCAAGTAGCCCTCCCATTCCACTAGAGAATATGATATTACAAATACTCTGCATATCTTGGAAATGATCAAATCACATGGGTTAATTCCCATTTCTCCCTGAACTCTACTACTTGACTTCTGCATTTTATGCTGAACAACAAAATTAAATCTAAATTGTCCTTTTGATATTTCACTCTCATAAATGTTTTTCCTGAGGTCTTCCCTACTGTAATAAATGAAAAATTTATTCTTTTATTTACTTTATCCAAAAATCTTATCCTTTTTGCCTCTTTTCTGCCTTATAACCCATACCCAATCCAGCACGGACTATTGTTAGTTCCACCTTCAGATTGCATACAGAGTAACTGCCCCCATAATTGCTGCCTCTCTTGCTACCTCTGGCCTCCTTACTTCTGCCCTTACCCCCTTCATTTTGTCCTCAGCAAGCAGCCAGAGTGACCCTGTTAAGTTGTAAATTTGATCACTCAGATCACAGTCGCTCAGTGGTTCCCGTCTCACTCAGAAGGAAAACAGCAATGCCTGCAGTGCCCTAGAAGGCCAACATGCTCTGGTCTTTCTCATATTTCCCTGACTTTATCGTCTCTATGTCCACCCTTTTCACCCTGTTCCAGCACCTGACCTCCTCACTCCATAGGAAAGCTGGCACGTTTGGGGCATTGCCACTTGCTGTTGGCCCTGCCCATCTACCCTTTCCTCAAATATGTCTCACTTACTCCCATGCAGCACTTTCTTATACAACTGTTACTGCCCAAAGAGACCTTCACTGGCCACTCAGTTTAAAATTTTAACTGTCATCTAATGCTCCTTATTCATCTTCTTTTTTCTCCTCATTGTTTAAAATATTTATTTCCTCATTTATCTTGGTTTATGTTTGCTTGTTTGTTTCTTACCCCTGTTAGTATTTAAGCTCCATCAAGGTAGAGATTTTTATGTTTTGTTTACTTTTGAATCTCCAGAATCTATCAGAATACTTTGGATACAGCAGTGCTTCATAAACATTGATAGAAGACTGAAGGGAAAAAGGAAAGAAGGAAGCAAGGGAGGCAGGGAGGGGAAAGAAGTAAGAACCCTATTTCGGATTTCATCCTAAATTGAGTGTAAAGAGAGAGATTTAATCGATTCATTAAAAGCCAGCTTGAGTTTTCTTCCAGTTAGGAATGCGGTGTTCTTTGGGGGGAGAAATTACATAGTTTTCTCAACAATGTTTTCATTTTGAGTGGAACACAGTAAGAATAGCTTATCCTGCAATTATTGCAGGGGGTAAAATCTAGGAGACACATCTGCTTGCTTGTACATGAACTGAATATTGACAAATTTATAAAATGATTTTAGCATATGCCAGGATACGCAGCATATGTCTTGAAAAGAATTTATGTTTTTTGTGTGAAAAGAATAAGAAGGTTTTATGCAAGACTTCCTGTAGAGGTTTTCAGTACCGTTTGGAGAGGGGTAACTTTTTATTTTGGGTGAGACCATCTTTGTTATTGATATGTATGTTTCCACAAAAAGCTTGCAGAATATTCTAATTTCATTTCAACAATGTTTTCCCAGCTGTTTTTCATTATGTCCAACACACGGTTTATTTATAACAATGGGCTTGAATACTTTTGTTGAGGAAAATAAAATTATAGATGGAAATCTTATTAAATAGTCCCCGATACCTCAAGTAAATGGCCAGGCTGGAAGCTTGTGTAGAACAGAATACTCTGAGAGGGTTTGCCAACTAGATTTGTTAAGTTTCTTGTTCTTCAATAAGAAAAGATGTTAAGAGAGTAGACGTTATCTCCCTGATTAATATATTTGAACAAGCTGCACCATCAGAAGTAACAATATATAATTTGATTTTAAATGACAGACTCCTTTCTGAAATTTTATAAAATTTAAAATAATAAAAGTAACTACCATTATAAAATAAACCTGTTTTTTAACATGAACAAAACTTTCTCAATTTTCCGTCTGATATACATCAGTGTATCTTTTAAAAATTTTGTTATATATTTTTTGTTTTCTTTTCTTACATACCAAAAAATAAACAGACTTTAATTCTTCCAAGGTCTCCATTTAAATCAAGGTAATGGCTACCACTCCATCACTTGTCTTGGATGCATTGTACACTCCCTCACAGACATTTGATTGCAAGACTGCTCAAACTGACATAACACTCAGACTTCAGGCAGAAAATCCTGAGAACCGAGAACAAAAAATTAGACTATTAATACTTTCTTTCAAGCTTGACAATGCTACTTTTGATGAAGAGTTGAAAATTCTTGACTAAAATCTATTTATGATTCAATTGGACTAAACCAGAAAATTTTATAGCAAATTGTTTATACATCACCAAGACAAAAATACTGCTTTTTTTAACATCACATTTTATTTATTTATTTTTAATGTTTAAAAAAATATCTCAATTAGAGTTTAGGTTCAATATTATTTTGTATTAGTTTCAAGTGTACACCATAGTGGTTAGATAATCATATACGTTACAAAGTGTTTTCCTGATATTTCCAGTACCCAGCTGGCACTATGCATCATTATTACAACATAACTGACCATATTCCCCATGCTATAATTTACATCCCCATGACTATTTTGGAATTACCTACCTGTACTTCTCAATAGCTTCACCTTTTTCACCCAGTCTCCCAAACTGCTCCCCTCTGTCAACCATCAGTATGTTCTCTGTATCTATGAGTCTATTTCAGTTTTGTTTGTTTGCTTGTATTGTTCATTTGATTTCACATATAAGTGAAATCATATGGTATTTGTCTTTCTCTGACTCATTTATTTCACTTAGCATTATACTCCCTAGGTCCATCAATGTTGTCACAAATGGTAAGATTTCTTTTTTTTTTTTTTTTAAATAACTGAAATAAAGCAGTTTACTACTCCTAGGGCCTAAAAGAAGTACACTACATGCTTCTAGAGTTACAGATTTTGTTCTTTTTTATAGCCATTTTTTATTCATATCTTTAATCTTTTTTTTCTTCTTCTTCTTAAGAAGACCCTTTAACATTTCTTGTAATACTGGTTTGGTGGTGATGAACTCCTTTAGCTTTTCAGGTCTAGGAAGCATTTTATTTGTTCTTTTGTTATAAGTAATAGCTTTGCAGGGTAGAGTAATCCTGGTTGAAGCTCCTTGCTTTTCATCACTTTGAATATTCTGTGCCAATCCCTTCTGGCCCTCAAAGTTTCTGTTGAGAAATCAGCTCACAGTCTTATGGGAGCTCCCTTGAAAGTAACTAATTGCTTTCCTCTTGCTGCTTTTAAGATTTTCTCTTTGTCTATAACCTTTGGTGTAGGCCTCTTTGAGTTCATCTTTTTTGGGACTGTCTGCACTTCCTGGACCTGTATGTTTATTTACTTCACCAGGTTAGGAAAGTTTTCCATCATTGTTTTTTCAAATAGGTTTTCAATTTCTTGCTCTCATTTTTCTTCTTCTGTTACTCCCATGATGTGACTGTTGGTCCACTGGAATTTGTCCTAGAGGATCCTTATGCTATCCTCATCTCTTTGGATTCTTTTTTTTCTTTGCTGTTCTGATTGTGTGTTTTCTGCTTCCTTATGTTCAAAATCTCCAATTTGATCCTCTGCTTCATCTACTCCATGGTTGATACCCTGTAATTTATTCTTCATTTCAGTTAGTGTATTCTCTACTTCTGACTGGTTCTTTTGTATGGTTTCCCTGTCTTTTCTCATGCTGTGTAGTTCTCACCAAGTTCTTGACATTCTCACTAAGTTTTTTGAAATTCTCATTAAGTTCCTTAAGCATCCTTATAACCATTGTTTTGAACTCTGTATCTGGTACTTTGCTTTCTTCCATTTCATTTGGTTCTTTTGCTGGAGATTTCTCTTGTTCTTTCATTTGGAACATGTTTCTTTGTCTCTGTATTTGGGCTGCTTCCCTGTGTTGGTTTTCACATATTAGGTAGAGCTGCTTTGTCTCCCAGTTTTGGTAGGCTGACTTTGTGTAGTAGGTGTCCTGTAGGGTCCAGTTGAACAGCCTCTCCATCCAACCAAGCTGGGAACTATAGGTGTGTGGCTATGTTCACTTTCCTGGTGTAGTTGAGCCTTGATTACTATTGGCATGTTGCTTGAAGGAATTGGTCCCCATGCTGATCATTTGTGAGGACTGGCTGCGACTACAGCAGAAGAGCTACTATGCAGGGGCTGACCCTACAAGCAGGAATTGCTTCAGTGGGGTTTTGGTGCTTGCCAAGTTTGCCCCTTGAGTACATCTGTTGCGAAGGTGATAGGGTTGTAATGCAGCATGTGCCTGAAGATGTCCACAGGGTGCACTGGCTCTGGAGCATCTTGGGAAGTGCAAGGTCATCTACCACCTCTTTTCTAAATGGGTGACCTGACACAAGCTATAGACCAAGGCTTGGAGGTGCCCAGGAGAGGCCAGGCTGCAAACCAAGACCAGCTACTGCTATGGCCAGGCCTGGGGACACTTAGCAAGAGATACAGGGCACACAGAGTTTAGATGCTTGTTCAAGAGATTTTAGGAAAGCCTAAAGCATGAGGCATGAGATACTATTTGTATGGAAAATTCACTAGAAGTGGCTTGGATGGGCCCATAGGTTGCTTGGAGTGGGATCTCATGGAGTTACCAGGGCAGGGTGAACAGTGTGAGCCAGGTTCATGGAGACGAAGATATGGCACCTACTAGCCAGTTCTGTGCGGGGAAGGCCCACTGAAGAAACAATGGCCTCTGCCAACATTTCTTTCTGGGAGAAAGCTGCCCCTCCAGCTCTTGTCCTGATGATAGACTCACTTCCTCCTCATATATTTCTGGTGCTTTTCAAGCTGTTACCCCAGTGCTGGAGCTCAGAGCAAGTGAGTATGAGTATGTCCATGCATGAGCCCTTTAAGAGGAACTCCTGGGAATCCAGAGCCCTCAGCCTCATTCAATCACAATCACTGCTACTTTTTATAGCCAGAAGTTACAGGGACTTCTCTTCCCTGCACTGGTCACTAGACTGAGGGTTCTGATGTGGGGCTGGGACCCCTTGCTCCTTATGGGGTACCTTCACAGCTGAGATAGTTCTCCTGGTTTTTTACCACCACACATGGATGTGGGCCAGCCTGCTCTGCTTCTCTGCTTCTCCTAACAGTCTTGATGTGGCTTCTTCTGTGTATACTGTTGTAGGACTTTGATTTTAAGCAGTTGTGAGTGATGGCTTTTCTGTAATTTAGTTGTGATTTTGATGTGATTATGGGACATACCAGTTTTACCTTTGCTGCCATCTTGACAAGAACCTCTACTTTTAAAGTTGTAAACTTAAGTAGAAAAAGATAGCAACAACAATGTTTACTTGCAACTTTAGAAGGTAAAGGCAAAAAATTTGGGGTATAATTTTCTTGTTGTCATTGTTACTTAAAAAATAAATTAAAATTCTCATTGAATAACAGCAATATCTCATATGAGTTTTTTGCACTGTCATGGACAACTAGCACTAGAGGCAAATGTATTTGGCTCTTGGAAATTTGGAAACCAGAACTACTAGTGGATTTAATGAAGACTGCTCTACTAATTTGAGCCAAAATTATGACAAGTACTTTTAAGTGACTCGGCAGGACCACTTTATCATCCCAACCAAGTCAAGGGTTTATGTTTCAGTAATAAAAATGGGTTACAATCCTTAATTGCCAGATAACTCAGCCTTGGAGGGGTCAAGCTGCTTTGAAAGAGGGGGTTTTGAAGTGTAAAGAAATTAAGAAATAACTTAAAGAAATTAACTGGCTCGGTATGTGTACCACTTTCCCCCATCTTCACCTAGTCACTAGACAGATGATTGGCATTCCAAAAGGGGTAATGAGATTTTAAATTAACTGCCCAGTGTGTTTATTGCCTTTTAATAATGTCAGTGCATGACAAAGGTGAGCTCTGAGGGGATAAGCCAAGTTGCAGAGTTCAGAGGACTCAGCCTGGACTATTACCCTTTGGCTTTCCCACTTATTTTTTTGCTCACAAATCCCCTATTGACCTTGAATGAGACATATCTGAAATATATTGGGGGGAAAAGGTGAGAGTGGGGCAGCTGAATTCTAATGTGGTCTCTGCCACTTGGGCTTTTTGGCTATTACCTCAAGCACTCAATTGTGATGTCTTCTTTCTTGAATCAGTGCTCTCCACACAGAGGCCCTAAAAATGAATTCCTTAATTTTTCAGCATCAGTGCAACAGAGATGACAAGAGCCAGGTAATTATTTGAATCTTGTACAGTGCAGTTCACTACTCAGCATGTTTATTAGCTGGAGGTTGCAATCAGAAGAGTAAATGACATTCACATTTACACAGTATACATATTTATCATTATCTATGAATGCAGACCTGGGCTGCAATACCAGTTTAATGGATTCAAAACCATTTATTAAATCGGCTTCAGATATTTTCATGGTCATGAATTTGAAAAGTTATATTTTTAAAGGATTTTTCACAAACTGAAAATGATTTGCAATCACATAAGTGGGAAGAAATAAATTAAAGACACTCAGGTGAAGAGTTCAATACAGAGAGTGTTTGATTTTTATATTAAAAGAGTTTAGAGAGCATTTTTTTAGTATTTTAAAAACAGCTTTATCGAGTTATAATTGATATACAGTAAACTGAAGGTATTTAATGTGATTGATTTAGTAAGTTTTAACATAGCTATGCACTCATGAAATCTTCACCACTAAACCTTCAGTATCAAACCAATGAATGTACTCATTGTCTCCAAAGGATTACTTTGTTCCATTTTTGAATAAAAAATTTCTTGCCTTTTAGCTTTTTAGAGACTGAGAAATCAAGTCTCATAATTCTCCATGCAGTTCCATCTTATCCAAGAGAGTCCCCCTTCCCCCCATTAAACTTTGTTTTAATGGGTTTCAAAATTCTGTGACAGATTTTTGGTCAAGTGGTTTCCACTAAAAAGCTCTGATTTTAAAAACTAATAACTTAGCTCGGCCACTGTGGGCTAGTGGTTGAATGTAGATCTAGGAACCAAGAAGCCACAGCTTGATTCCCAGTCAGAGTATATGCCTGGGTTGCAGGCTAGATCCCCAGCAGGGGGCGTGCAAGAGGAAGGCACTCAAAGACTCTTTCATCATTGATGTTCCTATCTCTCTATCCCTCTCATTTCCTCTCTCTGAAATCAACAAAAAACATATTTTTTGAAAAAACTAATAACTTAAAAATTGCCCTAAACACAATAAAACCAAATGGTCCACAAAGCCTCCTCCTTCCCTTCTGAAGGTTTTATGCTGTGTTGTAATCAGTAACTTGTCTTTTACTATTAAACTTACACAGCCGATTGAGACTAACCGCCCTGTGACCTTTCTTCCACACCCGACCGAGACTGGGTGGCAGGTCCTGGGGACAGTAGTCGTTTAGCCTCTGAGCTTCCTGGGCAGACTTGGTGACTGAAGCTCCAGGTGATTCTTGTCCGCTGCTCTGACGAGACCCAGAGCCACCGTCTGTGCCATGTCATGAACAGCACTGCAGCCCAGAGGAGGGTAGTCAGAGAAGCTCTCGGCACCATGGGCTCTCTAGGAGCCATGTCCACCATGGCAGCATCGCCAGATTTCAAAAACTTTGGGCCATCTTCCACTTTTTCCCAGGACTATCGTCAGTCTTCTCCTTCAGCTCAGCAAATCTGCGAGCACTGTGAGCTGTGTGACAGTCCAGCACAGGTGCGTATCTGGCACCGATTTGGCCTGGACGGTTCAGGAGAATCGCCTGAGCTGTGCACCCAGCTGCTTTCACTGGTGGGTCATTTTTGCCGCCACCAGCCACATGGCCACAGTAAACATCTCTGACAGACACGTTCTTGACACTAAGCCCACACTGTCCCCATGAAGAGCTTCACTTAGAACTTCCTGGTGCATTTCATCAAACTTGACTTCAGCTGTAATACTGACTGGAGCAAAGGTGACCATGCTGGGTGTGAGAGCACCAGTCTCCACGCGGCCTCAGGGACAGCACCCACACCACCAACGCGCAGGCATCCTGGAGGGCAGACGCAGGGGCTGGTGGTAGGATGCAATACAGATTCTCCAGCAGTGTGGCTCCAAGGGTGCACTTGAAGTTAAGGTTTCCATGTGCTTTTTGTCAAATTTTGGTTCTTATAACTAACTTAATTTTTAAAAGACTCCTAAATACTCTTATTATATTAATATTGTTTCACTCTTTTCTGACTATTTTGGAAACAAAGTCACTAAAGTGTACAAATAGACATGCTAGCTGGTGTTGAGAGCCATCTTAAACAAGTGGAAGACATTGGTTTCATATTTCTACTGCTTTTAAACATTTTTGCAGTTTGCTGCGTGATTTTTATGTTTAATTAACTAATGATGTCAATCATAGCTGTTTCAACTATCACTTAAATAACTATACCACTAATTTGGCTATACTCCTCTAAATAAGTATAACACTGTCAAATAGTCTCTCTCAAATCAATGTAAAATGATTGAAAGAGCACATGACTATGTAAATCTTAGGTGGTCTGTTTGTGTGTGCACATGTATGAGTATTGGTTGGTTTGAGTGTATTTAAGAAATAGGCAAGGTTTATAAAATCAAGTAAACTTTCTTCTATTAATTTTTACCCTAAAATGAATGGTGAATATTTTGCATGTAATTTGTCTACATCTAATGGCATGATATTATGATGTTTCTTTCTCAGATAATGTGTTCACATAGATAAATTCATTGATAGATTTTTCTAATATTAAATTTTGAATTCCCACAATAATCTCTATTTGCCACAATTAAATATAAATTGCTGTGCATTTTAGGTAATAAATTGTTGAGAGTTTTTAAACATACTCATAAGTAAGACTGGCTTATAATTTTCCTTCCATATAATGTTTTCATACAGTTTTGAATCAGTGCCATATTAGGCATGTAAACTGAATTAGTAGAATTTTATTTTATTTTCTATATTTGGGAAATAATTTTATCAATAGGATATTTATTTAGAACACATAGCTCTATTTTTGCTGCTTTTGAAAATCTTTCTTTTAGCTCTAAAGCTTAAATTTAAATGACTATTAGAATTGGTACTGTTTATTAGGATTTGTTTCTTCCATAGTTTTTGGAAGTTTTTAAGACCATGTTTCTCCTTTTCTCTTTTTTTGGCTTCTATTGGATGAAATGAATGTCCTTCAGTATCTTTTAAATCCTTTGTCTACCAGGTTGGAAGTTAAATACATTTATTAGTATATATAATTGTAATTTTTAATTAAAACACAAAAATAAAACATATAATGTAACTGCAAAGGGAGGTGCTAGTCCAATATACAAATTTTTAAAAAGAAAAGTCTTAAATTTTGTTTTAGAACATACAAACGTTGAATAAGCCTACACTGAGGTAGTTAAAGACAAATGAGAAGGCTTCTGGTTAACATTTTGCTGGAAAGAGCTGTGACTCCCATGCCCGCCCTCCCGGGAGGAAGTGTGGGATCTAACTCTCACCTCAGCCCGGGGAGAGGAGCTTCGCCAGGCCATTCCCCTGGGGCCGCTGTCCTGGTTCCCTGGACAGGAGGAGGCCTGGCCCCTGGCCTGGGAAGGTGAGGGTGAGGGTGGGCAGCCCCATGCGGCCCCGGAGGGGAGGCAATTCCTGCCGCAGGGAGCGTGCTGGGGGATGTGGGCTTCCCTGAATCACACGCAGGCCAAGCGGGGCAGGTTGCTGGTGGGAGTGTTGCCTTAGGTGCTACCAGTGAAGTCTCACTGGAGGCATGAAATCTCTCAAAAAGGGGCTGAGATGCAATCACTGGGTTCCCAGGAACAGGAGGTCAGGAGGTCTCAAAAACTAGAATCTCTAAAGAAGCCACAGATGTGCTTGTACAACATTAACTTTACGCAGTGTCATTTAAGTAGAAAGGCCCTGACTTCCTCATCTGACCTCAGTATTGGACTGGCAGGCAGTGGAGGAACTGGGCACAGTGGGCTGGCATTTGGAGAGGGGATCAGGGGGGACAAAGATGCCCGCTGCGCCCCTCCCTGAAGACCCGGGCTACCAGAGGAGAGAAGCGTTATCTTTGCAAAGAATTGGATCTTACACCAAATTAGACATTCTATGTATAAAATAGAACTCTGCAAGGACATGGAAATTTCCATTGCTTCTCTCAGATCAGAAAAGTCATGAAACAAATCCCCTCTCAGTACAGATCTGGTTTTCCCATGAATTCTGTGTGATTGGCTTTCTAGTTAAAGTATTCTACTTATGTTATTTAGTAGTTACCCTTACATTTTTACCCTATCTCATGCTCCTTCTGAACAACACTATGATACTAGAATTAGAAGTTTCTAATAAATTCCTTTAACTCTGTTATGCAAAATTTGAGCATAATCTCATATATGATTCGCCTCTATAGCTTCTGAGTTTTTCTTCTTGCTTAAGATGGCTTTTCCCACATCAATATTGTGCTATTCTCCTTGGTCTTCTTTTAATGTTTTTATTCTTTTGTTTCTAACCTTTAGATTATTGATATCTGGGAAATGTTCTGCATATCATAATTAGTAGGAAGTTTAATTACAGATTTTTCTTTTACATAGATTACCAGTGACCTCAATTTCATTTATTTCATAATCTATTATTTGCCCAAAGATGTGTACTGACACAATTATCACATATTTGGATGTATGCTTTTCTGTTTCTAGGTCTTTTTTTCTCTCTTTTATTGCTACTTTTATATCAAACAAGTTTTATATTTGTTGGCTATCTCTACTCTCTAATATTTTTCCATGTATCTTTGAAAATCCTGGCAGATTTCCTCTTTTACATGAAATTGAAAATAAAATTCTAAATGGATTTCATTGAAATTCTGATTGAAGATTTACTAGAGTTATAAATTAACTTTTGATATAGTTATAGTTTTATTTAGTTTTCTATTAGGGACACAGGCCATCTTTCCATTTATTTAGATCTTGTTTTATATACTTAATAGATTTTTTTATGATACCTCACTTTTGTTATTGAATTCATTCCCAGATTCTGTGCAGCTATTGTTGCTCCTGCAATAAGATTTTCCACATGGAGCAATTGGTAATAGAGACTTCAGGGAGCGATCTTTAGAAAGTCTCCGGGGAGACTGGGCTCCAAATGTGCTTGAGGCAGAGCCAAGAACAGGTGAACTTCTGAGCCCTGTGGAAAGTGCTGAGCCAACGTGAGACCGTCAGAGCCTGTCATTTATTCTTCCTGTGAACATTTACTAAATGCTCATTATCCTGTGCCCGGCGCTGCCCTGGGATCCTATGGTGAACTAAACACATGGTGACACGGCAAAGACAGAAACAACGAATCCTTTGGCTCTCTAGTTTATATTTAAGTAAAAGGGACAGAAAATAGACAGAATAAATAAATTATATACAATATTATATAGTGTTAAAAACTAGGGAGAAAAATAAAGCAAGGAAGGAGATAAGATGGGAGGGACTAAAGTTTCGGGTGGGCGCGCCACCTCAAGTGGAGAGGCGCAGTGACAGCGACGGGAGGGGGCCACGGGGAACGTTCCCCTTTACTCCACGCCAGAGGGAAAGCAGCAAGAGGGTTTTCAGCAGAGCAGTGACATGATATGATTTGGTTTCACTAGAGTTAAACTCAGGGTTTTTTTGTCTCTGGGTTGAAAATAAAGAGTGGTAGCTGTGACCCAGGTAAAAGATGGCAATGAGTGTGCGGGGAAATGGCGACTTCTGGAGTTATTTGAAGACATGACAGGACAGATCTGCTTACTGATGAATGTAAGGTATGAAAGAAACAAAGGAGTCGGGAATGACACCATAGCTCTGTTTGAACACCTGGAAAGACAGAGTTACCGTTAAGTTTGATGGTGAATACTGTGGAAAAAGTGGATTTTGGCAGGAGGGTGGCTGGGAGCTCATTTCGGACATGTGTTTTAAGACATGCCTATTAGAAATCAAGTGGGTACCACGTTAGTGGTTATTGAGTGGAAATGTTGGGGACCAGGAAATATGATGAAGATGTGGGAACCATCAGGCTATAGATGGTATTCAGGCCAAGGGGTATGACTGTTAAAGCCAAAAGTCAGTTATATAATAAAGTAGGTTTTCCAAATGCCCATGCTAAAAAATAGATAAGTTAGTTAGTTTACCTGTTTTACTTATGTAGACATATTTGTATAATTAAAATTCAGTATGTACGAAAAGTGTAATTTCACAGAAAAGCTTTCTATATGTATTACAGTCATTTTAAATTTATACTGAATAGGTCTAGTAAATGGGTGAATTCACCAGCCACTCTGGTAAGGCGATGCACGTGGCTGGGCGTGGCTTAGTGCACATGGGAACACTGCTGGCAGCAGTAAAGCTGCTGCAGAAAGTCACCCCATACTAAAAACAGGACCGGTTACCAAGAAATGCGGCGTCATCTCATGCTAATCATTCACCCAACATTGTTTACCAGCAGTGATTCTTGGATTGAAAAATGTAGGTTATAGTTGTAGATATGTAATATATATTTATGTCAGCAAAATTACTACAATGTTTTTTCCAACATATGACCTATTTGCTAAAATTTAAAAAAAAATAACAGTGAATTAATAACACAAAAATAACCAGTTAATTTACTTATAAGCAAATCTTGGTTAAAAGCATTTTTAAATGAACAGGATGTTAATTTTTACATATGACATTTGGACCAGAAATTTGCCCTTTAGGTCATAAGTTCATTAAATTGAATTCTGCAAAATGGAGGGTTTCTGTATAGATAGAAGGGAAGGAATCAGGTCTGAGACTTGAGGCCCTGAAACGTTTAGGAAAAAGGAGAAAGGGGGAAGGTTCAATAAAAAACAGGGAAGAAGGCACCAGAAAGACAGAAAAACATCAGCCAAAAATGCTGTGCTCTAAGCTAGGAGGCAAATGTATTAAAAGAGAGAGAGGGTGATTAATTGTGGCAAATGCTGCTGAGACGTCAAATAAGACGAGAAATGAGAATATCATTGTCTTTAGCAACATGGAGTAAATTAATGATTTTGAAAACAGCGGTTTTGGTGGAGTAGAAACAAACTCACTAGAGTGAATTCAGAAATCCTATAAGATAAAGTAGAAAGAGCGTATGAATAATCCTGTCCAGCAGTCTCCCTTCAATGAGTGATACAGGACCTGAGCTGGAAGAGGAGAGGCAAAGGGGGGCTTCCTGGGACAGGAGCCATCACAACAGGCTGCGCGCTGAGGAGACGGGACCACAGGCGAAGAAGGACACCGATGCTGGAGGGAACAGGAGCGGACGAGGTGGAGGGATGAGCTTGAGCAGCTGAGCAGGGAGGGAGTTTAACCCACACCTGAGGGCTTGGCCTTGCCTCAGGCCAGGACAGAAGAAGAGAATGTGGAAACAGTTGCGGGCGGTGGGTAGATGTGGCAGAAGGAGCTGTGGAATTGTTCTGCTTGCTTTAGTTATTCATTGAAAAAGGAACCAAGGTCATTTACTGACAGTAAGTATGGGGAGAGGTGTGTTGGAGGTTTGCAAATAAAGGAAAATGAATGAGATAGTCACACAGGAGTAGGTCTATTCCTGCCCAAACTGTGGGCAATAACACATCTGTGCCCACCAAAAAAATAATTCTTTTTCCTCTTATGTTCGTTCCTGTTTTCCAATTTTTATCTAGACACATTGTCTTGTGGAATATAGTAGCCTTCTTTATCTAAATTAACCAGTGAGGTTAGGTAGAAATATTGGTTGTAATTTTTAGAAAACTTTCTAAAGCTTCTTTCTTTAAAGTTTCTGACTTTCTCTTGCTTGGATGCAGATGTGATGCCTGGTGGCTGAGCAGCCTATTTGGATCATGACCTGAGAGGTTCACACTTCTTAGAAATAAGAGACCAAGACACACTTAGGTGCTAATTTATTATTGGGGAGCAAGAGTAAAATGGGCAGTGAGGCTAGGAAGGAGGAAAAACAGATGCAAAATGGTACGTTTCTGTGTCAACCATAGTTTCATGAGGAAACAGCTGGTTCCACAGGTGGGCAAACCCGCACTGTGCAGAATGGGAGCAGTTACTTCTGGATTCTTGCTCTGTGTTGTCTCCTATTAGCCACGCTTCTCACTCTGGAGTATTGTCTTCTAGCTGCCTCTGGGCTGTCTCACCCGGCCCCCCACGCTGGTCCCGGGGCAGCTGGAGGTCAAGTCAGACATGGGCAGGGAGCGGCTGGAGTGCCTGCTCCGGACAATGGGGCGGCCCTACCAGGGGGTGGCATTATCCCCAGAGGAGGCTGAGAAAAGCCACGGAAGGAGAAAAGCAGAAGATAAGTACTGGTGACCAAGGCTCTGCCATTGTGGTGACTTGTTAACTTGTGGCTAGACGACTCAGCCCAGGAACCAGGGCACAGGAGATGAGGCTCTTATCTGTACTTAGAGGTTCAAGCACCTTCTAAGTCTAAATGTTCTAGGTTACATATGTATCTTACAGTGTACCTTTAATAAATATTTGGGGAAGTGTTCACTGACTAGATGCCATGTAGGCTCTAGATTCTGAATGTGGAGTATTCTTACTGCAATGGTGATGAGTCTGGTGCATGTAAACAGTGCACATTCCTGAAACAAAACACAGCAACACTATCAGGGAGGCCACAAAATTCTGTTGATTAAACAGACTTCAATTCTGTAATTGAATGAGGAAAGGACATTAAAATACTTGCAATTAGCTGAAACATGTAATTTGAGAAGCCCTCCTTTCCATCTTTATTCACTTCCTAACTTAGTCTGAAGACTGTGAAAAAATAGCTAAAGCCTCTCATTCTAAAATGATTAAAGGTAGATGCCCGGCCGGGCGTGGCTCAGCTGTTGAGCATCGGCCTAGGATCCAGGAGATTGAGGTTCGATTCCCGGTCAGGGCACATGCCCTGGTTGCCGGCTCCATCCCCAATGACTCTCTCATCATTGGTGTTTCTATCTCTCTCTTCCTCTGCTGCCCTCTCTCTGAAATCAATAAAGATATATAAAAAATTTTTTAAAATAAAATAAAATAAAAATAAAATGATTAAAGGTAGAAGGAGAAGGAGCAGTCCCACTTCTGAATAAAAAAATGGTGTGTGCAGAATGAGTGGTAGAACGAGGGATGGCTGGCTGGTTTCCCTGGGGCTGGGCTGAAGGAAAAGAAGGCTGGAGCTTGAATAGGGCCTTCAAGAAATGACACATATCGGAGAAGGTGGTGGGCTGATAATGGTGGGATAGAACTATTTAAAATCTTTTCAGTGATGGTGGGATAGAACTATTTAAAATCTTTTCAGTGGGGGAAGGAAAATTAATCTGGTTAGTGTGGTTTGGAGCTAAAGGCTGATATCCCTCAGCATTGCTGTAGGTTCCTTTGAGAGAGATTCGGCTCTGGGAGGTTCTGTTTATTCTCATTAATGGAATGGAATTATGATGTTTGGCTGAAAATGACAAGAATCTCAAAATAAAAGTGGTTTAAGGAGAGAAGTCCACTCCTCTCACATGGTAGTCCAGAGGAGGACATGGTCTGTGACATTCGGGAGCTGGGCTCTTCTGCTTTGCTGCTGTGCCTTGTGTGGTCAGGGACAGCATGGTCCAGTGAGCCTGCTTTGCCTCTAGTCATGAAAAGGGTGTGAGACAATGGGCAGGGGAGCAGGAAAGGCATGGGCCATATCCCAACCCTTTAGAGACATTTCCAAGAAGGTGTCAACTACTGTGTACAAACCATTTTCCTGACTTAGTCGTCTGGATGTACCTAGTTGGATGATTGACTAAAACGTGTAATTTGTATCTGATGTTTCCATATGTCCAGCTGAAATTTGGGATACTTGCTACTGAGGAGGAAGGGAATGCAGACCTTGGGGGGATACACAGCATCCTTTGTTGCAATCACCTGAGGCACTAACATTTGGCTTTCCAAATCATTGTATAATTCTGAACAATATATTTCGCTGTAATTTTTAAAATTTAGATTAATAAAATGTATTTTTATTTCTTTTATTTTCTAACACACTTTGAGAAGTATAGAATTGAGATTACAATTTCATACAGATTGCGTTCTGTTTCTCTGGGAATCTAACAGTCATGGATTTCTCTCTCTCAGCAGTGGTATCACATTGTAATGATGTTCAGATTATGTCTTCAGATGAGCATACAATATGAAATTATTTACAAAACACTGAGACTATTTCTAAATTACTGTCTTTTATTTTCTTACAATTTGTTTGCCAGTCTAGGCAAGTAAGTGAATAAGACACTTGCTCCCTGCCTCAAGAATTCTATTAGCTCAGCAGGCATAGGATGCCCAGTGTGCCAGGCACTGTGTTCAGAGGTGAGCAGGACCTTTGAGGAGGCGTCCAGTAATGGGGCATCAGCAGCACATGAATCTTTGGAACTCCACATGGTACTCTTGGGGCCACAGGGATATGGAGAAGAGTTGAGAGTTTAATGTAGCAAACAATCTGTTACACAGGTAAGTACACACTTTTAAAAGTTTGAATAAAGTTACGTGCTAAATGAAGGATTATCCGATATTTTAAAATCATGAACTTTGGAAGATGAGGGCATAGGTAAATGCGATACTTGCCGCCTCCCACAACCACAGGAAAATTACAACTAAACTACAGAACAACCATCATTCAGAACCTCCTGAAACCTAGCTGACAGGAAGTCCTACAACTAGGGAATTAAAGAAGAAATACACCGAGACTGGTAGGAGGGGCAGAGAGGTGGGGTGGAATTGCAGAACTGGCTGGTCCCACACTCACATGTGTCAGTTATAATCAGGAGGGGTATCCTGGCTGTGGAGGTTTCCCTGAGGAGAGGGGTCCCAGCCCCACGCCATGCCCCTCACCCCAGGGTTCCAGTGTGAGGAATAGAAGTCCCCACAACTTCTGGGTGTAAAAACTAGCAGGGATTGTGGCTGAGTGACATGGAGGCCACGGGAGCCCAGGCGTTCCTCTTAAAGGGCAGGCACACAGACTCAGACACACCCCATCTGAGCCCAGTGCTGGGCAGCAGCTTGAAAGGAACCTGGGACATCTGGGGAGGAACTAACTTGTGTGGAATTAGGGAGAGAGCTGGAGGGGCAGCTTTCTCCCAGACCCAAGTGCTGGCAGAGGCCAGGGTTCCTTTGGTGAGCCCTCCCTGGCACAGCCAGCAGGCAGCTGTCATAGCTGAATCTCCATTAATCTGACTCACACTCCTCATCCAGCCCTGATAATGCCCTGAGACCCTGCTCATCCCTACCTGCAGGCTCATCTCATACGAGCCAAGCTATTGTGGCTCACTCAAGCCATCTCCAGTGGCTTTTCCGTACAACTGGCCTCTCTTGCCTCATGTTTCAGACTTTCCTAAAATCTCTCAAACAAGCAGCAGCTGGCTTCAGCATGCCCTGTACCTCTCAATAAGTGGCTCCAGCCTCAGCACTAGTAGCAGCCTGCCTTGGTTCACAGCTTGACCTCTCTCGGGCACCTATAAGCTCAACATAAGTAGCAGCCATCTGCAGATCGCTCTGTAGTTCCTGCCAGGTGGCCCAGGCGGGGCACAGGCAGTGGCTGACTTTGATCCTCCCAGGAGGTGCCAGAGCCAGGGCACTGGTGGTCATCTTCAACCATGCCAGATTACAGCCCTACTGCCTCCTTAAGTGACACAGTCAAGGGGCAGGTTCCTTGAACACCAAAGTCCCACTGAAGCAAGTCCCGTTCCATAGGGTTGGCTCTACACAACAGCCCTTCTGCTGTAGTTGCAGCCAGTCCTCACAACCGATTGTCCTAGGGGTCAATCTGTCTCATTAATGCCAATACGATTTAAGACCCAATAGGACAGTGCACACAGTTCACACAGGGGTGTACCTGGAGTGCCCAGCTCAGGTGACTGGGGAGGCTGAGCCACTGGTTTCTACAGGATGCCTACTACACAAAGCCACTCTACCAATTCCAGGAGACATAGCAGCTCTACCTTTTACAAAGAAACAAACACAGGCAGCAGCTGAAGGTTCAGAGGGATATCTCAGCTGCGGGGGGTTCCCACTGAGGATGCTGGGGCGTAACCACCAGGCTAGGCTTCCCCATCAAGAGCAGCAGAACTGAGAAAGGTGCCCACATAACATCTGGCTGTGAAAAGTAGGAGGGTTTTTGTCTGCCAGGGACAGGCAGCTGGAACTGCAGGCACCCTTTTAAAGAGCCACCACACAAAGTTTTGTGTGCAGCCACTCACCTTGAGCTCCAGTGGAGAGGGAGTGGAGTGGTTTGGAAAAGTGTAGGGAAAGTGTGGGGAGAGTCTGGGTTGTGGGCACTGAACAGTGAGATAAGGGGACGCCCATCTGGATTCCTATGCCATGTCATTCCCCCAGACTATGGAGGACAACTTTCTCGGGTGGAAAATTTTTGGCTTTTGCCTGAGGGGGTAAGCAACTGCTCCACCATGCTGGATAGCTTCTTGTCCTGCCCAGAGTTTATACAGCCTGAGGTTTGTTAAGAGACTGATAACAACCAGCTTCCCCACCCTGTGCAGTTTTTACAGCCTGAGGCTCATTAAGAGAATCAGATTAATCAGCCTGCAGGCAGAGGTAGACCACAAAGTGCTTTGAGTCTTTGCCTGATCTGTTTCAGAACCTGGGCCTTGGAAAAGCAGACTTTGGTGTACATCTTGGTCCTGTACAAATGCACCTAGCCTCAGCAGGGGAGGCCTCAAGCTGAGAGTTGTTGATAACTCCAAACAGGGAACTCAGGGCCAGTCACAAACTGTGTCTGACATTGGCCTGTACTAGAGACCCTCCAAAAAGACTGAGAGTCCTAGCAAATATACTAATAATTAGAAACAACCCCAAAAAGGTAGCCAAAATGGGGAAACCAAAAAACAAACCCCAAATGAAAGAACAAGAGAAATCTCCTGAAAAAGAGCTAAATGAAATGGAGATAAGCAATCTTTCAGATATAGAGTTCAGCATACTGATTGTAAGGATGCTCAACAGCATGAAAAAAGATATGGAAACTAAAAGAAATGGAGAATGACATAGCAGAAATAAAGAATACATTGGAAGAAATAAACTGCAGATTATAGGAAACTGAGGATCAGATCAGTGAAGTAGAAGACAGGGTAGAAAAAAAAATCACTCAGTCAGAGATCCAAAAAGAAAAATCAATGGAAAAACATGACAGTCTAAGGGAGTTGTGGGACAACATGAAACGTAACAGTATTCACATTATAGGAGTGCCAGAGGAGGTTGAAAGTAAGCAAGGGTTAGAGAATCTGTTTGATGAAACAATGGCAGAAAACTTCCCTAACCTGGTAATAGAAAAAGTTACACAAGCTCAGGAGTCACAGAGAGTTCCAAGTAAGAAGAACCCAAAGAGGCCCATGCCCAGACACATCATAATTAAAATGCCAAGAATTTAAGACAAAGAGAGAATCTTAAAGGAAGCTAGAGAAAAGAATCTGTTACCTACAAAGGAGCTTCCATAAGGCTGTCATCTGGCTTCTCATCAGAAACTCTATAGTCCAGAGGGAATGGCATGAAGTATTCAAGGTAATGCAAAACAAGGATCTGAAACCAAGACTACTCTAGCCAACAAGGCTATCATTCAAGATAGATGGTGAAATAAAGAGCTTTCCAGACCAAAAAAAGCTAAAGGAGTTTATCACCACCAAACCAGCGTTGCAGGAAATGTTAAAGGGACTCCTGTAATTAGAAGTAGAAATAGAGAGAATGAGAAACATAGGCATAAAGAAATAAAATGGCAGTAGATAAGTATCTTTCAATAATAACTTTAAATGTAAATGGATTAAATATCCCAATTAAAAGATATAGGGTGGCTGAATGGATAAGAAAACATGACCCAAACATATGCTGTCCACAAGAGACCCACCTCAGAATAAAAGACTCACACAAGATGAGAGTGAAGGGATGGAAAAAAATTTCCATGCAAATGGAAATTAAAAAAATCTGGGGTAGCAATACTCATATTGGAAAAAATAGACTTCCAAATGAAGACCATAACAAGAGACAAGAAATGTCATTACATAATACTAAAGGGATCAATCTAACAAGAGGATATAAGCCAGATAAACATATATGCACCCAATATAGGAGCACCTAAATTTATAAAAAAAAACTTCTAGTGGACTTTAGGGGGATGTTGACAGCAGTATAGTTATACTATGGGACTTTAACACCCCACTGACTACTGGATAGGTCTTCCAGATCAAAAATCAACAAGGAAACAATAAACCTAAATGACACACTAGATTAGATGGATCTAATTGATATTTATAGAACATTCTACCCCAAAGCTTTAGGATACACATTCTTCTCAAAAGCATATGGACATTCTTAAAGATAGACAACATGTTAGGACAAAAAACAAGCCTCTACAATTTCAAGAAGATTGAAATTATATCAACTATCTTCTCGGACCACAATGGCATGAATTATAAATCAATCACAATAAAAACACTAAAAAACATTCAAACACATGGAGGCTAAAATGCTTGTTTTTAAACAATGAATGGCTTACAAAAGAGATCAAGAAAAAAATTAAAAACTTTCTGGAAACAAGTTAAAATGAACACACAACAACTCCAAATCTATGGGACACAATGCAAGCAGTCCTGAGAGGGAAGTTCATATCACTACAAGCCTCTCAGAAAACAATGAAAACTTCTAATAGACTCTCTAACCCTACAACTTAAAAATTTAGAAAGAAAACAATAAGAAAAGCCCAGAGTAAGTAGAAGGAAGAAAATAATAAAGATCAGAGCAGAAATAAATGACATAGAAACTGCCAGGCTGGGTGTGGCTCAACAGTTGAGCGTCGACCTAGGATCCAGGCGATCAGGGTTCTATTCCCAGTCGGGGCACATGCCAGAGGTTTCGAGCTAGGCAGCGATCAGTGACTCTCTCATCATTGATGTTTCTATCTTTCTCTCTCCCTCTCCTTTCCTCTGTCTGAAATCAATAAAGATATATTAAAAAAGAAAGAAAGAAAAAAAAGAAAGAAAGAAAGAAAGAAAGAAAGAAAGAAAGAAAGAAAGAAAGAAAGAAAGAAAGAAAGAGAAAGGAAGGAAGGAAGGAAGGAAGGAAGGAAGGAAGGAAGGAAGGAAGGAAGGAAGGAAGGAAGGAAGGAGAAAGAAAGAAAGAAAGAAAGAAAGAAAGAAAGAAAGAAAGAAAGAAAGAAAGAAAGAAAGAAAGAAAGAAAGAAAGAATACAATAAAAAAGATCAATGAAAGCAAGAGCTGGTTCTTTGGAAGAAAAACAAGATTGATGAACCTTTAGCCAGACTCATCAAGAAACAAAGAGAGAGGGCCCAAATAAACAAAATCAGAAATGAAAGAGGTGAAATAACAACTGACCCAACAGAAATACAAAGGATTGTAAGAAAATACTATGCCCAACTATATTCCACCACGCTGGACAACCTGGACGAAATAGACAAACTCCTAGAAAAAGACAACCTGCCAAAACTCAATCAGGAAGAGTCAGAATGTCTGAATAGACCAGTAACTGCTGATGAAGTTGAAGTAGTAATCAAAGGGCTCCCAGTACACAAAAGCCCTGGCTCGGATGGCTTCACAGAGGAGTTTTACCAAACATTCAAAGAATTAAAGCCTGCCCTCCTCAAATTATTTCAAAAAAATCCAAGAGGAAGGAATACTTCCAAATTCTTTTTATGAGGCCAGCATTAGCCTAATTTGAAAACCAGATAAAGATACTACAAAGAAAGAGAACTCTAGGCCAATATCCCTCATGAATATAGATGCTAAAATTCTCAACACAATATTAGCAGATCAGATCCAGCAATATATTAAAAAGATCATACACCATGACAAAGTGGGATTTATTCCAGGGATGCAAGGCTGGTACAATATTCACAAATCAATAAAAATGAAACATCACATAAACAAATTGAAAGACAAAAATTACATGATCATATCAATAGATGCAGAAAAAGCTTATGATAAAATCCAACACCCATTTTTTATGAAAACTCTCAGCGAAGTGGGAATAGAAGGATCATACCTCAACATAATAAAGGCCATATATGACAAACCTACAGCCAACATCATGCTCAATGGGAAAAACTAAAACCTTTTCCCCTAAGAACAGGAACAAGACAGGAGTGTCCACTTTCACCACTTTTATTCAACATAGTACTGGAAGTCCTAGCCACAGCAATCAGACAAGGAGGAAACATAAAAGCCATCCAAATTGGAAAGGAGGAAACAAAATTGTCATTATTTGCAGATGACATGATATTGTACATAGAAAATCCTAAAGATCCACCAAAAAAACTACTAGATTTAATAAATGAATTCATCAAGGTAGCAGGATACAAAATTAACATCCAAAAATTGATGGCATTTTTACACACCAATAATGAACTCTCAGAAACTGAAACTAAAAAAAAAACCATCTCATTTACTGTTGCAACTAAAAATGTAAGATACCTAAGAATAAACTTAACCAAAGATGGAAAACACTTATACTCAGAAAACTATGGGAAACTGAAAAAAGAAATAGAGGAAGATATAAACAAATGAAAAAATATACCATGCTCATGGATTGGAAGAATTAACATCATTAAAATGTCCATACTACCCAAAGCAATCTATAAATTCAATGCAATGCCTATTAAAATACCAATAGTATATTTCACAGATCTAGAAAAAACACTTCAAAAATTTATTTGGAACCAAAAAACACCCTGAATAGCCATGGCAATCTTGAAAAAGAAGGAGAAAGTTGGAGGGGTCACAGTACTACATATCAAGTTATACTAAAAAGCCACTATAATCAAAACAGCCTGGCACTGGCACAGGAATAGACATATAGATCAGTGGAACAGAACAGAGAACCCAGAAATTGACCCACTCTATTATGGTCAAGTAATATTTGACAAAGGAGGCAAGAACATACAGTGGAGTAAAGACAGTCTCTTCAATAAATGGCGCTGGGAAAATTGGACAGGTACATGCAGAAAAAAAAATGAAACTAGACCACCAACTTACACCATACACAAAAGTAAATTCAAAATGGATAAAAGACTTAAATGTAAGACATGAAACCATAAAAATCCTAGAGGAAAACAGGCATCAAATTCTCAGACATCTCTCCTAGCAATATGTTTGCTGATACATCTCCTAGGGCAAGAGAAACAAAAGAGAAAATAAACAAATGGGACTTCATCAAAATAAAAAGCTTCTGCAAGGCAAAGGAAACCATCAACAAAACTAAAAGGGAATCCACTTTTATGGGAGGACATATTTTCCAATGGCACATCTGGTAAAGGGTTAATATCCACAATATAGAAGGAACTCATGCAACTAAACAAAAGGAAGACAAATAATTCAATTAAAAAATGGGCAAAAGACCTAAACAGACACTTCTCCAAAGAGGATATACAAATGCTTAAGAGACAGATGACAAAATACTCAACATCGCTAATCATCAGAGAGATGCAAATTAAAACAACAATGAGCTATCACTTATCACCTGTCAGGATGGTTATCATCAACAAATCAACGAATGGCAAGTGCTGGTGAGGGTGTGGAGAAAAGAGAACCCTAGTACACTGCCTATGGGAATGCAGACTGGTGCAACCACTATGGGAAGCAGTATGGAGTTTCCTCAAGAAATTAAAAATTACCTGCCACTTGATCCAGTGATCCTACTTCTAGGAATATGTCCTAAGAATCCTGAAACACCAATCAGAAAGAATTTATGCACCCCTATGTTCATAGTAGTGCAATTTACAATAGTTAAGATCTGGAAACAGCCCAAGTGCTCATCAGTAGATGAATGGATAAAAGAGCTATGGGGCATTTACACCATGGAATACTATGCAGCTATAAAAAAGAAGGATCTTTTTTCATTTGGGACTGCATGGAAGGAACTAGAAAGTATTGTGCTAAGTGAAATAAGCCAGTCAGAGAAAGACAAGCACCACATAACCTCACTTATATGTGGAATATAATAAACAAAATAAACTGATGAACAAAATGCATCCAGAGACATAGAAGCATGGAACAGACTGAAGGATCTCAAAGGGAAGTTGGAGAGGGGGGAGTGGGTAGGGAGAGATTAATCAAAGAACTTATATGTTTATAAGCATAATCCATGGACACAGACACTGGTCTTGGGAAGACCTTGGGGTGAGGTGGGGTAGGGTGAAGGGGATCCATTGGGGTAAAAAGAGGACATCTGTTATATTTTCAATAATAAAGAGAAAGAAAAAAAACATTTGATTTTCTCAATTTATCTTTTTTTTTTAATTATAAAATTTTAAATTTGCACATAAACCAAAGATAATTTTCTTAAAAAAAAAAAAAAAGACTCAATAGGACAGTGCACACAGTTCACACAGGGGTGTGCCTGTAGTGCCCAGCTCCTGTGACTGGGGAGGTTAAGCCACTGGGTTTTACAGGAAGCTTACTATGCAAAGCCACTATACCAGTTCCAGGAGATATATCATCTCTACCTTTTACAAAGAAACAAACACAGGGAAGTGGCCAAAATGTTGAGACAAGGAAACATGTCACAAATGAAAAAACAGGAGAAATCTCCAGTAAAAGAACTCAATGAAATGGAAGAAAGAAAACTACCAGATACAGAGTTCAAAACAATAGTTATAAGGATGTTCAAGAAACTTATTGAGAACTTCAAGGAACTGAGTGAGTTCATCAACAACATAAAAAAGGACCAGTCAGAAATGAAGGATACACTAACTGAAATAAAGAATAATTTAAAGGGAATCAACAGTAGAGTAGAGGGCACTGAGAATCAAATCAAGAATTTGGAATATAAGGATGCAAAAGCACCCAATCTGAAGAGCAAAATTTTTAAAAATCCAAAAATATGAAGATAGTGGAAGGAGCCTCTGGGAGAACTTCAAGCTTATCAACATTCACATTATGGGGTTGCCTGAAGGAGAAGAGAGGGAGCAAGAAATTGAAAACCTCTATGAAAAAATAATGACAGAAAAGTTCCCCTACCTAGTGAAGGAAATAGACTTACAAGTCCAAGAAGCACAGAGAGTCCCAAAGAAGAGGATTTCAAAGAGGCCCACACCAAGACACATCATAATTAAAATGCCAAAGTTTAAAGACAGAGACAATCTTAAAAGGAGCAAGAGAAAAGCAGTTAGTTGCCTACAAGGAAGTGCCCATAGGACTGTCAGCTGATTTCTTAACAGAAACTTTGCAGGACAGAAGGGAATGGCAAGAAATATTCAAAATGATAAACAGCAAAAACCTACAACCAAGATTACCCAGCAAAACTATCATTTAGAATTGAAGGTTAGATAAAGAGTTTCCCAGGCAACAAAATCTAAAGGAGTTTATCACCATCAAATCAGTATTACATTGCCAATTCTGGGCTGGACACAGGACTCACACCCTGATCAGAGAAGCCCACCCTCCTGACCACCGAGAGTGGTTCACTGAATAATGTAGGAGGAGAAATATTTTTCTGCTAAACTAAGAGGCTCCAGGAGGTGAGTCGGACTTTGCTGAGTGGTCACCTGCTGAAGAGAAGCTGCCTAAGGAGGAAGTAAAGCAGGGCAGCTGAGCGAGGACAGGCAAATATGGGATGGAGGCAGTCGTGACTCCCTGGATCCAGTGGAACCCAAAAGCCAGTCATAGCCCTGTGTTTTCACCTCCACTTCTCAGGAAACTCTTTTAGGAAACTTAAACCAGTGTAAATTTGGTTTCTTCCTTTGCATACAAAAGCGGTCTGTCCAATACATAGAGCTGATAAGCGTGAAAGGGCCGCACTTAATTTAGTGTTTTTGGAATCTATAACTATTCCTACCTCCATCTTTTATATAAGACTTTCCCAAGAAGTGTTCTTTGTGGAAAGGATTTTCTACAAACCTGGTGATTCCATGAAAAATGGCTTGCTGAAGAGTATTGCTAATTATATCAATCTCTTGGGGTTACATTTTGTTAAAATCTCTGAGAAATCTGCGGAGGAACATGGCAATGGTGTTTAAAACCAATGTTCCCAATTTCATTTGTCCATTGACACCACTTTTCCTCATAAATGTCTATTTTGAGAAAAATAGTTTTTAAAATTCTGCTTTATAATTTCAGCTGGAGGAAGATTCTAGGTCACAGGTCAGGGATCCTATTTAGTTAATATTTAAGCATTTTGTGACCTTAGAGTTTGATGTCTAGACTAAGAAAAATGGAAAAGAAATCTCTTATAATAACCTAGACCCCTTTCGTCACAAAGGTGAAGCCTTGTTGGTATATTTTGCTGAACTTTGGGAATGAATGTCACAGCCGATCAGAATGCAACGTATCAGAGATGACTGTTGTGCTGGGTAATGAGCAGGAGCTGCATGGAGCCAGCTGGCAAGGTGAAGTTCATCACAGAACCACTGTAGATTCCAGTCAGGCCAGCTACACTCTAATCCCAACAGCATGCTGAAAAATAATTTATTTTATTGTAATTGGAACTATTTCTATATTTTAAAACATTTTAAATATGTTTTCAATTTATTTAACAATGATCCTGATGTAAAGCAGGCAGAAGTCATTTTGGAACTAGAATACTCTCATTTATATTCTTTCTTAGTTATTTCCTAAATATGTAGAGTGTTGAAAAAGGGTAGAAAACATAATAATTATAACCACTTGTGCACATTAGCCCTCTTGTTTTAGAGTGAATTATATAACATATTTCAAATATAGTGCAGGTACAATTTTGCAAGAAAATGATAATAAAAACACTATAAGCAATATAGTATCATCTTATACTTCCTTCTTTAACAAATTCTTCGTCAGAGTCCTTTTAGGTCAGCCGTATAGTCAATGACCAATGGTCAAATCCCTTAGGAAACTGTGGTTCTGGTGTCAGTTTTCAGAGCCTGAGTGTGTTGCTCCCCTCCTTTGATTCTTCCTCCTCATTAGTGACGCCTGCCCTGAGGACTCTCAATAAAACTGAAGCTCTCCCAGCGCTGTACTCTGACCTCTTCTGCTCACTCTGATGCCATTTGCCATTATATAATATGCCAGTAGCTTACTCGTTTAGGATTGTTTTTGTCCAGAAGACAAACAATACAAGTGCTTGGCCATTTGTGCTGTTCACTGCTGTGTCCCGACTACCTAGAACAGTGCCTGACTCATGGCGCCTGCTAAGAAATTCTTGACTCTTGAATGAATGAACAGATTGTATAAATATTTGTTCAATAATTCTTGTCCACACAATTTCTAGGGTCATCTCACACAGACATTGCCCTGTGCTTAATCAGACTGTGTTTGCTGAATAATGAGGCTGGCCATGGAGAATGCTCCCCGGAATATTTTTAAAGCAATGTCTAAAATCAAACCATTAGTGATCTCCCTTTTCTTGGTTTCCTTCTCCCCCTGCTCCTCCTCTTTGGTTCATCACTCACTAACCTTCTCTGATGAAGGTGGCATATGGTCTGACCATGTTCAAATACATTTGGAAAGGGAACGCATCCCATGCCTAAACCTCTCGGTAAGATCCTTACTTACCATTTCCACTGTGACCACCACGATCTAGGCTAAGGGATCTCCTCTGGTACTGGAATATCATTCCATCTGGGTTCTCTGCTTCTGTTATCTCCCTGATGTCTCTTTTTAGCACAGCACCCAAATAACACTTTTTAAATTACATAACAGTTATGGGTTGTCTATATTCAAAATTTCCAATGACTCCTAATTTCACTCATTTTAAAAGCCTGAGCTTGTGCCATAGACCACACAGCCCTATATGACCTGTGACTTCACCTCTTACACTTCACCTCTCTAACTCCCTGTGACTTCACCTCCTACACTTCAGCTCTGTAGCATCCTGTGACCTCACCTCCTGCACTTCCTACTGCTCACAGTGCCTCCTCACTGACTTCCAAGCATGCTTCAGAATGTAAGCATCATCTCTTTCCTCTCTGCTGTTTTACCATGTACCCTGATGACTAACTCTTTGCCTAGTTCAAGATTTTATTTACATGTTACTTTCCACTGAGACTTAACCACATTACTCTTTAAATGATAACCACCATTGTCACTCTGAAAGCCCCTTACTCTTCTCTACTTCTAAAATGTTTTCCATGGCACTTATGAACTTCTAACATAATATAGAATTTCTTATGTATTGCATTTATTAATTTTCTGTCACCTCCTATCAGAAAGTGGGCTCCATGAAGGCATTTGTTATTTGGGGCATGAATATATCCCAAGTACCTAGAATAGCAGCTGGCACAGACGTTACTCAAATCATACATTTAAAAGGAATGGATGTATAAGATTTCATTTTTGAAGGGCAATAAAATATTAACAAAATATAGAATCTTGTATGTCTCAAAAAGATGAGCAATGACTGATAAGGAAACCAGGAAGGTGAAGAAACTTCATTGCCTTCGGCGGTCAGTCAGATCTTTGGACCATCTGAATTAACTGGGATTCTGAGTTTGTGATATGATCACTTACCAACTTCATTTACTCATCATCTAGAAAGAAAATGGACTGTGGTAGGCTTAGTTTCATGTAAGCTGCCATACAAAGGTGTGTTTAAGATTCAGCCAGTGTTAAATACTCTTATTCCCTAATGGGAACTCTTAATTCAACGGTCGTGAAACCACTTGAATGTGCCTCATCTCCTGCTCTGAACTGATAACCTGTGAGTGCTGATGTCCTCGCTGAAGCACACCGCACCCGGGAGAGGCGGTCAGAAGCTCTGCTGCATCAGCACTGCGCTGTGGTAAGGCTCACGGTAATCTGGGCCACGGACAGGCCTGCACCTGGAACTTAGAGAGATGCTCAAAACCTTAACTGACATAAGCAAGCCCCATATTCTCAAAGAAACCTCTACAGTAGGCAGTATTTTGCCCAGGGATGTACTGACTAAGAGATAAGAAAATTAAAATGAAAAGCTTTTATTTTCTGGATAAGTGTTGGATCTACCCACTGGCAGGTGTATCTGGGCCTCTCTAAAAGTGCTTACTGAATTATTAGTGAGATTCCTTCTAAAATTTATTAAAAGTCTTCATTGTTAAAGAAACTATTAGCAGAGATTACTCCTGGAAACAAGGAGTTTAGAGTTTTAGAGAAAAAATACATTTATTTCATGAATATTTATATTGCTTGCATTTTTGTGAGGCAATTGGATTACTTAAAAGGAGTTGTCAACATATTTTTGGTGAAGTCAGTAGCTGGTATGTATATTTTGAATTCTGTGAAAAAAACTAATTAATAAAATTGTAAAAAAAAAAACACCACCAACAAAAAGAAATGAAACTGAAAGCTTCTGTATTATGCAGTCTTATGTCATGGATTCTGAGGAGAGTCCGGGTATTTTCTGTTATGTATATAGAGACAGTCTTCATCTCCAAAACGGGTTTTGTCACAAAGTTTATTAATACTTCAGTGGTTGGAACATGAAGTGCATTTTCCCCTCTAAATCAACTTTGTATGTGTGATCTAATTCCATTACAATTCTCTATGTAACTCAGGAACAGATGTATTTTCAACTTTATGAAGAAAAATGCTAATAAATTGTAAGCTCTAACCACATATTAGCCATGTTTCAATGAAAGGAAAGCATTTTAGAGTTCCAGTGTGGACTGCTAGCCTTACATCTGCCTCTCTCCACTTCTGTAGGCAGGATGGTGGGGTCATCTCTTTCTTCTAGCTATCACTACGGGGAGTAGAAGGACTCCCGAGAGCTCCAGCTTTCCTGAGATAATGCTTCCTGGACAAAAGCAAAGAGCTCTGGGGTGGGGACAGAGAATCTCAGATGGCATGGTAAGAATGAGAGGCAGACTCAGTCCTGGGAATGTGAAAAGGAATGGAACCAGAGGAGTGGGCTGGGGGCCTCCTGGTGGGGCAAGGCTGGGTGGAGAGCCCCTTCCTCCACTTAATTTCCTTCATCGTCACCACTGCGCAGTGAATTTTGTTTGACTGGGAGCACTTCTAAGAGAGGGCAGGGGAAGAAGCAGCAGGCCCAGTGTTCTCCTGAGACAGCAGGACAGGTTTCTCTTGCCTCTCCACCCTCTGTCTCTTGCTAAGATAAAGAGACTAATACCAGGATGTTTGGCATAAGCGGGGTGAGAGCAGGAATCATGTAGGAGGAAGTAGCTGACCAGGTTTTCCTTCTCTTCTTATTCTGCCAGTTGTATCTGCCAGCTTGGAATTTATAAAGAGTTTAGCCCAAGGCTAGAAAATGAAAGGAGGGAAGAGAGTGAGAACCAGGGACTGGGGTGATGCTGAAGAGGAGAAATAAAGGTGGGATTCAGACCCTACTGCTTGTACCTGTGATGGGCGGCCGTCCTCTCCTCTCTACCATCAGCCATCTCCTCTGCAAGACCCTGATTCTAGCACCTTCACAGTTTCCAAGCTTTGAGAAGAAATAAGTAGAGGAGGAATAAGAAAGGATAATAATAATTTTTATGATTATAACAAATATTTATTCAGCACTATTTACTAGTCATTTTTCTAAGCCCTTTATATGCAACTGTTCAACCTTTATACTGATCATGTAGTGTAGGTATTTATTATTACCTCTATTTATTAGACGAAGATACTGAGGCACATAGCGTTACATAACTTGTCCAGGGTTATACAGGTGACTTAGCAGGTATAGCTGCTAATTTGTATTTAATATATCCAAGAGCATAGAGTAAAATCAAGGACTGCTTGTGTTACCTGTCTACAGGTATGAGTAGCTTTGCCTGAGTCTTAGCACATGAACTAAGCAGTTGTCTTGTAGGAATGCTATTTTGCATATAAGTAGAATCATATTAGAACAAGAATACATAATTATAAGTTGAGATGGTATCATTTTTCATAGATTTTTTTTACAGGCAGAAAACATCATGAAAAATACTGAGTTGTCCAAGAAATTATAAATATGAATAAATAAATGAGCCTGGTGGTGGAGGGAGGAAGACACTTTGGCAAATGTTCCAACAGGCTTGTGTACTTAAGGTAGGGCATTAACTTGGGGAAACTGATGGAAGCCCATTGCTCAAATGATAAAAGATTGTTGCAGATGATCAAGATGAGATCATGTGTTCTTTTCATTTCATATCCTGTGAACCTTGGTGGCAGCATGTTTCCTATTTTGTAAGAGTTGAGCTGTATTGATTCATAATTTAATCTTTTTATTTTGGATATTGCTACTTTAGATGCTATCAAATGTTGTTTGAATATTTTATAATGTATTTCTTATATAGTTAAAAACTTAAAATCACTTTAAAAAATCTAGCATTTTTAAAATATTTAGATTATCTCTGCAGTTCACAATTACAGGTTAAGATTAAAATATGTTAGAATAATAGAAAACAGTAATGGGGTTTAATGAGTTGTGAAAATCACAGCTAAAAGTGAATTGTCATATTTACAAAAAAAATAAGATTATGGTCTCTTGTTTGATAGACAAGGAAACAATCAAAAAACATTTCTTGGTAGGGGGACAAGATGACTGCGGCTTAACAGGAGGCTGTGTGTCCTTGCTCCCAGTCACAGACTGGATTTACAGCTAAAATACTGGTCAGTCAGTTTGAAAAAGTAAGGAAGTGTAGCTGATTGGACATATTTTGTCTAGGGAGCACTGAAGAAGCAACCTAGAGACTGGTAAGGGAGAGGGAGTTAAAAAGGGGGTGACACCCTGGAGCTGGTGCTCAGCTGAGAGGCCTGAGTGATATTGGCTGCAAAGCTCCCTCCCCTTCAGAGTGTGGGCTCGCATCCCCACACAGGGATCCAGCAGCAGAGACTGGAAAGAGAGCCCGCATACCATTGGTCAGAGGGATCCAGGGGAACTCTGTCTGCTTAGGAGGCAGTGTCCAAACCTTCCCAGTGAAAGAGTGCGCCTATTGATGGCAGCTCCAGTAGTCACCCCGGGCTCTGGCTACTGGAAAGGCTATGCTGCATTGTTTGGCTCCACAAAAAAGGGGGCCTGAGTGCTGCACCCAGCAGTGACTTTGAGGGACCCTTTGCTTTCCTGAAAGGCAATGTGCAGAGCCTCAGATGGTGACTAAACTGTGTGGTGTGGGGAAGGGAGAAAGGATTCTGCCACCTCAAGTATGGGGTTGAAACCCCTCCCCCACCTGTGGACCCACAGGGACTGCTCCATCCAGTGCAGTTAGTGGCAAGGAAGATCAAGGATTTTTGACCACACTGAAGAGAGCTGGGATTCTTGACTCCAACTTTACTGAGACCAGCCATGCAGAGAGATTTGAGTCTTGTGCGGGGCTGACTTAGTAACCCCTTCAGCTTGGACCGGCAGTGCAAGGGCACCAGGTCTTTGCAGACCAGGGTTGTTTTTTTGTTTGTTTTTTGGACAGCATCTTACAGCAACCCCAGGAAGGCTTATATTGAGGAGACAGACAAGCAAAAGCTGGGTTTTGTTACTACATTGTGAGGAAGCTGATCTGAGCACACTGTGAGTTCAACCACCAGTCCCAGGAGCAGGGGTAGAGCAAACCACTCCCTCCTATAGGCTGGCAACACCGCCCCCAACAGTTGGATAAGCTCTCTGAAGCTCTAGATACCCCAGTTGGGTGCAGTACACTGGGGGTTGGGAGAATAGCTCAGAGTAGGACATTCCAAGAGTAAGATCCTAAGAAACTATTGTCTGGGACCAGGAAGAAATGCTTAGCTCCCAACCTATGAACTGGGCAGGCAACATTCCCAACCAGAGACTCTTTTGATCAATCTCCACAGCACCTGAAACTTCTCTTGCAGAAAATGTGGCAGGCTGTATCCAACTTGAACCTGCACCAGGCCACCATAGGGGGAACTAGAGTTGGAGGATATGGCAGAGACTGAGGAGTTTGACTTTGAAGCAGAGATTAATTTCACCTCATTGAGTGCCTGAAAAAGTAATCTCTAAAGAGGGCACCCACTAAACCTAGCTATGCTAGCTTGGCTCCACCCCAAAGACTCTCTTTAGAAGACATTAGAGAAAGACCAGGCAACCTCAGAGGGGATGCAGAGTAGCTGACAGGTGGAAACGGTCCTCAGAGAGTCTCAAACTGGCCACGGCCTCAACAGGATGCTGACAGCCAAACTTGGACAGCTCCTGACATTGACTGACACAAAAGTACCTCCCAGGAAGCCTGAAATCAACATACAGCAAGCCTCAGACAGCATACTATGCCTAGATGAACTTCACTTGGCTGGCTTTTATTTTCTTTCCCATTCTTTTGCTATAATTTTATCTCTTTTCTTTTTACCTTTCCATAACTTTTTTCTTTCTTTTCCTGTCTTCTTCTTGTTGTTGTTTTTTAACCATTTCCCTTTTTGTATTCTATACTCTTATTTTTTTGTTATCCCTTCTTCCCTTTCAGAATCTTTTTTCTGCCTTTTTCTCTTCCAGTATTTTCTTTATTTTTATTTTACTCCTAATAATTTTACCTTTTTCTCTCTTACTTTTTTATGTATTATTCTTGCCTCTTTTCTCTTTCCTAATACTCTTTTGTGTTTGTTTTTGCTGTTGTTTTGGGGATATTTGGTATGTTCCTGTTTGTACCCTATATGTTAGGTTTGGTTTTGCTTTGCTTTTCCCTGTCAAGACCTGTACAACAGCTTGCATGACATGGTTGTGGCTGAAACTTACGTTAGCCAGTCTGAAAGGAGAGCCCATTCATGAGTGGGACAGCAATAGTTAGACCCAATCACAACAGGAGAGCCCAAATAACCCACAAAAGGGTCACTTAAAGAGCATACAGCTCAGTAGTACAAGGAGACAACACCACTGGGTCCCACAGGACATTCACTACAAAGCCCACCCCACAAAGACTGGAAGTCACAATAAGAATATATAATACATAGATACAAACACAAAGAGACAACTAAAATGGGGAGACAAAGAAACAACTTCCAAATTAAAAAAAAGAAGGAATCACCAGTAAAAATGTAAATGAAATGGAAGTATCAAGTTATTAGAGTTCAGAGTAATGGTTATAAAGATGCTCAGAACACTTAGTGAGAACTACAAGAAACTTAATGGGAACTATATCAGCATGAATAAAGAAATAGAAATTATAAATAAGAACCAGGCAAAATGAAGAACACAATAATTCACATAAAAATATGCTAGAAGGAATTAAAATCAGACTTGATGAAGCAGAGAATTGAATATGTGAATTCAAAGACAACACTTTAGTGCAGAAAAAAAAACACTAAATCAGAGCAGCAAAAAGAAAGAATACTTAAAAAGCATGAGCACAGTATAAGGAAACTTTGGGACAATATGAAATGAAACAACATCCGTATAATAGGGGTAGTGGAGGGAAAATAAAGTGAGCAAGAAATAGAGCACCTATTTGAAGACATAATGACAGAAAACTTCCCTAGACTGTTGAAGCAAGAAACCACACAAGTTCAGGAAGCCCAGAGTGTCCCAATGAAAATGAACCCAGAGACCCACTCCAAGACACATCATAATCAAAATGGCAAACATTAAAAACAAAGAATCTCCAAGGCAGCAAAAAAAGAGATAGTGACCTACAAGGGAGCTCCCATAAAGCTATCAGATGATTTCTCAACAGAAACACTATGGGTGGAAAAGAATGGCATGAAGTATTTAAAGTAATAGAAAGCAAGGATCTAACAACAAGACTACTCTATCCAGCAAAACTGAAGGTGAAATAAAGAGCTTCCCAGACAAAAAAAGACTAAAAGTGTTTATCTCCACTAAACCTGCAATGCAAGAAATGTTACAGGGACTGCTGTAATAAGAAGTTGAAATAGAGAGAAAGAGAAACATGAGCATAAAGAAATAAAATGGCAATAGATAAGTAGCTATCAATAATAACCTTAAATATAAATGGATTAAATACTCTAAACAAAAGACATAAGGAAGCTGAATGGATAAGAAAACAAGACCCAAATATTTGCTTCTACAAGAGACCTAACTTAGCACAAAAGATTCACACAGGATGAAACTGAAGGGATGGGGAAAAAATTTCATGCAAAGGCAATAAAAAAAAAAAAAAAGCAGGGATAGTGATACGTATATCTGACAAAATATACTTCAAAGCAAAGGCCATAACACAAGACAAAGAAGGATACTAATAATACTAAGGGGATGGATCCAACAAGAGGAAATAATCCTGGTAAACATATATGCACCCAATTGAAGAGCACCTAAATATATACAAAAGCCCTTGGAGGACTTCAAGAGAGAGCTCAACTGCAGTACAGTAATAGAAGGGGCTTTTAACACCCAACTGGCATCACTGTATAGATTTTCCAGAAAAAAACAAGAAGGAAACAGCAACTTTAAACAACACACTAGATCAGATGGATTTCATTGATATTTTTAGAATATTTCACCCCAAATTTCCAGAATATACATTCTTTTCAATTGCACATGGTATGTTCTCAAATATAAACCACATGTTAGGACATAAAATAAGTCTCTACTAGATCAAAAAGTTTGAAATCATATCAAGGACAGTCCAAGATCACAATGGCATGAAAATAAAAACAAACTACAATAAAAACACTCATAAACATTCAAACACATAGAGGCTAAATATTATGTTTATTAAACAATGAATGGATTACCAATAAAATCAAGGAAGAAATAAAAAACTTCTTGGAAAGAAACAAAAATGAACATACAACAACCCTAAATCTATGGGACATGGTAAAAGCAGTCCTCAGAGGGAAGTTCATAGCATTACAGGCCTACCTCAAGAAAAAAAAAAAAATCTCTAATAAACTATGTAACCCTACAACTAAAATAATTTGAAAGAGAACAAGAAAAACTCAGAGTAAGTAGAAGGAAGGAAATAATAAATATCAGAGTGGAATTAAATAACTAAATAAATAGAGACTAAAAAAATAATACAAAGTATTATTGAAATCAAGAGTGGGCTCTTTGAAAAGAAACAAAATTGATAAACCCTTAGCCAGACTCATCAAGAAACAATGCAAGAGAACCAAAATAAATAAAATCAGAAATGAAAGAGATGAAGTAACAACTGATGTGGTTCATTTAATATCAGTAAATGAACCACAGAAATGCAAAGTTTGTTAAGAAATCTTGAAAAAATGGATGAATTCCTAGAAACATACAATCTTCCAAAACTCAATCAAGAAAACAAAACAAAACAAACACCTGAATAGACCAATAACAACTAATGAAATTGAAGCAATAGTAAAAAAACTCCCAGCAAACAAAAGTCCAGGACCAGACTGCTTCACAGGTGATATTTAAAAACATTCAAAGAACTAATACCTATCATCCACAAACTATTCCAAAAAGTCCAAGAGGAAGGAAAACTTCCAAGCTCTTTTTACAAGGCAGCATTATCCTAATTCCAAATCCATATAACGACACTACAAAGAAAGAGAATTACAGGCCAGTATCCCTGATGAACATAGACGCTAAAATTCTCAACACAATATTAGCAAATCAGATCCAGCAATATATTAAAAAGATCATATACCATGACCAAGTAGGATTTATTCCAGGGATGCAAGGCTGGTACAATATTCACAAATCAATAAATGTGATACATCACATAAACATATTGAAAGACAAAAATCACATGATCATATCAATAGATGCTGAAAAAGCATTTGATAAAATCCAATATCCGTTTTTGATAAAAACTCTCAGCAAAGTGGGAATAGAGGGATCATACCTCAACATAATAAAGGCCATATATGACAGACCTACAGACAACATCATACTCAATAGGCAAAAACTAAAACCATTTCTCCTAAGAACAGGAACAAGACAGGGGTATCCACTTTCACCACTCTTATTCAACATAGTACTGGAAGTCCTTGCCACAGTGATCAGATAAGAAGAAAACATAAAAGGCATCTAAATTGGAAAGGAGGAAACAAAACTGCCCTTCTTTGCAGTTGACATGAAATTGTACATAGAGATTCCTAATGACTCCACCAAAATACTACTAGATTTAATAAATGAATTCAGCAAGGTAACAGGACACAAAATTAACACCCAGAAATCGATGGCATTTTGATACACCAATAATGAATTCTCAGAAAAAGAAACTGAAAAAACAATCCCTTCTACCATTGCAACAAGAACAAAAAAATAAGATAACTAGGAATGATCCTAACCAAGAATGTAAAAGACCTATACTTGGAAAACTATAAAGACATTGAAAAAAGTAATAGGGGAAGATACAAAGAAGTATATTCTACCATACTCATGGATAGGAAGAATTAACATCATTAAAATGTCCATACTACCGAAAGCAATCTAGAGATTCAACACAATCACTATTAAAATATGAATGGCATATTTCACAGATCTAGAATAAATACTCCAAAAATTTATATGAAACCAAAAAGACCCCAAATAGTCACAGCAATCTTGAGAAAAAATAAAAAATTGGAGGGATAACAATTCCAGATATGGAGTTATACTACAAAGCTATTTTAATTAAAACAGTCTGGTTTTGGCATAAGAACAGTCATATAGATCAATGGAACATAACAGAGAACCCAGAAATCAACCCAAGCCATTAAGTTCATTTAATATTTGAAAAAGGAGGCAAGAGCATATAATGAAGAAAATGTCTTCCATAAATGGTGCTGGGAAAATTGGATAGGTACACGCACAAAAATGAAACAAGACCACCAACTTTCACCATGCACAAGAATAAACTCCAAATAGATAAAAGACTTAAATGTAAGTAGTGAAACAATAAAAATCTTAGAAGAAAACAAAGGCAGCAAAATCTTAGACATCTCAAGTAGCAGAATTTTCACTGATACATCTATAAGGGCAAAAGAAACAAAGAAAAAAATAAACAAATGGGAATACATCAAACTAGACAACTGCTGCACAGCAAAAGAAACCAGCATCAAAATGAAAAGGGAGCCCTGTATGACAGAACATATTTTCCAGTGACAAGTCTGATAAGGTGTTAATTTCCAAAAGATTTAAAGAACTCATACAACTCAACAAAAGAAAGACAAACAATCCCATTAAAAAAATGGTCAAATGACCTAAATAGACACTTTCCAAAGAGGACATACAGATAATTTATACACATATGAAAAAGTGTTCAATGTCACTAATCAACAGAGAGATGCAAATTAAAACTACAATGAGGTATCACTTCACGCCTGCCAGATTGGCTACCATCAATAAATCAACAAATACTGGAGAAGATGTGGAAAAAAATGGAACCCCAGTACACTGCTGGTGGGAATGCAGACTGGTGCAGCCACTGTGGAAAACAGTATGGAGGTTCCTCAAAAAATTAAATATGTAACTGCCATTTGACCCAGTGATCCCACTTCTAGGAATATATCCTAAGAATCAAGAAACACCTATCAGCGCCCGGCAGGGCGTGGCTCAGCGGTTGAGCGTCGACCTGGGATCCAGGCCATCGGGGTTCGATTCCCGGTCAGGGCACATGCCCGGGTTGTGGGCTCGATCAATGACTCTCTCATCATTGATGTTTCTATCTCTCTCTCCCTCTCCTTTCCTCTCTCTGAAATCAATAAAGATATATTTAAAAAAAACAAACAAAACAAAACAAAACAAAAACACCTAACAGGAAAAATATGTGCACCCTTGTGTTCATAGCAGCATTATTTAAAATAGCTAAGATCTGGAAACAACTCAAGTGCCCATTGGTAAATGAATGGACAAAAATTGTGGTAAATTTACACAATGGAATGCTATGCAGCTACAAAAAATAAGTATCCTTCGAGGCAGCATGGAGGAATATCTAGAGTATTATGATAAGTGAAATAAGTCAGTCAGAGAAAGACAAGAATCACATGATCTCACCTAGTGTTGAATCTAACGAACAAAATCAACTGATGAATAAAATAGATCCAGAGACATGGAAACATGGCACAGAGTGACTGATCTCTGAGTGAAGATTAATCAAAAAACTTATATGCATATATGTATAATCTATGGACACAGACATCATGTGGTGAAGGCCAGGGTAGGGTGGGAACCAATGTGTCAATGGGGAGGAAATGGGCGATATCTGTAATACTCCCAACAATAAAGATAAAAATAAAAAATTATCTCTTAAGCAAACTACCACACCACACATTAGATGATTGCTCACTATGGTATACCTTTCTGTATGGCCCAGTTTTCTGGAGCACCTGTTTTCTTTGGAAAAATGTTAATATTAATAATGTTGATTGTAATGAAAGGAGTCATTGAACACAAATATCCATAGCAAAACTGTATGAACTATTGCCCTTCATTCCCACCTCTTGCTTTGCCTCAGTATGAAAGCTGTGGACAGAATCACTCACTAACTTTCCTGCTAATTACCTGAATGTTACCTGACATTCTAAAATCTTATTTCTTAATAACAGGGAACCAATCTAAGAAATATTAGTAGTATCAATGTTTCCTATTGTATGCTTTTTAATATACTAATTATATTTAAAATATTCACAAAAAGAGGTGGAAATGTATTAATTCTGTAAGTTTCTGACCACAATAGGAATCTGGACAGTGTGTCTCAATTGTCAAAGTCTTGGGCACATTACCTATAAACTGAAATTTATGTTGAAACATATGCCACTGGTTCAGACACAATTAACACACTTATTTGGAAAAGGAAGAAAATTTAATGTGACTCCACCAGTATAGGAGGAAAACCCTGGCTAATGTGTGAATATGCCCTGTCTGGCAATGAGAGGGGGGGCAGTTAAAGGTATTTTTAAAAAGGCTACTTACTTTGTTATTTTTCAAGAGAATGGTTTTGTCTATGCAGAATGAAAACAATTTTCCTGGTCCAGGCAAATTCTGGGTCTATGAAAAGTGAATTTTAGAGACAGGCACTAATTTGAAATGGCCATGATAATTCCGTACTTTCTGTAGCTTGGCCTTGGAGCATTGGGAACACCAAATATGGGGGGATTGAACTACCTCTGCTTTACCTGGCAAGTTTTAGGACACCCTGTAATTTACCTAGGCTTTTGATTTGTGGCTTGAGTGCATGGATTAGGATGTATATTATGGCCAAGTAGATTTCCTTCAGGATTATGGCCTTCCAAAGGGTAAACGATTTATGAGAAAATATACTTTGTGAAGGCTTCTTGAGTAGGAAGCATTTCTTAAAATTCATTTGAAGTGAAAAGTATATAACCCAAAGATAACCATGAAGTTATCACACTTCTACATATCTGTGATTGGCAAAACCTTCTGGAGACTGGCAGTATTTAACAACTCTATTTTTATTAGTTCTTGTAGTTCCAGACAAATTTTCATTCCAGACTTTCTCCAAATGACATTAAAAATGCATGTTGATTACACATTTGAAGATGATAAAAATTGAGGACTATTTTAACTTGGAACATCAGGAAATTCTCACGTAACTTTTAAATTAAGACACACAGTTTAAATATATGGATTATGACACTGATGCCTTTAATTAAGCAAAGCATTTACAAGACCGTTTTTCAAGCTGAAAAGGGGATTGCAAAAGTGTAAATCCAGTGTTCTTCCTGTAGAGATAAAACCACAGAATAAGGACATGGCGATAGCTTTCTCAATGTTTGGCAAGTTCAACTGGAGTCAGAAGCAGAATGTTTATACCTTAAGAATTCACAAAGGATCCGTACGTGTAAACTCATGGTCACATGATACTCCACTTAACATATCCTTCCATGATAAACCCAGTAGGGACAAAAAAGAAAAAAATGTGAAGAGAACACAAAATGTCTTTATTTCACAGTCAGAAAATGTAACCGTCCTCTCCAGATTGCACCAGGTTTCCTCTCTGAAACACCACAGAAGGTATCCTGCCCTATATTTTAGCACATTCAGTAAAAAGAAAAAGTGACAAATACTTTGAAAAGGCTAACAAGATTAAATTTTATTCATGGTATTTAGCTTGCTTTAGAAAGAAAAGGAAGTTTAAAAAAATCTTCTAATTCAAATTTAAAGTTATTTTTCTGACAGAAGAGAAAATAATGGGCTTAGTCTTGGTGGATGAAACACGGCATCAGGTTATTGTTTGTACGTGATGCTGAGTAATGCACAAAGGACATCTTCGTGGGGGTGACTCCTCCCCTTATTCGGAGTACTGTTGACTCTCATGATTTATTTTTATTTTTAGTCCAAGCACAAGTGCTTTAAATCCCTTGTGCATGTAGACATACACTAGTTTAGAATGACTTAAATTTGTGAAAGCTAAAACTTCTTAAAACTATGGCTAAAATTTCATTGTATTTACCTTTGATCTAGAAACATTTTTTATATGTAAATATGTTTTCTTTATTATTTACATACATTGTCTCTTCTTTAAGAGAAGCTTCCCTACCCTGCCCCAGTAGGAACATTTTTCATCAAAACACTATGCAGTGACCTTCGGGCCTTCAGCCTTTTCCATGGAGCATGCAGACTGGGTCAGCTTCTCAGAGAGCCAGCGTGTAATCAAAGAGGACCATGACCCATTCATCTCGGGGCATTCTCCCAGCCACCCGAAGCTGCTGCTAGCTCCTGTGAAAACAGAAAAATCCTTTGCTCAGTTCGGCGAGGACTTACAAATGTGGTTAAAACGGCCACAGCCTCCTGCTTCTGGAAGGCCCTCCCCTGCTCACCAGGGACCTGCTGCACCAAGGGCAGGGGACCTGAGCCAGACTCACCTATAGTTCTTAATCCTGGGCCAGTTGCAAAGCATCGTCTGCCTTCTCCTCTCCACTCACCCTGAAATTCCTGGCTGCGCTTCAGCCCTTACAATAATCCTGAGTGGCACTGCCACCTATGAAACAAACCGTATAAAGCCGTCAATTCCCAGTACTTCCCCCTGAGCCTCACAGGCCTGCCCGCTGTGTCGTTTCGTGAATCCACTCTCACAGCTGGATGTTGCTCCTTGTCATCGCCTACGCAGTCTTACCTGGGAAACACTAAATTAAGTCATTTAGCTCTGCAACCGCAGCCTCCTGCCTCTCACCTTTTTTCCAACTCTGTTGTTCTTAAATATTCGGGGAATCCCTCCTTCCTACCCCTTATTTATTTTCTCTCTTTCTATTAAACTCTTCCAGCGTCCACTTCCCTCCTGTGCTCGATTATGTGCCAGCATCAGTGAACATCTAACAGGGCTCCTCAGCCTCTTGCCGTTACAGCCACAGGTTCACCCACACCCGCACCCACACCCGCACCCGCACCCGCACCCGCACCCACACCCGCACCCGCACCATTCTTCCCATCTCCTCTCTTGCTGTAGTTGAAGGGTCACCACCCTTTGTTCCAGGCTGGCCCTCCATCTAATCTATGGATCCCATTCATTCTGCTTTCTTGGGAACACTGACCTATGGATTATGATCAGGTTCCTTCTCTCTATAGCTTCAAAGTTCCCTCTGTCCTGCTCATTCTTTGTGAGATTTAAACATCATCAAGTTTCTTCTGTCTTAAAAATGATAGCCTTCCTTTCCCATATTCTCTTTCTTCTGTACTTGGTCATAATCTGCCTTCTTTACAGGAAAATTTCATAAAACAGTTATCATACTTGCTATTTCCTCATTTCCCACCATTCTCTGAAACTTTTTAAAAAAATCACAGTTACCAGTAGCATCTTTTGGATAAATACAATGTTCTATTTTTATAACTTGGATTCACTGACAACATTTAACACAGCTCATCACTTACGTCTTGTTAAAACACTCCTTTTTCAAGATTTTTAGAGCAATATCCTGGCCTGGATTTAGTTTGTTGTTCTTACTGCTCCTTCTCAGTCTCTTTGAAGGTGCCAACAATGTTATTTGTCTCTTAAATACTAAGCCCTCTTCTCATTTCACTTTTTCTTAATGAGCTTAATGATTCCCATGGTTTCAAAGGCAAAATGGATGTGGGCATCTACCAAATCTATTTCTGACTGAAGATTCTTTCCTGAGCTCTAGGCCTTTGTATCCATCCACTTACTGGATATGTCTCAATTCAATTTGTATTGGTACTTTCAAATTAATTCATCCCAAACTGAATTTATTGTCTACTGTGGAACAGTTGCTCCTCCTGGAGTATATGTTGACGAGGACGGGCTCACACCCACCCAGGTGCCCAGGAATATGGGAATCACATGGTACTCCTAACACTCTTAGCCCCAGATACGAAGATCTGCTGATTCTGCTTCTTAACTACCTTGCAAACGTGTGCACCTGCTCCAGTTTGACGTGAAATTGTTCTCTCAGAAAGAACCATGGCTTTTCCCGCCTTCAGTCACCTCTTCATATGACAGCTAGAAATCTTTACAAAATCTGAATATCAGACTAGCATGCTTGGAATGTCCAATGTGTTCTTATTGCTACTATGAGAGTGTTAAAACTCCTGTCCATGGCTTAAAAAGCCCCACTGCTGGGTATTTATCTGAAGAAACCCAAAACACTAATTTGGAAGAATATATGCACCCCCATGTTTATTGCAGCGTTATTTACCATAGCCAAGACTTGGAAGCAGCCTGTGTCCGTCAGTAGACAAGTGAATAAAAAAGCTGTGGGACATACATGCAGTGGAATATTACTCGACCATAAAAAAGAAAATCTTCCCATTTGGGACAGCACAGATGGGCCTGGGGGTTATTATGAAAGTGAAATAAACCCATGAGAGAAAGACAAATACCACATGACTTCACTTATATGTAGAATGTAAAGAACAATGAAAACAAACAAACAGAACAGAAACTGACCCTTAGAGACGGAGAGCAGGCTGATGGCTGCAGCGGGGTGGGGGAGTGGGGGGCTGGGGCAGAGCGGTGAGGGGTTAGGAAGAACAGATGGGTGCTTACAGGGCAGCCACGGGGGGACCCGCACTGCTGTTGGCACGAGACGCCCCGGGGACACTTTGCAAACCATGTGATTGCCTAAGCATTATGCTGTACACTTGAAATCAATACAAAATAATATTGGGAGTAAACTGTAATTGAAAAATAAACCAAATACTAAAAAATAGCTTTCTTTTGCTCATATTTCGCCCCTTTCGCTGATCCCATGCTCCATCTTTCTATCGTACTGAATTAATTTTCTTTATCTGAAGAGTTTGTTCTCTTTAAGGTTCAGGTCTCTGTCTATTGTTCCCATTTTCTTTCCCCTTCTTCCTCAACCTTTTTATAGCTAAATTCCATTTCATGACTCAAGAATGTCTTTTTTTCAGTGAAGGCTCCTCTGACAGCTGCTCACTACTCCCCCGGCCCAAGCCCTCGGTGTTCTCAGCGCAGCACCCGACAGAGCCAAGGCGCCCGCAGTGGAGGGGAAGGAGCGTGGCTGTGGGGCTCGGCTGCTGCTGGACTTCCCTGTCACCTGGACCTTCATACGATTAAACGGCTGTTTAGCAATAAGCACAAGCCTCGATGGTGAACACAAATACTCACTGAAAGGAGCTGCAGAGTGATTACCACAAAATTAGGTTCCCCAAAGAGATAATCGCACAATTCTCAGATGCACAAGACCTTGAGCACTATTTATAACGAAAGCATCTGGCAACACGCAGATGCTCTGCAGCCTCCCTCTAGAAGGAAACAGCAGCCCGAACTCAGTGGACTGTTATTAGAAAACATGATTTGAGTGTTGTTGTTTTCCCTTTGGATAACAATTGATTGAAATAAAGCAGAAATAATGTCTACATACTCCACTTTAACTCAATAAAAAAAGTATATTTTGTGAAAAATATGTGCAAAATTCTGTTAGATATTGAGGAAAACGCAGAAATAAATGACATTAACTTGAAACTAATTTTGCTGTTGAATTTGTAATGTTACAGACAGGCTATGTAAAACTACAGTTGACCCTTGCATGGCATGGGGGTCAGGGATGTCAACTCCCATGAATCAAAAATCCATATAACTTTGGATTCCTCCAAAACTTAACTAGTAATAACCTGCTATTGACCAGAAACCTCATAGATAACATAAATAGTGCATTAACACATATTTTGTATGTTACATGTATTATATATGTATTATATGCTGTATTATCATAACAAAGTAAGCTAAAGAAAAGAAAATGTTGTTAAGAAAATCATAAAGAGGAGAAAGTGTTTACCCTACTGTACATATTTATTGAAAAATTTTGCGTATAAGTGAATTAATGTAGTTCAAATCCATATTGTTCAAGCTTAAACTATAGTAAAGAAAAGCACACCCCCCCTGTTGTTGAGAAGTTTAAATAAAATCCCATTTCTGCTATCCAAAAGTAGAGCATTCCTATGAAACCTTTCCCAAGCCAAGATGGCATAAAGTAAAGAAGCAATGACCTTAGGACAGATCTTGCTAACAAATACACAAAATAAATTATTTTGATCAGCAAAAATAGGTAATAATGTAAGTCTTTCATAAAAGTGAAGTCACATAAAGCAAACTTTTAAAAAGTGGGAAATACCTGTAGAAATATATACTGAACAGTCCAAGAAACTTTAATAATTCATTTGTATGTAAGTACTAATTAAATTAATAATAGTTTTGTCCTTTAAATAAACTATCTCCATACACATATTACCCCAAACCTTGCTATACTGATAAGAAATATTAGCATGATAGTTTTAAAAGCATTAATTAATTGATTTATAATAATTTCAGAAATAGTTTGTGATGGAATCAAATGAATTTATTATTACGTTTCTCAATATTCTAATTTAAGAACGTTTCCCAAGTGTTAGTCTTTATCTCTTAATCATACATAGTAGCAATGTTAGATAATGCTTACACATTAGTAGGTCGAGAAGATGAAATAAGTGGATATTCTCAATATGCCTCTACTAGTTTCCAGTAGAGATTTCTCATTAAATATCTGTGAAGATATTGGCCATGATAAAAAAAAGTTTTTTTCTATGATACTAATTATTAGAAATGTCCTTTCTCATCTGTTTCTGTAACAAAATTCTGTAATTACTCATATGTGGATTATGCATCATATAATGTGACAATCATGCAAAAATTTGGTGTGCTCATAAATATATATCTATGTCTGTATTTGATTCTAAGTCCTTAATCATCTCTCCAACTTTCTAAGATAACGTTAAAGGGTAAACATAACTAAAAATAAGATGCGGCTGAGAGAATGTCTGATTATAAATTACCTAAAATATAGGTAATTTTATATTTAATTAATTTTATATTTAATTATTAATTTTATATTTATATTTAAAACATTTTTAAGGCAAGCAGCCCAGAATACTGAAAAGCTAGAAGCCATCTTCATGGGTAAATAAGATGGGATTCTGCCTGGGGTGGGGAGTTTGACAGCTGCTCCAGGAGCTCTGGCTGAAAGGCCGACGAAGCCCCTCCAAGGAGAAGCAGCCCCCTGACCTGGGACCCCGAGGCTCGCCACTAAGCCTGTTCATCTGCTCAGCTGCCCCGAGCCTGCCCTCTAGGCTTGTCTCCACCATCAGTGGAAATCCTCTTGCATGAGCACCAGGCAAGTCCAGGGCACAGCACCAAGTTCCTCTGGTAAAAAGGAAGGCAATGCACATCTTGCACACTGGATGGAAAGGATGCTGGGGCCTCTTCCTTAGTTCTCCCGATTAATTATTTGCCTGAGTGGCTAAAATAACATGCAAGTTAGAACAAGAAGAAACTTAAAGTTTGGGTTTAAAAAGTCTAACCCAAAACCCTGCTTAGAGCTGGAAAAGCTTGCCAGGTCTGCCCTGTGCCAGCTGTTTAGAGAGTCTCTTACTTTTTCTTGCTACATTACTGCAAGTTCATAGCCACGGGGGTAGGAAGAGCTGAGACCTGGTCATTGACTTTAGAAATTCCCCTTCTAGCTTGAAACTGAGGTCTGGATGTGGAAGCTCCAAATGTGTATCCTAAAGAAATAGGATTTACAATCTTTGTTTAAATTTTCAAGTTGGCAATAGCATTCACATATAAAAATCAGACTGACAAATCTCAGAGGGATGGAGAGGGGCGGGTGGGTGGAGGGGGAGAGATTAAGCAAAGAATTTATATGCACATATGCACAACCCAAGGACAGGGACAATGGTGGGGAGAGGGACTGGGGAGGGAGGTGGGGCAGGGTGGAGGGGGTCAATGGGAAGAAAAAGGGACATCTGTCATATTTTGAACAGAAAAACCAAAAACAAAAAAACCCAATAAAACTACAAAAATAAAAAAATAAAAAATAAATAAAAATATATCTATAAATATATATGCAGAAATATATATTTTTAGTCATTTAAAAATATATTTTTTAAGTGCTGATATCTTTATATAAGCACTTTACTTTCTGTACTTGAATCCATTCACACACTTATACTTACTTTTTCCTTAACCTGGTATCTGATTGACATGTATAGTGCAGAGAATCAGCGTTCACCTTAAGGGCAGCAGTAGTCAGAGAACTGATACTGCTGTGGGATCGACCTACAGAAGCCTATTTTCTCTTCTAGGAGATAAAGGTATCCAACGTAGCTGCATGCGAGCTGAGAAAAGTATGTCACAAGCTGAATTCCTTTCCTATTTGATGGCCTCAGGTCCGTGTTAGTGAGTCAAGGCCTTCGCTGCGAAGACTTGCCGCAACCTGGGCCTTGTCTCCTGTGTGCACAGCCAGCTAGCCCAGGTTCTTGTGCTTTAAAGGTCAGCTAATTATTGTTTTGGATATTAAGGTATGACCCTATGAACCCCGAAGGAGACAAAGGTCCTTTCACAAAATCGCAAATGTGCAATGACACAAACAGATCTCGTGCTCTGCCACCATAATTTACCTTTAAAGCCAAGAACATTCAATCATTATTTGTAGACTCATTGCAAATCCGTAAAGGCCCATTCAGAAGTGTGTGGGAAAAGCCCCGCTCAGGTAAGTTATAATGACTCTTCTGACTTTGGGGGAGTGCCTTTCCCCAGACACTGAGGCAAGTTCCTCAGCGGGGGCTCACTGTCCTCGTGGGCTGCAGAGGAGCGGCTTGTTTGGGTGAGTCACTGAGGGGCCATCTGTGAGGTGACAGGTGTCTGGCGCCTGGGCTGTGCTGGGTAAGCCCACGTTTTGTCTGTGAAGCAGCTTCTGAAAAAAAAGGAATTTCCATTTTTATACTTTTCTTAGCAGAGCCTAAAATCGCACTTCTCTTTCAATGGGACAGGACTTATCCATTAACCTAAGTGATTGTCCTCTCTTCTCTTTATTGCAGAAGTAATTCCAACGGACACAGTCCACGGCCCTACTCCCTTTCTGGGGCTTTGTTTACTCACTTCAAATAAAGTGTGTGGCAATGTGGGCTTTCTTAAAGCTCAGTTCTCAGGAAGAGGAGGCGAGCTTAGAGCTAAATGCAATTCCAGTACCTGAAACATCTGCTCTTCTTGAGATTCAGGCTGACCCCAGGCCTTGTTTCCAGGGCTCAGCAGTTGTCAGAGCTGTTCCGACTGCAAACAGACTTTCCAGCTCTCAGGCTCCAGTGCCAGCTTCCTCGTTTTACGCCTTATCTTGGGCTTTTTTCCTTCCTCTCTTTGATCTTGTGCCAGAAAAATCTTAAAAGGCAAAGCGAGTTTGTGGTGTTTTTTTATTTTTAACTGCAGTTCTAACACAGAAATACCAGGGAGTCAGACCCTTCCCGCTGCAAGCGGCCGTCAGCTGCTACAGAAGCACCTGGCCCGGGCCTGCTGCAGGGACCATGGAGCAACGTGGCCGCGTGTGTGCAAGCATTCTTGATGTCACATCCACACTTTGCTGCTGGAAACTTTAAAACTGGAAGATAATGTAGAGCTGGAGTGAGAAATAGACTATAAATTAGAAAATACATTTAAAAGACAAGAGATTTTTGTGCTCATGTTAGAAGGAGGCAAGTGTGGCTGATGCCTTTTTTTGTCAAAGTTGTAAAAAATTTTCTATAAAGAGGCTCTTTTTTATATAGTAAGCCCTCATGTAAATTCTTTTTGGCAGTGTTTTAAAGTTTTCACTGAGGTGTCAGGAATAACAAAGGAGAGCACTAGTTGATATATGACGCCCAGTCTGACACAGGGAATGGAGCCAGGAATGAGGCAGATTGGAGGCAGTGCTGTTTGTTTTTTGTACGTGTCGCTTGGTATTTCTGCTTGTCTTCTCCCTTCTAGAGAAGGTGGGGGAGCCAGGCTGTGCATCATTCCATAGGAAAATTTTCTAAACGAAGGCCTCAATGAATTTAGCGCTTTCAGTCTTTTTGAGTGGTAGGTCCCAGTCTGGGCTGGGAGTCGGGCAAAGAGAGCCAGGAGGATTCTGCCTGGCGTAGTTTCAGGGCCCTCCCCCCGTGGACTGCCCAGCCTGCTGCCGGGGGACAGAGGGCATGTGGGCTGCAGGACTGTGTCTTCCCACCGGCCTCTCACCAAATTCGCACTGGGGCATGAGCCCAATTTTCACCTCTTTAGAAGTTTTATTCAGAGAAGAGAAAAAATATCAAACAGGAAAAGACTGAGAGATGTAAAATAGTCTCCCTTAAGGAAGGAGAAAAGCAGGGGGCATTTTATTTTCAGGAGTAATTTTAATAGAGACTTGGCTGAGTGATTGGACTTGCCCAGTGGGCAGTGGCTGTTGGGTATCGAACAACAGGAACTGGTTTTAACCTTTGGTGCAGGGGCCGTGCTCAGGGGTCTTGGGGTTCGGCTAGCACACCCCAGGCTCTGGGGGACTGCCCTGCGGGCGGCTGGCCCTGAGGCCTCGAGCTCTGAGGCTCTCACAGCTTAGGCCTAATCTTCAGACAGTTTTAGTTTATTGATTTTCTTTCTTTCTTTCTTTCTTTCTTTCTTTCTTTCTTTCTTTCTTTCTTTCTTTCTTTCTTTCTTTCTTTCTTTCTTTCTTTCTTTCTTTCTTTCTTTCTCTTTCTTTCTTCCTTCTTTCTTTCTTTCTCTCTCCCTCTCCCTCTCTCTCTCTCTCTCTCCTTCCTTCCTTCCTTCCTTCCTTCCTTCCTTCCTTCCTTCCTTCCTTCCTTCCTTCCTTCCTCCCTTCCTTCCTTCCTTCTTTCTTTCTTCTTTCCTTTCTTCTTTCTTTAGAGTTAAAAAGATCTGTTGGACATTTGACTATGATCCAAACCATGATTTTAAAAACCAAAAGGCTACATTAACAGTCGTCAAAGGCAAAATGTTGAAATGATTTTTTCCTGTCTTTCTTGTTTGTATATGAAATATGTGACTGAGAGACTTGCTTTGGGTTCTGAATTTCATTTTAGTATTTTTAAGGCTCTCAGAAAAGGTAGTGCCAGAGACCTAAACCGCTGACCTTTAGGCAAATCCAGGAGCAGGAGTGAGCGAGAGCAATTAGTCTGTATGATTCAGTATGGTCATGGGGACTCTCAAGTCTGACTCTCTAATCTTAAATATTAGGAAGACCGAAGCTTAGGATGTTGAAGCGAATTGTTTAATATCACAGAGCTATTTAGGGGCCAGAGGGTGAGAAGCATCCTTTCTCCTGAATTTTAGAGCCTTGTCCTTTGTACTGCGCCACAGTTCCCCTTAAAAGACAAGGCATAGTGATCAGAGGCACATTTTTTTTTAATGTTGAGTAATATATGTTTCCAATTATTAAAGAGACAAAGTCCATTCTTAAATCATGGTTTTTAGAGAGGGAAAGCGGAGGATTTTTAAATTTGGAGAGGGAAAATAATTGTCTTTCTTAAAACACAAAAGGGTTCCTGTAAACTTATCCTTGGAGGATTACAGAGAAGTGACAGTGGTAGGCTTGTGTATAAGACCTGGGTGACTCTTCAGAATGTCATTGTACCGAGACGGCCTTGAAACACCTTGAGATTTTGTTCACCCTCTTCACAGGTGTAATGTGCATTTATTCTTTTGTTTGGGACTATCTCATTCCGCTGTAGACGGCAGAAACACAGGTGAGCTGTATGAACCACATAAGATGTGTTAAGTATAAATAAATAGTAAGTAGAGTATGTATTAAACAGAAGCAATAGATGAACCTAGAGGTAATTAATATTCATGAGTCACTCTAAATTATACATGAGGCACCTGAGCACTCATATTCATGATACACAAACTACACAGAAGACACTAAATATTTAGGGTGCACTAAATATACATGGACACTCAACATGTGTGAGGCCTTAATTTGGCCACCCATTAGTGACACCATTTTGGTTTCATGTGCTGTTTCCCCAAGACCCACAATGTAACCCATGTCTGTTCACCAGGTTAATTGTTCACTACATGTGATCAGGTGTACTTGTCCCTGCGTCTTGCCAATGTGTACCACGGGCCCAGGGCACCTTCTACCCATGGACACTATTGCTCACATCTCAACTCTGATTCTCTTAATTACACCTTTGGAATGGTTGGGAGGCTGATGTGGCAGAGAGAGACCCAAGACATGTAAACATTGTGTACTCAAGATTCAAGTAGTATTCTTACTGTATTTTAACTGTATTGACTGACTTCATCTCGTCCTCCTGGCTTCTTATGGTGTGTTTTAAATTCTTCTAATAAGCCATGTGATCTGAACATTTTAATTCAGTCTATGAGCTATTCTGTTGTTTTTCTTACCTCTGGAGTAGTGTATTAGTTTCCTAGTGCTGCTGTAACAAATGACTACAAACTTCGTGACTTAAAACAACACAGGTTTATTATCTTATAGTTCTGAGGGTCAGAAACCCAAAATGGGTCTCATTGGGCTCATATCCAGATGTCAAGAGTGCTGTGTTCCTTTCCAAAGGACCCTCCATGGGATATCCTATGGGAAAATCTCTCTGCTGCCTTGTCCAGCTTCTAGAGCCTGCCTGCAATGCTTAGCTTGTGGCCCCTTCTGTCTTCAAAACCATGAATGGCAGGTCAAGTCTTTTATGATCCTCCGCTTCCTCCTTCCACATATACGGAAACTTCTGATTATACTGGGCCCACTCGAATCATCAAGTATAACCACTTGATTTTAAAGCCAGATAACTAACAACTTTAGTTCCTTCTGCAACCTTAATTCCCCCTTGCCATGTAATATATATAACATAAGGACATGGATTAGGACATGGGCATTTTTGAGAGGTCATTTTTCTGCCTACCGCAGGTAGCTTCCCTGCCATTGTACCTGAAAGCTACCATTGTATCAAGGTAAATTTTCACGTGTGTACTATATTCATTCACTTAACAATCTTTAATCCATTTAATATTGATCAAGTACTATGCACATAGCTGGGCTAAGAAATCGTCTTCCCAGAGCCTTCGCTCCCTAGCTTCCTAGCCTTCTCGTAGAACCAGGAATCTTGCAGTTTTACCCTGCCCTCCTCCCTGACATGACCAGGAACTGAGGAGCTACACGTCAAACCCTGAACCCTGGTATCAGTTGAAGTTATTAACTCAAAACCAGGCTGACCAGCAATCCCTGTTTGCCTGGGACTGAGGCGTTTCTCAGAACCCAGAACTTTTGGTGCTAAAACAGACAGTCCTGAGAAAACCAGGACATCAACCCTTCTTTCTATCCACCCAGGAGCTCCTGTCAGCCCCTGAAATTAGAGACATTTTTCTGTGGCAGTCAGGATTGGACAAGGACTCCGAGAGCCATGGCTTTGTGGCTTAAATATCTATGGGCCTGTGAGCGTATCATCTAAGCTTTCTGTTCCTAAATTTACCCACTGGAAGAATAAACTGCTTGAAGACATGATTACAAAGTTTTCTTTCAATTCTAAAATGCTATGTTATTTTTATTTCTCTATTTTTGGTGAATTGTTAGTAAGCAGCTTTGAAGTAGGTTGCACCACTAGGGCCGTATTGTTCTTCTGTTACCAGATTCCGACTCGCCATTCGCAGAGTCGCTGATCAAGGCTTCCACTGGTTTTTGGCTATTAAATAGAAAGCACTTTGACTCTTTCTGGAGCCTTCCCAGATCCAAGTAAATATTTGGAGTTTGGGGCATATAAAGCTTTTAAATAGAGTGAGCAAGCATATAATTAGGCTTGAGTTTCCCTCATGGCCCTAGGCATGTCTTATCCCAAGATGTTCCAAAGTTCTGCAAGTAATTATGACGTGTTTGTGTGCGTGTTTGTGGCAACATGGCTGTTCCATAACTACTTTTCTTTTTTCTATACCAAAATGGAAATGTGAATTGCTGATTCAATAAAGCACACTAGAAAGTCTATACCTTACTTAGATATAGCAAAAAGATACCAGAACTGAATTCTTTAACAGGACATGATGGATGTGACGTTTATACAAAGTAATTGATCACTATCTTTACAGTAAGGGTGGAATATAAGGACTTGGGCTAGAAGTAAGCAAGGGAGACTGCTGGAATTCTGTTGATGGGAGTCCTGTTATATGGTTTGTAAGTGTCCATCCTGCAGGAGGGAGGGAGAGAGATGAAATAGCCCTCTGGGGCTGCTGGGATCCTCAGGATGAATGGCCCTGTGCCAGCTTAACTGTTTCACTCCTGCCCTCTGCATGCACGGTGGCTCCTGGGGTCACCTCCTGCAGCCAGAACCAGGCATTCCACACAGCCTCCTGTAAGTACACCCACTGTCACCTAATCTGAATGCCGATGGCAAGGGATCCAACAGAGGGGTCACCAAATACTTTGCTTGTCCTCTGTAAACTTGCCTGTAGCCTTTCCTGTGACGGTGGCAGGGCGTCTCTGGACTGAGCCAGAAGGTCGTATGTAATTAATGTTTTGTCACTCCTTCCCCTATCCCACATCAGTAGCAGAATAAGGGACAGCAACAGAGGGCAGATTTAAGAAGCGCTTGCGAGGCTGGTTTTTCAGGACAGCCTCAGGATTCTAACCTTGCTGGCCCATTTCTCTGGCCTGTGTTGGAAAATGTAATTTTCTGCCATTTGTCCCTATTCCCTGTGACTTGAGTAATTATAAGCTGGAAGTAACAGTGGCATGGGTTTTTTGAAAATTTCATCATTTATTTTCTAATATTTCCTGCTTGGTGTGTGTCAAAAGGTGGGAAAGTGGTCCTTTAGACACTAAGAGAAATTTGCCGTATCCAAAAATCAGACAAATAGATGTGGTCAAGTAAGAGTGGGGCCACGATACGCTGCTTACTAAGAGACACGCCGGCTGAGTGTACTGACCCCTAGATGAAACGGCCCGATAGGCGTGAGGCTTCGTGGGCCTGTCCTGCACCTGTGAAATGAGAACCAGGTCACCAGTGGTTGGCCAATGTATGGCCTTGTGAAGACTGAGAGCTTCACACGCGTTTGGTAAATTTAGTATCTTTATCCTTTATCCACAGGCAGCACTCGTATGCTCTGCTTTACTTTATCTGTGTCCATCAAGTCCTATCAGATACGTTTTCTTTGCTTAACATGTTTGAGTGTCATTCATTTCATCTCTTTTGTATTCTATGGAAGCTTTGCATAGTCTCAAGCAATAAAGAAAATGCACATTAGGACCTATTAGAAAATGTGTAGCGAGTTTATAGTCATTTTACTATAATGTAAATGTATGAAGCATAATTTTATGTCTTTATTTATTAATGATTTTATTTTCCAAGTTTTTCTATGACTACATTCAAATACCAGTTTGACTATATGAATGTTTATGTTATTGTTTTTTTGTGTTGTTTTTTTTTAAAATTATTATTATTATTTTTTTAAAATATATCTTTATTGATTTCAGAGAGAGGAAAGGAGAGGGAGAGAGAGAGATAGAAACATCAATGAGAGAGTCATTGATCGGCTGCAGCCTGCAACCCGGGCATGTGCCCTGACCAGGAATCGAACCCCAATCGTCTGGATCCTAGGTCGATGCTCAACCGCTGAGCCAAGCCCAGCGGGGCTTGTGCTTTTTTTTTAAATAACATCACTTTTATTGACAAGTTATATCACAATGGACTTCATAGAACAACAGAAATAAGAGTCCCAGGACACCAGAGTGTAACATTGCAGCAGACAAATAGTCTTCCCCTCATCCCCTCCCTCAGCACTGTCTGCCCTGACTTCCTCCTGACCCTTCTCAAGGGCAGCCGTGCCCTCTGCCCGCACCCATGTCCCGGTGAACAAAGGCATGCCAGGCAGACATCAGGTCACGCTTGTGGTCCAGGTGAGCCGGGTCTCAGCAACAGCTGTAGTGTTGCTGAGCATGCACATAGCTCACTGCACTCTGGCCAGGTCTCCACAAGCTACTACAATGGGAGGCTCGTAATTAATGACAACTTTGGAGCCAGTGGGGCACCAGACCACAAACTGGGTGGTACGCTTGCTCTTGATGGTGGCAATGGCAGCATTGGTATCTTTGGGAACCATGTCACCATGGGAAAATAGGCAGCAAGCCATGAATTTACCATGACGGGGTCACACTTCAACATCTGGTTGGCTGGCTCAACGCACGCACTGGTGAGCTCTGCTATAGCAAGCTGTTCAAGGTAGGCTTTCTCAGCAGAGACGACAGGGGTATGTGTGGCCAGAGGGAAGTGGATGTGGGGATAAGGCATGAAATTGGTTTGGAATTAGATCAGATCAACATTCAGGGTTCCATCAAACCTGAGGGAAGCGTGATGGAAGACACAATCTATAAGGTGGTCAAGGTTAATGTAGGTTGGGAGCTCAATATTGAGGTTTCTACAACAGATGCTGAATGTGGCCTCGTTGTCAACCATGAAGGCACAATCAGAGTGATCCAAGGTGGTGCAGGTGGTGAGGATGGAGCTGTAGGGCTCAACTACCGTTGTGGAAACCTGGGGAGCTGGGTAAATGGAGAACTGCAGCTTGGATTTCTTGCCATAATCAACAGAGAGACGTTTCGTCAGCAGGGAGGTGAACCCAGAACCAGTTCTCCCACCAAAGCTGTGGAAAATCAAGAAGCCTTGAAGACCTGTGTACTGGTCAGTCAGTTTACAAAATTGGCCTAAGACAAGGTCAGTGATCTCCCTGCCAATGGTGTAGTGTTCATGGACATAGTTATTGGAAGCATCTTCCTTGCCTGTAATGAGCTGCTCAGGATGAAAGAGCTGGTAGTAGGTACCAGTGCAAAGTTTATCAATGACTGTGGATTCCAGGTCTACAAAGACTGCCCTGGGCACATGCTTGCCAGGGCCTATATCACTGAAGAAGGTGTTAAAGGAGTCATCTCCCATCCCAATGGTCTTTTCACTTGGCATCTGGCCATTGGGCTGGATGCCATGTTCCAGGGAGTAGAGCTCCCAGCAGGCAATGCCAATCTGGACACCAGCCTGGCCAATGTGGGTGGAGATGCACTCACGCATAACTGAGACTTATAGGGCTCCTCGGGGCTAGAGGAGGTGAGGGGACAGTGACAAGGACCTTCCACTGGCAGACCACCAGTGACAAGGACCTTCCGTTGGACAGTGACAAGGACCTTCCACTGGCAGAGGAGGTGAGGGGACAGTGATAAGGACTTTCCACTGTCAGACTACCAAGGAGTCCAGAGATGAAGTCTCTCAGTCTTTTTCTGCTTCTTGAGTATCTTGCAGCTACTTGAATGATGTTATATCTTCAGTTTAATTATTACCAGGAGCAGAGAGCTGTTTATGTTATTGTTAAATGAAAGGGTTTGAGTTTAAAAATAAATGTATTTTTACCATCTTTTTATAATATTTAAATGAATAATTATAGTCAGTATTCATTCAATATATGTTTTTTGGGAGCCTAAAATAACAATCTAATGATAGAGACAGTAAATGGTAAATGATGAAATACATAATCACAAACTATGTTCATGTTCTAAGAAAGTAAAAAGATCACAGTTACAAAAACGTGTTGATTGTGGGGTAGGGATTGAAGAGGTACAAAGGCCTAAGAAGGTAGCATTTGGCCCAAAAAAAGAGTAAGAACACAAAGAAAAAGGGAAAGAACATTTTACTGTCAAGTTAGGACAGCTAGAAACCAATAATAAGTGTGTGTGGTCTAAGACCTGTCATGGCCGAATAAGATGCAGGATTTTTGCATAATGTGCCCTGTACCCATCACTAACCCAGCATCATTTGCAGTAAGTCCAGACAGAGTTCAGGTTTAGTCCTGGAGTTAGATGAGACTTACCCAATTGCTTTCTCAATCAGGTGACTGCCTTCAAATCTGGAATCCTCCACTTAACTGTCTCTTACTCAGGTAAATCAGGTGAGAACTTTGTACTGGTAAGGTTACTGGGGAGACAAGTCTGCCTTCTTTTTCCAGAACTGTGTTTGTCACGGGGAGAATTGCCCAACCCATGAGAATTGCCCACTTAGTACTGTGGCAGCTGGGGGTGGGGGCCTACTGGGGGTGGGGGATAAGAGAGGAAGAAACAGTGATTCTCTTTTCACACAGAATATTAAATCTGTTATATTTTATTTAGACTCTAAAATGAAAGGCATACTAAAAAAAATGGTGCCAAAATATGCGTGATTTTGTGGCCATTCCCAAGCAAAATTAAAAATAGAAATGAAAATTTAGTTCAGACTTGTAATTAATTTGCTAACCAGTTAATTTACTGTAGGTTTCCCATTGCGAACCAATAGCAGTGGTGTTGTATTCATTCATGTGCAATTGACTGATCAAGGTTAAATTTACTTACCTCAGTAAAAATCTTAGTGTACTGGGCTTTTTACCTTTAAAATCTGAAGGCTGAAGATGATAATTTTAGCTTCCTTTCAGTTACTCTAACATTTATTTAATTTTTCCAAAGGAACTGTGTATTTGGAACAGCAAGTGCAGTTTTTTCTATTTGTGAGCATGGGTTTCCGACACTGTGTGCTGGGTGGTGGCCGGCCTGGAGCAGGGGCCAGCCTTGGTGACACTGACTCCACCAACTGTGTTCTCAGGGTCTCATGTTGTTTTCCTGGCAACTGGATGCAAATGAACTTTCTCTTCTGTGGAGAAGTTTGCCAAGAGAGCCCAATCTGATATCTTTTGATTAAATTATATTAGAAGAATCTGCTGATAAAATGTATAACTACTGAAAGTTATAGGTACAGGACTAGGTAAAGGCATAGGTGTAGATACAGGTATAGGACTAACACTCTTAAGGGTGCGATGGGAAATACTAAGACATGTATCAACCCTTGCTGGCCTAAAGGGAGCAGATATAAAGATCAGAAAATCATTTTTAATAGTATGTGGCTAACGCCCCAAAGACCCGAAAATCTGACATTTTGCCTCGAACGTCCAAATGTTCATTTACCTTTTTCCTTACAAAATCTATCATTTTGCCACTGATATAGGAAGAGACATAATAAATGGAAGTTATTTTAAGGCCATCAGATGAGGAAAAGGAAGGATTTGAATGACTGTTGTAACTAGTGTGTGCTGAGTGCGTCTAGCTTCAGAGGTGGACCACTGATTTCCAGCTCTAAAACCACATAGAAGAAAAATTTACAGGAGCTATTTTAACCAGATATACCCAGGCTATATCAGCTGAGGGTATGTTGGGACTGACTGCGTGGACCCCGTGTTATGAGGGACTCATGGCTCTACCATACATCTACCGCTGATGTCAGCATAAAGCAAGCATTACTATTACCCCAAACAACAGAGTTAAGGTGATTTGTTTCTCACCTTTACCTGAGGACTGGGTCCTGGTGTTTGTATGACAATAGGAAGTCATTTACATGTGGGAGAGAAGCAAACTCCAGCCACATAATTTGTAATAGCTGTGAGCTAAGGAACTTTGAATCTGGAGGCAGGGCTGAGGGGTGGCATGAAGAGAAAGCGCTTGAAACTATTATGGAATAATAATACTGTGTGATACAATGTCACATTTAATGTAATTGCATCAAACTACATTCTCCAGAATAACGATTTTAGGATATTTCAAACACTTTGCTTTCTTAATTAATACCCAGTTGCATTGAATATTAAAATACGTGCACACTTGCTACAAATTATTTTTTTACTAAAGTTTTTCATCTATGCAACTCTCTGGTCTATAACTCAAATAAGTGTAGCCCCTACGCCACCATACGATGGGAGTTAGCTTTCCATACCCATCCCACCCATTACTTCCCTGGACAAGGACGACCTTCCTTAGAGCACTGAGACGAAAGACAGCCGGGGTCCTTCCTGACTGGAGAGGGATGTGCCACAATCTGCCCCTCCCCCGACACCAGCTTTCCTGTGTTCACTCTGCCACCCACCCTGTTCTCTTCACTGCGGTTTCTGCCTATAACTACAGAATTAACATTACCCTTTCAAACAATACCCATGCAAGTTACGATGACCTAGACCCTGCCACTCCTCAGGCAGGGCTTTTGACCTTTCAGGATGAACTCTAGTTGTATCAGGAAACATCCCAAAGTTGTGCCCCATATATAACTGAACCAGACGTAATTGTCGCCCAAGTATCTGCCAAGTCTGCCTTTGCTCATCTGGCCGCATCTTCTAGGTGGACTCACTCTCCTGCAAAGCCATTTAAGGGAAATTTATGTACCCCTTGCTTAAGGTGGCCTGCCCAGAGCACCTTCGCCTGCACTACAGGACGCATCTCCTGGTTTTCAAGCGGAGGGGGAAGGCCAATGGATGGAGAATGTCTTATCCTATCACATGAGCAACAGAGCCTCCCAAAGACCCTCGTGGTAACCGTCCCCTCAGATTCTAGCACTCTCATAATCTCATGATCTTTTATAAGTGCATTTCTCTTAGCTTCTGGAACTAACCTATCCCCAGGGGTTCACAGGATTAGACACCATGTCATCAGCTCCATCACTCTTCCTCTCTCCTCTGCCTTTTTGTTTCCAACAACCACTTTCACTTCTCATGAAGATGAAAAAGTAAATTGCCCCCACACTTTACAAGGGAATGGTGTGTGGTGCTGCGTGCGTGTGTACATATGTGCGCCTGTGCGTGAGCGTGTGCGCATGCATGCATGTGTGTGTGCGTGCGTGTGTGTGTGTGTGCACTCCTAAGCCGGGATGTCTGCACAGCAGAATCTAAGCCCGCCAGCCCAGCCAGTTAAACTTGTTATGCACACTGTAACTGTTTTCCTGGGATTTGTGAGTAACGGCACTGTATCTAATAAATACTGGCTATGAAACAAGGTGAGATTTATGGTTCAGATCTGTCTCTTGGCTTCCTTTTCCCTGCCCTGTGTTTTAAATTATTACTTTTATCTTTCCCATTTCCCCCTTTATTCTTTTTTCTCCAGCCCCAGCTTCCAGGCCTTGGTGAGCTCTGTCTTTCCCTCTTCGCCTAACTTACTCTTGTCTGCATTTACTGGGTCTCACCGTGATCCTCTGCCCTCCTCCTCAGTGCTGTCTAGCTGGCTCAGGGGGGCCATTCAACTTGATTTTTGAGTATTTGCCCTCTGTTTCTCTTTGGCCTTCCTGAGATTTCTGAACTAAAGAGCAATCTTGCTCCCAGCATCACAATCGGGAATGGCTGTCACTGGCACCTCCATCGAAGGCCCCCTGTTGGCCTTTGCACCCCAATCTCCTGCTGACTTGAGCTCTCTGAGCTCACTGCCTGACATAGGCAGGATGCAGACCCTGAATACTGAATTCTGTCCTGGCATAAAAATTAGCTACTGCTATAACAGATATGATAATTGTTTTTGTATTTTCACAGCTATCGGCAAGAAAGATAAAACATATTTTTATGTAGAATAGCTCAAAAATGAAATAAAGGTAAAATGCACTTGAGAGATTACAGAACCCAGAGTGGAAAAAAATGCCTATTTATATTTTCCTTCCTTAGACATCTCAAAAACTACAAAAGTGCATGCCTCTTTGCCCAAACCCAGTAGTCAATATCATATGAAAGAATTTCCTTTATATTATTCATGTTTCGGAATTATGAAATTAATCCTTAAATTATATATAAACTAAGTCTGAAATCAAAAGATTAAGGGATCAGCTACAATATGCACACAGTATAACCCATAAATAAAATATATATTATTCAAGTGCTAATAATATAACTAAATCTATTTGATGCTCAAGAGGATTGAACAAACATAATGCTATACAGTTCACATGATACATAGGCTTTGTTCTAAATATGTCATTGGGACTAAGAAAGGAAAACACATGGCCAAAGGAATGAGAGATTTTGAAAGCCTGCATTGAGTAAATAAAAAGAAAAGGGAGAGAATAAAAGCCTGAGTCAGGCAACCATACTTCTGGGGCAACACTGAGGTTGGGAGCAATGCTTGAGCCCCTGAGAAAGGCGGGAGCATGGGTGCAGTGGGTGGTGGAGGCTGAAAGTCTAAGGAACAGTGACTCGGGCAGTGGGAATCCTGAGCAGAATCGCAGGGCCAGACAGGTATTTACACAGGACCAGGTATAGATAAAAACACTTTTGTAAATCTACTCTCCAAAACAGCAATGAAAAGTTGAAATGTACAAATCTTAAGTTTTCAGAATGCAAGGAAATAATTAGACAAGTATTTAAAAAATATTTATCTCAAAGTTTCTTATAATAGAAACATTAGAAACAGTTAAAATGCCCAACAACATGTTGCTTGGTTACATAAATGATGGCACATTCAAACCCTGGAATACCTTGCAGCAACTATAGTAACGGCACAGACTCTATCTTCATTATCATGGAAACATGCTCATAACATTTATACATGTTATAGGTAGGCCACAGACATCGCTGAAATCAGTTACTCTAATATCACAAAGCTATATTACACACTCACACACACACAGATGAGCCCAGAGGAGTAATGGCTTCTGGGACAGTGAGATTAAAGGTAATTACCTTTATTATTTTTTTCTTAAGCTTTTCAGTGTGTGTTTTGTAAGCTATTATTTACAATGACAGTATACTGATTTTATCATCAGAGAATAATTGAACAAAAGGATAAAAAAGGAAGCATTTGCCAAGGTAAAGCCATTAGTTAAAACGGAAGCTGTGTATTTAAGCACATTATCAGAGCGTTTGACATTCTCCAAAGACACTGTATTGTGCGGAGCAAATAATCTGTTCATTTGTTGTTGTTTTCCCTCCCGTGAGAGCGCCACGGCTATTAAAAACAGCTCAGAGTGATGTAGGTCTGAGTTGGTCACTAAACAGGGCACCTCACAGACACCATGAAGGGGAAGTTATTACAAGATTTAGAGAATTTGTGCTGAAAAGGGCCTTAGAGGCTTCTCCAGCTTCCTCATCACACACATAAGGATGCTGAGACCCAGGGAGTGTACTTGATTTACTAGAAATAGTGCAAATTATAGCAGAAGACACAAGAAAAAGCATTTACTTTTGTAGTATCAGATTTGGGCTCTTTTCACCAAGTCACAGGTATTAAAGGAGGCAAGATGCACAAGCGGAAGAGAAGAACCAACCAGCTTCTCATTTTTCATTTCTGTTTTAAACTGGAGAGGGGCTGGGGATGTGATTTACCAAGAGATGGTAACTGTATGAAAATGTGATGATTTCAGAAAAATCTGACTAATTATTTCAGCTAATAGAGCATATGGAAAACTCATGACTGATTTTATTATCTGCTTACAAACTAATGACATTAAGAGAAGTTTGTAGACAGAAGGGAAGCTGGGGGCCCTGTGAGAAGCAGCAGAGGCCCCCGCTCCCAGCCATGGACTCGATTTGCTCCTGAAATCCTCCAGAGCCAGCTGGGAAACCCAGAGAAACATGCTTGAGAGGACGGGGTGCTAGTGGGGAGCACTGAGGAAACATCACGGAGTCCTGTAAGAGAGGGGGGGCGTAGAACGGGGGGTCCCCCCAAAGCCTGTGCTGGGCTCCCAGCCCCGGAAGCTGCAAAGCTCCTTCCCCTCAGGAGCGCAGACCAGCCTCCAAAAGCGGGGATCCCACACCCCGAGCCAGGAGAGGGGAAGGAGTGCCCCTTGGAGGGCAGAGGGACTCAGGGGAGCTGTGCGCCTGCAAGTGGGGGGCGGACCTGGTGTGACCAGCCAACCAGAGCTGAGCAGGGAGGGGCGGAGCCTGCTGGCCTCTCCTGTAGCCGGGAGCCCCGCCCCCAACAGAAAAGGGGCGGGTCCCGCTCACTGAGGCCCCAGACACCCTGCAGGGCACAGTCCTGAGGGGGAAGGAGAGCAGCTCACAGGGGGACATCACAAGAATAAGACTCTCAGGGACTGTCTTTTGGGAGCTGGGGGAAATGCTGAAACCCCTGCTGGGGGCAGGGCAGGCACAGGGCTCACTGGAATATTCTTTAATCGAACCCACTGAGCCTGGGCTCCGAAACGGCCCCTACAGAAAAGGCAACAGGCTGAAATCAATCTGAAGCTGCAGGACAGAGCCTGGGGAACTAGAATCAGAGGACAGGGTAGGGACTGAGGAGCTGGCGGTGCAGCAGAGACTAACTCCCGCAGAGTGAGCGCCTGACAGCGACACCTCTAAGGGGAGTGACACCCTGGACTACACTAGCCACCCTGCATCCTGAAGAATCTACAGAAGACTCTGGAGCAAGACCAGGCAACTACAAGGTTGCAAAACAGCTGACAAGAGGAGGTGGCCCACGGAGAGCCTCAGATCAACCATCCACCTAAGGACACCAGAGCCAAACCCAGACGCTCCTCACACTGGGTGATACACAAGCACCTCCCAGGAGAACTGAAACCAGCCCACAAAATAGTGAGCCTCAGACAACAAGCTGCCCAGGAGAAACTCACCTGAGTGACTATCTTTTTTTTTCTTTTTTTTTTTTTCTTTTTGTTTTTTTTTTTTTGGTTTCTGTGTTTGTCTGTTTGTTTGTTTGTTTGTTTCTTTTTCCCTTAGGAAGAAGAGAAAAGGAAAAAAATACATGTTTTTGCTTCTTTTTAAATTTTATAATAACTTTTTTAAAATTAAGAAAAAATTTTAACTAATTTTTTTTCTTTTTTTTATAAAAGAATTTTGTTTTGCTTAGCTTGTTTTTTGTTTTGTTTCTCTGTTTCACTTTGGTTTTTTTTTTGCTTTGTTTTGTTGTATCCTTGCTTCTACTATCAAGACTTTCTTGATATCCCTGCTTGATGGCTGGGACTTTATCATTATAACCAACAAATTTACTGCTTTTCTCTATAGTTTCCCCCAAATCTCTAATGGGACTCCTCCCTGCCTAGGCTTTATCTCTCTCTCCTTGATCCATTGGCATAACTTCTTCTTCTCCTTCTTCTTCTTCTTCTTCTTCTTCTTCTTCTTCTTCTTCTTTCTTTTGTTCTTTCATTATCCTCCCTTCTGTCTTCCTGTATTTTTGTTCAATTGTTAGTTTCTTTTATTCTCTTTATTGTATTTTTATTTTTTCATTTTCAACTATTATCCTATTCCTATTCTCTCCCTTAATTGTTTGCAGGCTCTTCTTTCACAATCTTTTCTCTGCCTCTATTATCTCACAGCAGCTTCTCTATTTTTACAGTTTAGTTTATTATTTTCTAAATTTTCATCACAATTAACAACAATATACATCTCTCTGTCTAAGCTTTACTTTTCTTTCTCTCTCTTTTTTTAAGCTTTTGTTTTGTGTGTGTGTTCTCCCTTCACTCTCCCAGTCCTATTTTCGCTTGGGTTGTCTTCATTGTGACTGTCAAGATATTATGTAAGATACCCCTTATTTCCTGGAGATTTAGTTGTGTATTGTCCTGCCTTGCCAGCACCCATACAACAGCTTACACGATGAGGTTGGGGCTGAGACACAGTTAGCCAACCTGAGAGGAGAGTCCTCCCAAGGACTGGTCAATGACAATCTAGACCCAATCACAACAGGAGAGCCCAGAAGTATAAGGAAAACACACCTCTGGGCTCCACTTCACTCACAAGACAAAATCCCTCCCCACACTAAGACCTACCAAAATGGGGAGACAAAGAAAAACCCCCAAATTAAAGAAAAGGAAAAATCGCCAGAAAAAGACTTTGATGAGATGGACTTAAGCAAGTTATCAGCAACACAGTTCAGAGTATTGATGATGAATATGTTCACGGAACTTAATGAGAAAAACAAGGTAATAGAGGATAAGATCAAGGACCTTAGTGAAAACATGAAAAAACAGATACATAACATAAAACTCAGACAGAGATAAAGAATGCTGTATCTGATATCAAGAATGCACTAGAAGGAATTAAAAGCAGGCTCAATGAAGCAGAGGATAGAATAAGTGACTTAGAAGACAAAGTAGAAAAAAATCACTCAATCTGAGCAGTAAAAAGAAAAAGCACTCAAAAAGCATGAGGACAGTCTAAGGGAGCTTTGGGACAACATGAAGTGAAACAACATTCGCATTATAGGAGTGCCAGAGGGGGAGGAAAAAGAGCAAGGGATAGAGAACTTGGTGGAGGAAATAATGACAGAAAACATCCCAAGGCTGGAGAAGGAGAAAGCCACACAAGTTCAGGAAGCACAGAGGCTTCCAAACAAGAGGGGCCCAAAGAGACCCACTCCAAGACACATCATAATTAAAATGGCAAATGTCAGGGACAAAAAGAGAATGTTAAGGACTGCAAGAGACAGACAAGCAGTGACCTACAAGGGAACCCCCATAAAACTGACAGCTGGTTTCTCAACAGAAACTCTTCAGGCCAGAAGGGAGTGGCATAAAGTTCTGCAAGTAATGAAAAGCAAGAACCTGCAGCCAAGATTGCTTTATCCAACAAGGCTATCATTTAAAATTGAAGGAGAAATAAAGAGCTTCCCAGACAAAAGGAGGCTAAAGGAGTTCAGTACCACCAAACCAGCATTGCAAGAAATGCTAAAAGGACTGCTTTAAGAGAAAGAAGGAATAGTGAGAGAAAGATACATCAGCGTAAAGAGGAAGAAAGGCATTAAATAGGTTGATATCAATAGTAACCTTAAATGTAAACGGAATAAATGGTCCAATCAAGAGACACAGGGTAGCTGAATGGATAAGAAAACAGGACCCGAATATATGCTGTATACAAGGGCCCCACCTGAGAGCAAAAGACTCACACAGGCTAAAAGTGAAGGTATGGAGTAAAATATTCCATGCAAATGGAAAGGAAAAGAAAGTTGGAGTAGCAATTCTTATTTCTGACAAAATAGATTTCAAAACAAAGACCATAACAAGAGACAAAGATGGTCACTACATAATACTAAAGGGATCAATCCAACAGGAGGAAATAACCCTTATAAACATTTATGCACCCAATATAGGAGCACCTAATTATATAAAAAATTTCTTGGTGGACTTTAAAGGGGAGATTGACAGCAACACTATCATAGTGGGGGACTTTAACACCCCACTGTCAGCATTGGACAGATCATCAAGACAAAATATCAACAAGGAAACGCAGACCTTAAATGACTCACTAGATCTAATAGATTTAATTGACATTTATAGGAACATTTCATCCCAAAGCAGCAGAATACACATTCTTCTCAAGTGCACATGGAACATTCTCAAAAATAGACCACAGGTTAGGGCACAAGGCAAGTCTCTAAAATATGAGAAGATTGAAATCATATCAAGCATCTTCTTGGATCACAAGAACATGAAACTCTAAATCAACTACTATAAAAAAATTCAAAAATATTCAAACACATGGAGGCTAAATAACATGTTATTAAACAATGAATGGGTTACAATATGATCAAGAAAGAAATCTAACACTTCATGGAAAAAAACAAAAATGAACAGAAAACAACCCAAAATCTATGGGACACAATAAAAGCAGTCCTGAGAAGAAAATTCATACAATTATAGGCCTATCTCAAGAAATAAGAAAAAGATCTAATGAACCATCTAACACAACAACTAAAAGAACTAGAACAAGAACAGCAAGAAAAGCCCCAAGGAAGTAGAAGGAAGGAAATAATAAAGATTGGAGCAGAAATTAATGACATAGAGACTAAAAAAAAAAAATACAAAAAAATCAATGAAACCAAAAGCTGGTTCTTTGAAAAGATAAATAAGATTGATGCACCTTTAGCCAGGCTCACTAAAAAACAAAGAGAGAGGACTCAAAAGAGAGAGGACTCAAAAAAATAAAATCAGAAACGATAAAGGCAATATAACAGCCAACCAAACAGAAATACAAAGGATTGTAAGAAAATACTATGAGCAACAATATGCCAACAAACTGGACAACATGGGGGAAATGGACAAATTCCTAGAAGCATACAACCTTCCAAAGCTGGACCAGGAAGAATCAGAAAACCTGAATAGGCCGATAACAACTAATGAAACTGAAGCAGTATTCAAAAAAACTCCCAGCAAACAAAAGTCCTGAAGCAGATGGATTTACAGGTGAGTTTTACCAAACATTCAAAGGATTAACACCTATTCTATACAAACTATTCCAGAAAATTCAAGAGGAGCGAGAACTCCCAAACTCTTTTTATGAGGCCAACATCATCCTAATCCCAAAATGAGATAAAGACACTATAAAGAAAGAAAATTAAAGGCCAATATCCCTCATAAACATAGATGCTAAAATCCTCACTAAAATACTAGCAAACTGGATCCAGCAATACATTAAAAAAAATCATACTCCACAACCAATGGGATTTATTCCAGGGATGCAAGGCTGGTACAACATCCACAAATCAATAAATGTGATACATCACTTAAACAAAATGAAAGACAACAATCATATGATCATATCAATAGATGCAGAAAAATCATTTGACAAAATCCAGCACCCATTTCTGATAAACATTCTCAGCAAAGTGGGAATAGAGGGATCATACCTCAATATAATAAAGGCCATATATGACAAACCTACAGCCAACATCATACTCAATGGGCAAAACCCAAAACCATTTTCATTAAAAACAGGAACAAGACAGGAGTGTCCACTTTCACCTCTCTTATTCAACATAGTACTGGAAGTCCTCACCACAGCCATCAGACAGGAAGAAAACATAAAAGGTATCCCAATTGGAAAGGAGGAAGTAAAACTGTCATTAATTGCAGATGACATGATATTGTACATAGAAAGCCCTAAAGACTCCATCAAAGTACTACTAGATTTGATAAACGACTTTGGCAAGGTAGCTGGATACAAAATCAACATCCAGAAATCAATGGCATTCTTATACACCAACAATGAACTTTCAGAGAGAGAAACTGAAAACAATACCATTTACCATTGCAACAAAAAAATAAAGAAACCTAGGAATAAACTTAACCGAGGATGGAAAAGACCTGTACTTGGAAAACTACAGGACACTGAAAAAAGAAATAGAGGAAGATTTAAACAAGTGGAAGAATATACCATGCTCATGAATTAGAAGAATTAATATCATTAAAATGTCCATACTACCCAAAGCAATTTATAAATTCAATGCAATTCCTATTAAAATACCAATAGCATATTTCACAGACCTAAAAGAAACATTTTGAAAATTTATATGGAACCAAAAAAGACCCCGAATAGCTGCAGCCATCTTGAGAAAAAGAATAGAGTGGGAGGGATCAATTTGCCAGACATCAAACTATAATACAAAGCCATTGTAATCAAAACGGCCTGGTATTGGTACAACAACAGACATATAGATCAATGGAACAGAACAGGGGACCCCAGAAGTGGAACCACTCCATTATGGTCAGTTAATATTTGACAAAGGAGGCAAGAGTATCCAATGGAGTAAAGACAGTCTCTTCAATAAGTGGTGCTGGGAAAATTGGAGAGATACATGCAAAAAAAGTGAAACTAGACCACCAACTTTCACCATACACAAAAATAAGCTCAAAACGGATAAAACTTAAATGTAAGTCACGAAACCATAAAAATCCTGGAAGAAAACATAGGCAGTAAAGTCACAGACATCCCACGTAGTGGAATTTCCACTGATACATCTCCTAGGGCAAGAGAAACAAAGGAAAAAGTAAACATATGGGACTACGTCAAACTAAAAAGCTTCTGCACAGCAAAGGAAAACAACCTCAAAATACAAAGGAACCCTACGATCTGGGAAAACATATTTGCCAAGGATGAATCTGATAAGGGGCTAATTTCCAAAGTGTACAAAGAACTCATACCTCTCAGCAAGAGGAAGACAAACAACCCAATTAAGAAATGGGCAAAGGACCTGAATAGACACTTCTCCAAAGAGGACATAGAGATGGCCTAGAGACATATGAGAAAATGCTCAGTGTCGGTAATCATCAGAGAGATGAAAATTAAAACCACAATGAGGTATCACTTCACACCTGTCAGAATGGCTCCATCAACAAATCAGCAAACAACTGGTACTGGAGAGGGTGTGGGGAAAGGGGACCCTGGTGCACTGCTGGTGGGAATGCAGACTGGGGCAGCCACTATGGAAAACAGTATGGAGGTTCCTCAAAAATTAATAAAGGAGCTGCCTTTTGACCCAGTGATCCCACTTCTAGGAATATGTCCTAAGAATCCTGAAACATTAATCAGAAAGAATATACGCACCCCTATGTTCAGAGCAGCGCAATTTACAGTAGCTAAGATCTGGAAACAGCCCCTAGTGTCCATCAGTAGGTCAGTGGATAAAAAAGCTGTGGGACATTCACACCATGGAATACTATGCAGCTGTAAAGAAGAAGGATCTCTTACCCTTTGGGACAGTATGGATGGACCTGGAGAGTATTATGCCAAGTGAAATAAGCCAGGCAGAGAAGACAAATATCACATGATCTTGCTTATATGTGGAATCTAAAGAACTTAATAAACTGATGAATAGAATAGATTCAATGACATGGAAGCATGGATCAGACTGAGGCATGTCAGAGGGATGGAGGAGGGCGGGTGGGTGGAGGGGGAGAAAGTAACCAAAGAATTTATATGCATATATGCACAACCCAAGGACACAGACAATGGTGGGGAGAGGGACTGGGGAGGGGTATGGGACTGCGTGGAATGGGCCATTGAGGAGAAAAAGGGACATCTGTAATATTTTAAACAAAAATAAAAAAATATATAATAATAAAACATTCAACCAAAAAAAAGACGTGTGTAGATTTACATTTACACACACACACACACACACACACAATTAGGAGTTAATATATCAAATGGATCTTTTCTGCGTTTAAAGTAGAAAAGTCCATGTGACCTATATAGTTAGTGTTTCATAGTGTGGTTGTAAAGCAGAGGAGAACCAAGGCCATGTCTTTTGGGAATGTAATGACATTTAATGGCCTGCCAAGGGCCTTGGCTCCTTTCAAGTCATACCAGAGACCTAATGCCAGCCCCAGGCCGTGGTAGGAATGTGGCTGAACAGTGCTTTGCCTCCCCCTCAGAGGGTCTCTAATCACAGAGCTTTCCACTTTATGCCAAAGGGGAGCTGAGATAAGGGATGACATGGTTCTAGACCATGTTACTTTTGGATATAGTATCAAAATATGAAATCAAAGTTAAATAAATAGTTTTAAAATAAATAGATTTTGGGAGTCAAAGAACAGTGTCTAGCTTTGTCGTTGCCTTGTTGTTGGAGAACTGAGATTCACACAGCCCTCACCCCCAAAGTTACTCCCACCCTTGGCCCTACCACACGCCTTTCATGTAATTCCTGTTTCAAATATCTATTTCCTAAATTCCTCACCAAAGTCATGACATATTGAACCCATTTCATTTTTATCAGCTTCCAAAATGATGTTGACAGAATCATTGCTGGAGTGCAAGTCAGCTTCTGTAATACAGTGTAAGGTAGTTTCCCTTTCAGACCTAAAACAGAATCCAAAAAGCAGAGACTCAAAATAAGGGGGAAAATACAGATCACGTGGAAGAAGGGAGATGAGTATGCCATGGTTTATCTGCCTTTTAACTGCCATCACATTGATCACATTAAACTTATTTAGCTTTAAGGAGTGGTTGTTAGTTGCGATTCCCTGGGAACTCCAGTGTAATTGTGCACTGATGAGAACCCGGCTGGTGCCAGGAGCCACGTAGACAGCTGCTGTGGAACTTCCCCACTCACGATGCCAGTTTCCAAAATCCCGAGTCCTCAGCAGATGCTGCTGGCTCTTTAAGCTGCCAGCTGTGCCCAGAGAGAATGGCAGCTTTCTCTGGTCCTGAGTGTCCACTCAGAGAGTCCAAACACCATCCCGATCCCTGCACAAACTACTTTGGACCTTTTAGAGATCACTGAACCCAAGAAAATCCCGAGTCTGCTGCTTAAAGTACTCAGTGAACACAAAGAAAGTCTTATTTCTAATGTGTCATGAAATTAATAGGAAGAGCAAGTTTGTTTTTACCTCAAATAAAATTTGGAGGGGGCAGTTGAAGTAAATCCAGTAAATTCGATCTTTTCTGGCTATTACGGCTTTTGGAATCTCTGAAGGTACCTATTAGATTTGTTTAAAACATCATTAAATCAGTATGTTTCTTTCTTTAGTTGACTTATATAGAATTGAAATTAAAATCCCATTAGAATTTATAGCCTATAGTATTCTTTTTAAGAGAAATGAAAAATAAGGGCTTTTATCTGAGAAGAAAGTCAAAATGCACTTAAAACTATCTGATTGCTCTGTTCCTGTTGTCACTATACGTTATGTAATCTCTGGAAACTGTTTTAATCAAGACTACATTTTATAGGTTATTTTTAGGGCATAGTTAGATTATTTTTAAGACTAGTTTGAGATATGGTTTGAGTTTATTAAAATGCATTATTTCTCATATTAAAACCTAATTATGCAAATATACGCACATGTTCTCAACAGTGGTGTCATGTTGGATAAGATACCTAAGTTACTCTCATTTCCTAACTCCTTCCTGTTAGAAAATAGGTGATATAGACCCTGCCTCAAAGAGCTAGATCTAATCGCATAACTGTCTGCATGTAGTAAGCACTCAGTCAATGTTAGCTACTATTATTAGTACAGTTCTAATATATGCAGCTTAGCTTTAGTATTTTGGAAACTAATATTTTAAAAAGCAAAATATATGTACTATTACACTTAAAATTGCAGTTAATATGCATGTATAAAAGTTAAAGAAAAATAGTATTTTATTTTTAAGATCTGAAGAAAATGTGCACTTAGAAATTCATTGGTGTAGAAACTCATTTAGTGGAATAATCAAGCACAGAGGACCATTATCACTGAATACTAAATTGTAGCTGTGCGGGTAAGTGTCCAGTTATGCAACTGTAATGCATTCTTAGAGTTTTGAGAAATCAGCAAGATCACGAAGATGACCAGAAAGATGAACTTCATGTGAACTCTATTAGCTAGCTGTTTTCTTGGAGAAGGTACACATTGGAGAGTCCCTGGTTCCACATCCATTATAATGAATTTACAGGAAAGGAAGATAATTTAGAACAAATGTGCATCTTAAATGACAGTCTTGGATGATAGGAGAGAAACATTTACCATAAGCAAAAGAGAAAAATGTTTCTAGACAATTATGTGTTACTTGACCTATATCATGAAATCAATTTTAAAATCCCTTTCCTGAAATACTAGCATAATCTTACATAGCAAAGGATGTGTGTGTGTGTGTGTGAGAGAGAGAGAGAGAGAGAAGAAAAAAAAGTTTCATATTGAACTTTACTTTAGAAAACTGTCTATATATACTCCTTTAATTAGTCTGAGAAAGAACTCATTTAAGGACTCTCATTTTATGGGGCCGAGCTAGAGCAAGGTTCTACCCCTTTCATATGAGCCGGCCTTTCCACAGAGAAGAGAAACTCACAGGTAACATTGAAATATCAATGAACGTTGTTGCTGCCTCCTGTCTTCCATAGACCATGTGAGTTTGGAAGAAATAGAAGTGTCCTGAGCCAAAACCAAGAGTATTTTTTTTTTCTTCCTGGAATTAAAGCAAGATCCTATAACACTGAGATGGCAGAAACTGGGTAGAGAGGTTGACCCCTTTGTGAACTGTGTTCTTCCTTGTGCAGGCAAAAGGAGAAAAGTGGAAAAGAGTATCTCAAACTGAGAGGGTCATATCCTGTGGTCCCACACTAGACCCAAGGGTAGAACACAAGGCCTTTGTCTTTCAGATTTCAGTTGGATTCAGTCCTAACTTTCATGCAGACTAGCCAGGAGTCCTGGGGCTGGACTTTATAAACAAAATGACTAACCAAATCTTCTAAAATATAGTGCTAAAATCCAAGTACACTCTTGTATTTCAGCCATAACATTGGCTCTTAACTGAATCTGTTTTGCTGCAGTCAAGTTGCCACTATCTTTTTTTTGCTGAAGTGTACAAGCTTCAATGAGTTTCAAGAACAGTTGGTGATGAAAAGGAAGAAGCTTTATTACAAACTGGCTTTGCCTTTGACAAGATGCCACCTTTCAGAACTGTCCTGCAGCTTGAATGAGATAAAAAACATAAAGGAATTTAATAAATTACAAAATGATATAAAATATATAATTAATCTTATTATCTACCAAGTTAATACATTATTATTTAATATAAGCATGCTTATCTTCATTGGTAGGTTCTTTGGTTATAAATTGAGGGTGATGTGATTTCTGCCCTTAAAGAAAAGAAGATAGAAACTTCCATTTCCTATCTAACGGGCATGTCCTAAGTACTGCTGATGTATGAAGTCACAGAGCTTGTGAGGGATGATAGAAAATAACCCACAGCTCCACTCTCCAGGAAAGACTGTGCATGATCATGTGAATATGCTGGTGGAAGGAGGGAATAACTCTCATAAAAGAAAGTCTAGCCCGGCCAGCGTGGCTCAGCAGTTGAGCATTGACCTATAATCCAGGAGATCAAAGTTCGATTCCCTGCCGGGGCACATGCCTGGGTTGTGAGCTCGATCCCCAGCCAGAGGCATGCAAGAGGCAGCTGATCAATGACTCTCATCATTGATGTTTCTCTCTCTCTCTCTCTCCCTCTCCTTTCCTCTCTCTGAAATCAATAATATAACATATATATTTCATATATATATGTATATGTATGTAAGTGTGTGTGTATATGTATGTGTGTGTGTGTGTACACATAAGAAAGCCTGAGAAGTTCCATTACAGTGTTGGTGGTGGGTGGGGAGAGCACCTGTAAGGTGAAAACCTGAGGAAACATCTTTAGGAGGTGGAACCAGACTGGGCTCGAAAGCATGATAATAACTTTCAAAGAGGAATGTAGCAACACAAGTCTAGAGCCCAAGCAAGACCTAAACTATAGAAATTTTATAAGATAAAGGAAGAATTTTAAACTTCATTTCTTTTTTAAAAAAATATATATATCTTTATTGCTTTCAGAGAGAGGAACGGAGAGGGAGAGAGAGAGAGAGAAACATCAATGATGACAGAGTCACTGATCAAGCCCGCAACCCGGCATGTGCCCTGACCCGGAATCGAACCCTGATCTCCTGGATCCTAGGTCGATGCTCAACCGCTGAGCCACGCCTGGGGGGCTAAACTTCATTTATTTTTATACAAGGGGGGGTGGGGTACAGTAGGAATTGAGAATTTTTAAATAGTGATCCAGCACATCTCTGACTTTAGAAGAGATGCCTGGCTTGGAGGGTAAGTTGAAGAGTGCTGTGCAGTCTAGGACAGAGAAATAAGCCTCACGGTATAAGCAGGAAAAGGTCAGGGTTCCATTGGGGAATGTGATAAGGATTATTTATTTATTCATTTTTAGTTTTTCTCTTTTTTATTGAATTTTTGGGGTGACATTGGTTAATAAAATCATATAGGTTTCAGGTGTACAGTTCTATAATACACCATCTGTATATTGTGTGGTGTGTGTTGACCACCCAGAGTCAAGTCTCCTTCCATCACCATCCCCCCCATACCTTCTCCCACCTCCTCCCACGCCCCCCTTCCCTCTGGTAATCACCATACTATTTGTCTGTGTCTATGAGTTTTTTGGTGTTTTTTTGCTTAATCTCCCCGCTGTTTCACCCAGCCCCATAAACCCCTCTGCTCTGACAATTGTCAGTCTGTTCTCTGTCTCTATTTTATTTGTTAGTTTATTTGGTTTATTAGTTTTCATATGAATGAAGTCATATGGAACTTGACTTCCTCTTACTGTCTTATTTCACTTAACATAATGCTCCCCAGGTCCATCCATGTTGTCGAAAGAGTAAGATTTCCTTATATATATATGTTTTTACTGATTTCAAAGAGAGGAAGGGAGAGGGAGAGATAGTAACATCAATGACGAGAGAGTCATGGATGGGCTGCTTCCTGCATGCCCCCTGCAAGGGATGGAGCCAGAAACCAGGGCCTGCGGCCTGACCGGAATGGAACTGGGATCTCCTGGTTCATAGGTCGAGGCTCAACCACTGAGCCACGCCGGCTGGGCTCCTTCTTTTATTAACAGCCAAGTATTCCATGAGAATTTTAGATATGAAAAAAATTCTTATGGATTGAAGTAATAGTGGAAGTCTCCATGGGGAAGGCAGAATTTATAATGATTATAGAAGCGCTCATTCATTCAAGAAATATTTACTGAGCAGAAAATGTAACATTTCAGAGGCCCTGGAGTACATCTCACTCTTGTAGATGGAGACGGGCAGCCAAACAGACATTAGGATTTAGTGTGATGAGACTAAAGCGCAGGGTACTAGGGGGAGGAGACGTTCCCCTGATGCACGTGGTCTGCTCTTAAAAGGAAAGGGCGCCTTCTGAGAAGGTGCTTCGTCTGCGCGATCAGCGGGCTCCCCAAGGGCAGAGGTGGGGAGAGCGCTGGAGGGGGAAGGAAAGCGAGATGCCCGAGGCAAGCCGCCCTGCCTCGGGGGAGCGGCGTTTCGCTGGGACGCGACGGAGCGAGGCCGGCAGGGGCGCGGCTGCGACAGGCGGGCGCGGGGCCCGGGGGCCCGGGTCAGGAGCGCGGGGCGCTGCGGGGGCGCAGGTGCAACTCCAGCACCTCCCCGGGGCCGTGGAGGCCGCCTGGCCGGCGTGCGGCCCGTGGAGCACCGACCCCCCAGCGGGAGCCCCGCCCGGCTTCCCGCAGGACGCAGGACGTGGAGGGAGGGCGGGGGAGGGAGGCCTGGGGCCAGCCGGCAGGGAGGGGGGCAGGGGGCCCCCGGCCGGTCTCCAGCCTGCGCCAGGGGTGGACGGTGCTTCTGTTCAGCGACAGGAAGCTGGGGCAGGAAAGGCCTTGGGGGGACGATAGGCCAAGTCGGGGCGTGCGAACGCCAAGTGCAGCCGGGCTCCTGAAAAAATTAAACAGACGAGATTGCGTATTTCTTTTCAGTCCTCACGGAGGAAACGTTTCTCGTCGATGGGGGGGGGGGGAGGGGGGAGGGGAGGGACGCCGACCGGCCGCCCGGCCTATGCCCCTTGGCGGGGATGGAACCAGCGCCCTCGGGATGAGCGCAGATGCTCCGGCCAACCGAGCCACACCCGCCGGGGCCAAACGCGCAGGTCCAAATGCAGAGGAGAAGCTGGGGCTGGAGAGGCAATTCTGCGAGGCCTCAGTGAACACGCTGGACATCTTGAACCGGGGAGAATAAGCCCCTCTGGGACTGTAAGCAAACCTTACGTCCCTGGGTCCATCCGGAAACACGCAGGGAGCGAACACACAGCTTTCTCCAGATTTTAAAAACGTGTGACCAGAAATACGTTAATAATAATTTGGAGTAGATGGCAAGTAAAGCTATGAAACTGGGTCATACGACTCAAAGTATGTAAATTGAGAGGTAAACCCAAAGCATTATTTGAGAAACATCACATAGGAGATGGACAAGAGAGGGAGAATCCCTGAGAGAAAGGCTGGACTTGGGTGGGAACCGAGAAACAAACAGGGACCGCAGCCCAGTGATCAAGGTGACCGCCAACAGCACAGAGGATTAGACAGGTTAGGGCAAGGGGACACTTTGTGTGTCAAGTTTAAAAATCGCACATTCTGGGATGTCAGTTTGCCTTGTGACTTCAGTTCTCTGACACATACAATACATGTTACTGATTTTCAGTTTTTAGCTTTTTCTTCTAAAGACAGGAGTGATGGGCAAGTCTCAAGGTCTTTATATGTGGATCTAATACAGGAATTTCCTGGTCAATCTATTTTTTGACAAAGGTACATACTCAATTCAGTGGAGAAAGAAAAGCATTTTCAACAAAGTCTGTTAAAACAATTGATTATCCCATTCAAATAAAATAAACCTCTTACTATGTACTTCATACCTTATAAAAACACTAAATCAAAATGACTAATACAGCTAACTGTAAAATGTAGAAATGTTTACCTTTTTGAAGAAAACATCTTTTTGACCCTGAGACGTGTGATAAGAACTAACTTCTTGTCCACAAGCCTGGTCTATAAATAAAGAATTAAACAGAACCCAAGAAATTGAACTTAATCAAAATTTAAAACTTTTGCTCTGTGAAAGATATTATTGAGAGAATAAAAGGGAAGGCTACAGACAGAAACAACTTTTATTGCAAATGACATCTTTTTATTTGGGGGATTACTGTAACAGAGGGTTATGGAGATGGAGAAGCTGGATCTCAAAACTATTCCTGCATTGCACCTCTGGGACAAAGGTTGAGCCATAACCTAGGTAGCTAGTAAATTTCTAGAGTTATGGGGTTATAAAATACCCAGAAAAAAGCTCTAAGCATATCCTGACTTTCAATATAAAATTAAAAAGCCAGCTGTGGTGAACAGAAGTTACCAAACATGAGAGCAAACAGATGATTAGGTATCAAATTCACCAACAGTAAGAGCCAGCAAAGGCTTGAAGAACACCCGCAACGTGAAAGAGAACCATTAAATTTAATAAACAGAATCAGCAACACCTAATGGCACTGAATCCATACAACAAAGAAAATTTATAATAAGTATTTATTAAAAAGAATGAAAATAATATTTAAGTCAGGAAATAAGAATAGATTATCATAAAAATAAATGATTCCTGTCCTTTGAAAGGAAACATGATTGTGGTGGCAAATCATCGATATATAGACTGAACAACAGGATAATCACATTTAAAGTAGAATTTTCTTAACTAGAAGATTAAAATAAGTACAAAATGATACAAATAATGAGCAAAAAATGTAAGAGACTTGGAAGTTAGGCTCTGGCCAGGTAGCGCAGTTGGTTAAAGCTTTGTCCTTATACGCCTAGATCGATCCTCTGTCAGGCACAAACAAAATCAACCAATGATGCGTGAATAAATGGGACAACAAATTGATGTTTCTCTCTCTCTCTCTCTCTGTCTCCCTCTCAATAAATAAATAAATAATTTTTAAAAAGAGAGTTGAAAGTTATATCAAAAAGTTCTAACTTGAGTCAACAGGAGTTACTGACTGGAAAAATAGAGAGACTGTAGAGTAAAAAAATAAATAATAGATGAAATCTTACCAGAAAAAAATATTAGTTATTAGATTGAAAATGACCATAGATCTAGTACCAAAGATCAATGAAAGGGCACCAATTAGACAGTGAACTTTTTATAGCATCAAATACATAGCATAAATCCTAAAACTTTATGGAGAGGAAAAGAAAGTAAATTTATGGAAGAACTATAACTGAATTAACCTCACAGTTTTTACCAGCAACATTGGAAGAAAATGTACCAGTATGTTCAAACTTTAGTGACAAAGTTATTTTGAAATTTGACTTTTATACTAGCCCATATTAACTTTGAAAATGATTAACTATATATCATTATAATATATCAGATATTATAACAATTTCATATTCTTTTTGAAATATTCTTTTAAAGAAAGAAAAACTCAGAAATGTTATCATTTTCTATACTTTAAGATTGAGGTAACAGAGACAAATAGAAGTTAGACATAGTGACCAGTGTCATATACATAGAGGCTAGTAGTAGAAACAAGATTTAAATATAGTTACCTGAGCCCAGAACATGCACCTTTTTTTTAAACTTTATTCTTGAAAGTACTACAGGTGTCCCATTTTCCCCCCCATTGACCACCCCTCCGGCCCCGCTCCCCAGGCCTTTACCCCATTATTGTCTGTGTGTGTGGGTTATGCATATATGCTTATAACTTCTTTGGTTAATCTCTTCCCGCCCTCCACCCCCCTTCCCTCTTCCCTCTGAGATACAATAGTTATCATTTAGAACATGCCCTTTTAATGACTGTGTCAAATTCTTGAAAGTTAAAAGGGAATCCAAGTGATACTGGAACAACTGGACATTCATATGGTCAAATGAACTTTGACCCTTAGTTCACACCATCCACAAAAATTAATTTGAGCGGGATTATAGATTAAGACAGTAAAGCTTTTAGAGGGAAACATTTGTGATTTTAGGTAGGAAAAAAATGCTTAAATAGGGAACAACAAATACTATGCCTGAAAGAAAAAATATTAGAGAAAAAATGTTAAATCTGATTTTATTAAAGTTAAAATCCCTGCTCTTGAAATGTCACCATTAAGACAGTGAAAAGATAAGCTATAGATTGGGAGAAAATCGTTGCACGCATGTATTGGATAAAAGTTTGCTTTTAAAATATACAAATAACATAAATCAATAAAAAAAGACAAATAGTCCAATTAAAAATGGGCAAAAGACTTAACTAGAGAGTTCACAATAGAAAATGTAAGTATGGCCAACAGCACTTCTCAACATTATTATTGAAAAGAGAAATAGAAACTAAAACCACAATGTGATAGTATTTCACACTCACTTGGATGTCTAAAACTAAAAAGACAGAAGAGAAAATGTTAGTGAAGATATGCACCAATTAATACTCTCAAACATTGATAAGATTGTAAAATTGTGCAATTTCTATGAAAAACTGGATGGCAATTATTTTTATAAAGTTAAACAGTTAAACATACATCTATCTCACAATATGACATTTTTTTCTGGATATTTACTTTAAAAGAAATGAAAACTTATGACCTTAGAAAGGCTTGTACATGTCTTTTCCAGCAGCTTGATTCATAATAATCACTAACCAAAAACAATCAATATTTTCATCAACAAAAGAGTGGATAAAGTATTGTGTTTATCCAAGCAATGGAATACTACTCAGCAATGAACAGATTATACTACTGATATAAGCAATAGAAGATGAATCTCAAAAAGTTATGTTGAATTAAATGAGGTGATAGTACATACTGTATGATCTCACTGAAGTTCAAAAACAGACAAGTTAATCTTTGGTGACAGAAGTTAGTCCAATGTTTGCCTAAAGATTGTGTAGTTGACTGGAATGGAGTACAGGAAACTTTCTGGAGTGATAGAAATGTGGTACACTTTGATTGAGGTAATGGTTACATATTTGTTTGCATTTATCAAATTTATTAAATTATGCTTTTAAGATCTATTCATTTAACTTTAAATTTTATTTCAACTTAAAAATAATACTACCCCATCTCTCTTGAAATAAAGCTATTTTGAAGTAAGATGGTTTCACTATGAAAATGGGTATGGAAAATAGTAATTAAGCGCTCCTCTTTGAAGGAAAGTGATTAGCACTGATTAATTATAGACACTGTAAGTAAAAATCAAGTGTACATGTGCATATTATAAGCTTACATAGCATAGATATTATATATCTAATAAACAACTGAAACTTGGAAATTAAAGCAAGAAAATACTCTCAAAGCTACTATAGGTAAGAAGGGAAAAAAATAGAGAGAACAAATAAGAAAGCCAGGCAAACTCTGTTAAGAGGAAGGGGGGGTCAAGTTTAGATATATTAATAGCACAATAATATTCATAGGTCATGTTTTCCTGTGTAAAGATGTATACTAAAGACTCTGATGGACCCTAAGACTTTGGTCGTTAAACACTGCATGGCCAACAGAAAAGATGGACAGTCTGCCCCACTGAAGAAATAGGTATTCTTCTCATGCACTGCGTGGGAGCAATCTTTTTGGGGAGTGATTGGCAGGAGATATCACAATAAAAATTGCATGTAGTATTTCAGTACTTATTTTTTATGAATCTTATCTACAAGCATGCAGACACGTGCACAAGATTTATCTGCATGAACATTTGTTGCACACATTTTTTTACAGTAGTTATAAATTGGAAATTATAAATAAAAAAGACATAGGGAAAATTGTAATATATATATGCTATGGAATTTATTCAGCCCTTAAAATAAAGGAAGAAATGTATATTAGCACAGACAGTCATAGATAAACACTAAGGTCTGAAGTCATTTAAGTAAAAAAATAAGTGTATGTACATACACACAGAAACACTCACACATACCTATATATGAAAGAGACCACAGGACATACATCAAACTATTCACAGCGACACATCTTCCTTGGAAGGGTGTTTGGAGGTTTTAAACACAAATACATATTTTTGTATTTGACTCCACACCTATCTAGATTGTTTTCATGAAAGTGAGAATATATTTTCATTCTTCTTTAAAAACTGATTTGAGAGTGAGAGAAAGAAACATTGATCTGCTGTCTCCTGCACACTCCCCGACAGACCAGGTATTGAACTCGCACCCTGAATGGGAATCTTACCTGCCACCTTCTGGTGCACCAGATGACTCTCCAACCAACTGAGCCACACTGGCCAGGGCTATTTACATTCCTCATATTTTTGTATTGCTTAGAATAGAAGAAAAACAAATCAGGCTGCAGATAGGTATTTAACAAGTAGATAACATCTTAGTATATCTTAGTTGAACGTAGCATTGGAAATATGAGATGGGTGTATTTCCCTCAGGGTCTAGTAAATATTAGAGGTTACACTTCCATTCTTTGAAATACAAAAGAAAATAGGTTAGTGGTTAAAAGAAATATTTGGGGGGGGAGAAAGTTGATTTCTGTTTTTTAATATGGTGATGTCATCTCAATTTGGTTAAAGCTTGAAGGGAAACAGATTATTCAGCTGTGGCCCAGAGGTCCTGAAGAGGTGAGAACTGCTGAATGGGGGAGGGAAGCGTAAGTGCTGTTCTCAGTATTTTCTGTAAATTCTCAGGATTTGGGCAAGGAATGCCTTAGGCCACCTTTCCACAACTCATTTGCTGTAATTACACATGCCCAGGTTACTATTCAGAACCAGGTATAAAAGATATTTAGCATTATAAGCATGCTATTACAAATAAAAGAATCATGCATTCAGACTATGGCACAAAAGATGCTAAGATGTAGAGATTTTCGAAGGCAGAGAATATGTTTCTATTTTGTTTTAGAGAGAAATTATAAATAATGTGTTGTCATTAAATAGTATATATTTAAACCATAATTTTCAGATATTAATTCTTATTCATTTAGATGTGAATAGTGCATTTTGTTTCTAAAATTAACCATAAAACCCATAACAAATTAAATTCAATAAAGTCTAGAAAGAAAAGGGATGTGAGGGTGAAGTCATCCTAATGAGCGGTGTGACACTAATACAAATGTACAAAGAGTAATTGCTACCCAAGAACACAGAGGATCAGAATGAGAAGTGCGTGGGAGGGTGGGTGCATCTTCCAGAAGCTAGTGCCTGAGTGGAGTAAGCGAGGAAGACGTGGGGCTCGGGGCAGAACTTTTCAGGCAGCAGGGACAGCAAGGTCCCGAGTTGACAATGGGCCTGCAGTATTGAAAACACATCAAAGAGCTCAGCGTGCCTGGGGCTCAGTAAGGTAGTCAGATGGCAAACAAATAGGGCAGAGAGACACTGGGAAAGAGTGAGGATTTTGTCTGGTGTGATGTGAAGACTTTGAGTGTTTTGAGCAGGGCAGGGGCAAGACCCAATCTGCATTATTGAAATATTACTTCTGCCTCTCTGTAGAGAATAGATGTAGGTCAAGACTGAAGCAAATGCTTCTTACGGTTGAGCAAATGGGAGCAATGGCAAAGAAGGCTAAGATGAGGGGCCTCGCGCCCTGCTCTCTCCTGGGGAGGGCCGGGCCTGTACCTGCCTTCACCACGTGACGATTGGTAGCACTGCCTACCCCTTTCACTCGCAAGGACAGAGCCTTATGTGGTCACCTAACTAGGAGGGTAACTGAAGGTCCCATGAGTGGCCAGTGTTTGGGAATATTTTGAAGGTCGAGCCAGCAAGATGTTCTGATGAGTTCTATGTGAGGTGGAGAGAAAATGAATCCAGAACGCAGATAAGGCCTGGAGGCTGGGAAACAGGACTTCCTGGGGGTGCTGTTGAGGGGGAATGTTAGCCCTTTGGGAAAAAAGCTTTTCAGGGCATCTTAGGTTAGAAACAGTTGCTGAGACTAAAATTTGTGTGCAAGTAATTTACTATGTAAGTACTGCCAAGAGACACTTAAGAGGGAGTCAGGAAAGGGAAGTGGAAAAGCAGAGCAAGGATGTCAGGTCAGGTTGAGTCCCAGACAGTGCCTGGCCCAAAGGAAGGACTGGAGTGTCCACTACATCCTAGAGTTTTCCTACCCGAAGGCAATTTGCTGGGGCCAAGGGAGAGGGACATCAGCTCAGGCATTCAGGGTTCCCTGTGGCTTCTCAGAAATTCCAGTAAGACAAAGGCTTCCTTTTAAGAAGCTGCTATGAATCAAATTATTCCCCCAAATCTGCACGTTGAAGCCCTACCCCCCAATGTGATGGTGTTTGGAGATGGGGCCTTCAGAAAGTGCATCACCTTAGATGAGTTCACTAGAGTGGGGCCTTTGTGATGAGATGAGTGGCTTTGTAAGAAGCAGAGATCGGTCTCTACTATGTGAGGGCCATCAAAAAGGTGCCATCTTCAAGCCTGGAATTTACCAGAAACCAGGTCAGCTGGCACCTTGCTCTTGGACTTAACAGCTTCTGGGACTGTGAGAAAATAAATTTAAGTTGCTTAAGCTGCCCAATGTATGGTGTTATGTGGTCACCTGAGGGATGGGCACAAAAAAAGGGGTAAGAAGAATCTCAGGACATTGAATGGAGCACCAACCCCAGAGGACTGTAGTGTCCACTACAGAGTCAAGAGCTCACCTGAGGAGGCACTGAGGCCTACTGGATTATCATATTAAATCAGAGGGCAGCTGGGTATAACACTCCAGTTAGGAGAGAGATCAGGAATAAAAATAGAAGCATTTGAATCAGATAGGTGGAATCTTAAAGACTGGGCTGTCTGTGATCACGGAGGGAGCAGACGCAGGTGAAGGGCGGCACTGTGCTAGGCACTCAGTGAGGCAGGAAGGCCGTGGAACATGCAAGCCGAGCACTTGAGACATCTTAATCTTATTTGGAAAATAAGACTAGGCCAAGACAGAATGGCTCTCAAGGGGGTGACATCTGTGGTAGATCTTCATAATGCTATTAATTGTTTTGGCTATTTTATCTTATATCTTTTCCATTTCTATATTCCTGCTCTCTGCCCCTTTTTATTGGAGAAGGTATACTCAGCATCTTTTTCTTCTACCCTAAAAGCAGAAATATTAAAATTACACCAATTTTGACATTAGGTAGTTTGGGACCAAAGATATGTAAATATGTTATGCTATGATATTTCTGAGGATCCCCTGGGTTTGAAAATTGCCTCAAGTTAGTTATAAAATTCTCATATAAAGTGAATTTGCATAATTCTAAATAAAGCAAACAAAACCCAAACGAGCAGGTCCCATGCCTTTGAAGATAGGGTAGTGTTTAAGAAATAAAATAAAGAGGCAGTGAAAAGCCCAGAAGAGTTGGGATTTTCTCTTTGGAGGGATTAACTCTTAAATGGCCCATTTTTCTTCTTTTTGATATATGTCTTTACTATTATAACTCCTGGCACCAAAGGAGCAAAACCAGCTCCTCAGGCCAACCATTAGAGCTCATTCCATCCATAAGGACTCAGCTGACCTTTGCTAGAATGCTGAGAGGAACTTCTGGAGGCCGGGAGCTCGTCTCTCATATCTGAGATAGGAATTCTCTCCTGCAGGAGACCCTGGCGTCTCCCCTTGGCCTGACCTTCCGTGGGTGAGCCTGGCCGCAGAGCCCACGCTGCTTTTCATGATCCCCTTTCCCTTCCCTTCATCGTCAGACAGGGGTCAGAGGTTAATGCCTGGGGGAAGGATAGCTGGAATATAAGCTAACTTGTGTGACCCTGCTGTAAGCACTCTGCCTGTATTTACTATGTTAATCCTCAGGATAACTCTATCAGCTGGATAATGCTGCTATTATAATCGTTCTACAGGGAAGAAATACAAATGCCAGGAAACGTGTCCAAGGCCCTTGATGAGCAGGTGGCGGGGCCAGAATTAAAGCCCCGGTGACCTGGCCCTGGGGTCAAACCTGTAACCATGACCTACTTCCCCTGCGCGGGGTGCTGGTGTCCCCTGTGCTCACTCAGCCAGGGCCTCACAGGGAGCCTCGCCTCCCAGCGTGGGCCACCTGTGACGGTCAGTGTCACACTTGGTTCCAAAACTGGAGCCACCCCTTTTCAGGACACAGGCCATTCATGAGGCAGTTTATAGTCTCCGTGCTGGAAACGGATGGAAGCCTATCAATCTCCCCTCACTAATCTGACCCGGGTGTTCCTTTCGGGGAGACGCCAGCTCATCACAAGCCCGCAGGCTGGTGCCCGTCACCGCACTGCTTCTGTTGTTCCTGCGTGACAGGGTTTCAGCGCTGGGACTGAGGGTCACAGGCAGGCTGCCAGAGACCTTTACAGCAGCTGCCGTCCCCGCAGCTCCAGGGCTCTGCTGGGTGCACAGTTCCCGTTAAAAAACCAACACTTATACCTTGACTTCCGTTTAAAAATACAATCTGTTCTCTTTCTCTCTGTAAGAGCTGCTTGTATTCTGAGGTAACTGAAGCAATTTTTGGTTCTTTGTGCTTTTATGTCTTCAGTGGAATTTGGAAATATTCTTAATAGGAGCATTTTCTAGGTTAGTCAATAACAATTAGGCATTACTCTTAATTTGTTGGCATTTTAATATTGCATCTTTAAACATGCACTTCCAGGGCTTATAATGTCACCTCAGATAAAACTCAGTGTAATCCGAACCCTTGTTATGTGACTCTTAATTAGCTCTGAGAAAAGACAAAGCTTATTTATTGTTACGAAGGGGAGGACATCTAATTTTTAAAAGGACAAAGATAATTATTAATTACATGCTTAGAATTTTATTTTTACACAAAATGTATATGTAAAGTAATTATATAAATTAATTAATTTGCAAGTTATTAATGATGGAAATAATTAAGTTATATTCCTGTGCCACTCAGAATAATAAGTGGTTTATTTGTGTTCCCTTATTAAAATGTGTCAACAATCTTATAAGGTAATTACATGTTTTAAAGCCATAAAAATACATCACGCTGTCTTACATTTCCCAGAATACAGTCATATATTTCATTCTTTCCTACCACAGGGTTTACTTTGAGTCTATTTTGTTCCTGAGTCTATCTTTTCTGAGCTAGTAGTCTTGTGCCAGGGACCTTGGGACAAACTTTTGGAGGTAGGAAGAGAGCTTTTCGGTATATTTTCATGGGACAATACTTTTCTTATATTGGTGACTATTTGAGCACCACTTGTGTGTGTCTAAAACATTCTAGCACAGAAGGGCAAGGGCGTGTCTGCAGGTTCTGTGTACTTCTGCATCCCTTAAGCTACTTCATTCACACAAGGTTACTTATTTACATTTTCATGAGGAACTAGAACAAGAGTGTGGAACAGAGAGGGCAGAATGCTTTTTAATATCACTTCTTCATGCTTCCTACTGTTAGAGCTCTCCTTGGACAGGCCCTTGTCACCTCTTTTGTGGTGGAAGATGGTGGACGAATATCTCATCCATGCTTGGACCTCTGTGGACTGACACAGGAACTTCACCAGCAGGGGTGAGAAACCAGTGCCCACAATACAGGATACTTACTGCTACCTTGAGTAGAAAATAGAAGGATTTTAATGAAAAACACCTCTGATGAATCCTAATCTTTTAAAGACTTCAACCCTTTTTCTCTAGATGACTAGTAAAAAGAAAGAATTTAAAAGGAATCAAGGTGGTCAGAAGGTTGGGGCCTATTAGATACTCAAGTGAAGATATTTGCTAGTAAGTGAGACATAGAAGTCTAGGGTTAGGAGAGAAGCCAGGGCTGGGAGGCAAGTTAGATATGGAGATATATTTTCTTTTGAATCTGCATATATTCATTTAGACACATGGAGCCCAAGGGCTGAAAGTGTACACTTTCATGCTTATAAAAATAGTTGCATCTGGAGGATTTGAATTGCAAGCTTGGTCAAAGGGAGCTTTAGGTTTTTCTATAATTCTTGAAAATTTTGATTGAGAATGTATTCCTGAATTCTATATGATATTAAAAATTACTAAAAATTTAAAAAGAAGAAAATGTGCTAAGTCAGCCACATGCTTGGGCCAGGCTCAGATGAAATAGAATGTTGTCGCATGTCAGTGGGAAAAACTATGGGCTGTTCTCTCCTAATTGGGTGGAGTGGTCTCACTAGGAGCATCTCCTTGACTTCCCTCTCTGACTCTACCTTGTTACTACCTTGCAAATATTCATTCACATTTAGAAATTACTTACCAATATCCCTGACTTTGTGAGACCTTATTTTATTGCACTTCTTTGCTGTGAACCTCTTTCCTTCCCAAACCCTCCCATCCTCTTTATGACCTACTCACCCAGGCTCCCTGGATAATTGTCTTTCTATTGGGTTTGACAAACAAGGACCATAGATAGGAGATTAGGAAACAGAAAGACAGAGACATTTTATTTCTTCCCTTGACCTCTCCTTTTTAACTATACTTTTGGCAGGGGCCATATGCCCCTCTGATGGCTGCCCTGGTGGGAACAGGGACAGGGGCATGGGGGTCTTCTCTGTGTCTTCTGCTCTCCCGATTGCCTTTGGAAACACTCTTTCTTCCGCTTTTTCCTACCCAGATCTCCTAACAGCTTGTTACTGTTGCTAGCTGCTGATTGCCTCAACAGCCTTATCAGCTTCATAAATGAGCTCTGACTTCTCTGCACTAAAGTCTTTTTGTTAAACTTGCGAAGTAGACTGATTTCTTGAGAGGACCTGGACTGACACACTCCCTTCTTGAGCCCACTGTCCTGAGTTTCATAAAGGCCCTCATCACAGCCTCTACCAATATGGTCATACTTGTGTATTTTTCCTCATAAAACACATCTGCTCGTTCTCCTGTCACCTATAATATGTACGGATTTTCATCATGTGGCGCCGTGCCTATGACTTCCTCTCTCGGGCTCACGGATATCTCCTGCTTGGATTACTACAATTCCTCCTAACTGGGTCTTGCTCCATTGCAATTTAGTCTCAACTTAGCCTTCAGAACCATCATTTGAAAACATAAGTCAGATCTTGTCTCTCCTCAGAATCTTCCAGGGGCTTGTCATTGCGCTGAGAATATCATCAAGCTTCCCTACCATGGGTGACCAAATGGTCATGCAGTACCTGCCCCCACTACCCCTCCGATCTCACCTTCTCCCGCCGGCCCCACGGTACGCCTCAGCCACAGTGAGCGCCTGTGGTCCTTTCACCCTGAGCACCGGGCCGCCCAGGGCCTGGCAGGGACTCCTTCACCTGGAGCACGGTCCCCAGGTACCCGCACTGCCACGCCCGCTGTGCGCCAGGCCTGTGCCAGAGCCGCACCCAGACGGCCACCCTCTTTCAAAAGTCTCTGACTCTGCTTCATTCCTTCTTTCTGGCTCTTAGCATACAGCCTAAACACACTTTTTAAATTTATTTTCCTCTCTCTACACTTTAATATAAATTTCATAACAGCAAAGATGTTTAACATTTTAATCACTGCTTTCCCAGTGTATATGTAACCATCTCAGAACCTAATAATACATATACAAGTGCAAATGTTTTCATGTGTAACCTACATGATGTTAGAGAACAGAGATATTGGTTATATAACTTTTTAGTTAAAAATAAATTAGTTATATGTTTTATTCAGACACTATGAATGTAATATATATTTATGCTGTTTGTGTGAGTGGTGGTTCTTTATGTTTATATATTAATTACATGTGTTCTCCCCAAATTAAAGTGGGTAATATGAATAAACATGATTATTGCTAGTAATCTCAAAACATTCAGTGATCATAGAAAAACCATACCAATTAATTTATAAATGATGACACCATGAAGGATGGTTGGACAGTTACTTTATGAATATTGTATGTATTTATGAATATTTTCAATATTAAATATTTTTAAATTATCTCTACTCTTGTCACATCAAGCTCAGATAATCTATTTAAAGCTTCTCATAGTATAAAGATATTTATTATTTAATTTGATGTATATATTTATTTATACTGCTAGACATTGCCAGATGTTTACTTTTTATTTTATTTTTAAAAACTAATATCACCCTAATTTTGGATGTGATGGCAACGTGTTCAGTTAAAAATACTTATCTTTCCAGAAGTTCAGTCTGGCTCTCTGAGCCCATTCTGACAAATGAAATGCATACAGTACCTTTCTGGGTGAATTTCTGGGAAATGTGTTTTTTGAGGGGAAAAAGAGTCAAACTTAGCCGATATACACCTTTTAGCTTTTGCACTCTTGGTTGGAATGTGGATGAGTCACCTGACCTTGGAGCAACTGTTTTGTGACCATGAGGATAGAAATTGCATCATAGACAGTGGAGAAGAGAGTCAGGAAAGCCAATGTAGGAAATCAACAAAAGTATATAAAAAGAAATAAAGAAAACGTCATCTTTAAATTTACCAAAGGTCGGTACCATTAACTTTACGGTAGCCACAACTTCATAAATTTTTACACACACACTGTATATATATGTGTTTGCTTTTTTTGTTTGTTTGTTTTTTTTATATATCTTTCTTGATTCAGAGAGAGGAAAGGAGAGGGAGAGAGAGAGAAACATCAATGATGAGAGAGTCATTGATCGAGCCCACAACCAGGACCTGTGCCCTGACCGGGAATCCAACCCCAATCGCCTGGATCCTAGGTCGACGCTCAACTGCTGAGCCACACCCAGCAGGGCTATATATGTTTTTATATAAATGTGTTATGTATGCTGTTTAAAAACGTTTGAATCCCTCGTGTTTGCTGTCCTATTCTCTCCCTAACCTTTAGGGACTAATGTTAACCTGAAACATTATTCCACATGCTTCTTTACTCTCATGTACTCATTTGTGTATTTATATACATATATGTCATCATTTTATAAGTGTGGAGTTGTGTACATTACTTATATTTTATTTTTTATAATTAGTACTGGACATGAAATCTCACCAAAACAGTTGGGAAAAATCTAACTCAGTCTTTTTAATTGAAGCATAATTGGAGGACATTCAACTGGGATATTAGAGTTTTCTTTTCCCTTGATGATATTTTTAATTAGGATTTGTATTAAGATAATTATAGATTTGTATGTGGTTATAAAAATAATATAGAGGGATCTCATGCACTTTTATCCACTTTCCTCAATGATAATATTTCATTAAATCCTAGTATAGTATCAGAGTGAAATATCGCTGTTGATACAACTCATCAATCTTATTCAGATGCCCCTGGTTTTACTTGTACTGACTCATTTGCGGACGTGTGTATGTGTGTGTGTGTTATTCTATAGAATTTTATCACATACGTAGGCTTGTGTATCCACCAGCACCACAGTCAGGACGTAGAACAGTTTCATCACTACAGGGATTCCTCTGGGTGCCCACACCCCAGTGGCCCTCTTCTTGCTCAGCCTCAACCCCGCCGGTGCTTACAGCCCTAAGCGATGGGCCTCCCCTTCCTGGGGCTGGGACCCTGGGCTGGGAGGTCTGCTCTGGGCTGGAACCCTCGCTCCTCAGGGGCCCCACGGCCAAGCTGTCCTTCTGGATTTTAGCCAGTCTGTTGGTGACTCTGCCCCTCCTTCCAGTCTCAATGTGGTTTCTCTTTTTCTTTCTTTTTTCTTCATATATCTTTATTGATTTCAGAGAGAGGAAGGGAGAGGGAGAGAGAGAGAAACATCAATGATAAGAGTCATTGATCGGCTGCTTCCTGCAGCCCCCTGCTGGGGATGGAGCCCGCAACCTGGGCATGTGCCCTGACCGGGAATCGAACCTCTGTCTCCTGGATCCTAGGCCGATGCTTAGCCGCTGAGCCACATCGGCCGGGGTCAGTGTGGTTCTTTAGTTGTAGGACTTCTTGTTTAGCTGTTCTAAAAAGTTAAAACTTTAACTGCTCTTCTATTTTTCCATATAAATTTGAGAATAATTTTGTCTAATACTTCAAAATAAATCTTGCCAGAATTTTGATAAGAATTGTGTTAAAACTATAAATCAATTTGGTAGAATTGGAGTTTTAATTATGTCAAGCCTTCTAATAAGTGAACATGGAAGATTTATTTATTTAGGTCATCTTAGATTTCTTTTATCAGCATTTTATAATTTTCAGCATAGGATTTCTGAATTGTATTAACTGCATGTCTAAGTATCTCATTTTCTTTGGAACTGTTGTGATATTGGGTTTAATTTTTGTTTTTGCATGGTTATTGTTAGTACCTAGAAATGCCATTGATTTTTGTGTGCTTCTTTGTAACATTTATACTGAAAATAAACTTAGCAAGTGCTTCTTTTTTGGTGGTGATGACTATTTTCAACATAGTTTCAGAGAAAATATGCTTTTATATTTGAACAACTTATTCACAATTAAATTTTAGAGAGAAGTGTGTGTGTGTGTGTGTGTGTGTGTGTGTGTGTGAGTGTATTTGAGATTGAGGAATGAATTTCAGAATATCCATGCTGTTTTGGACAAGGTATTTGCAAGCCGTGGTTGCCTGGTATATAATATTTAGTTAACAAATTTCCCTTTTATTATTATTGACATATTTCAGGCCCATTGATTACATATATATGTGTATATATATATATGTATGCATTATGAGATTCAACTTTCTATACTGTTTTTAAGCAGAAAATTCTTCCTGAATCTAACAACTGTTTTGAAGGAAAGTAGTCACAGTTGTACATATCTAGATTTAACTTGCAAAATAAGATTATGGTAAGAATATATTTTGGCTTTTGTTTTCTTAATCAGCTTTCTGAATTAAGTGAATAGTGCTTAAATTCTATTTTCAATTTTGTAGATAGCATATAGCCAAAACATATAAGAGGAAATTAAATATACCTGACAAGTATCTTGCCTTCTGATTGGTGGGATGTTTTGTTGCATTGCTCTACTTATTAAATTGTTTTTAGTTGATCAAGTCAGCATCATTTTAAACTTTCAATGTGCTTAATACCTGCACATTCATAGGGAGAAAAAAAAAATCAAGATTTAAATATAGAAAGCAATTTTATGAAGTAATTTACAAATGATTAGCAATCTCCCAAAGAGAAATGCACAGAAGTAGGACAAATGAGCACAAGTTAACAACAAAAAATCAACCTTCTGGTGCGTTCACTTGGGAGTTGAATCCAAGGCTGATTTTCTGATATCTCCCTTTTCTTTCTGAACTTGATAGATGAAATGATGGATTGGGTGTGTATAGGCGATTTTCAATGCCATATTTTGGAAATCAAGCTAAAAATAATACCATAAGCAGGATTTCCAGACAGTAGGGAGTAGTTATGGGACAAGAGACTCGTAAGTTTTGTTCATGTTGCCTTAACGGTGCAGCTTTTGTCTGCATCTGAATTTTTCATGGGCATGGCATGACGGAACAAGTGTTGGGGATGAATAGCTGAGAGCAGAGTGAACGTAGGTAATAGAATTGGGTCCCAAAGGCGACTGTGGAGCCTCTAGGCCCCATGGGTGTTTCACTGAGGAACCTGCATGCCCTGCTGAGGGTCTGCACCCCGGCCCGCCTCCACCCCGGCTCAGCGCCAGGTGCTGCCTCGCTCCTTTCCCTGCGAGGGCACAGAAGGTCGCTCCTGTTGGGCGAAGGGTTCCCAACGTAGGTCTCAACTGTACCCGGGACCCTGGCCATATAATCATGTGTTTGCCATAATCATTGCGCTGCCCAAATTTCTTTTTTATTCTTTAATTTTTGTATTGAAATGAATCGATGTGCCGGTGGTCTTACAGCGCCTTTACCCCTACTCGCCTGTAGCTGCGTTGCGTTGGCTTTTACATTGGTCTGCTGGTCACTCTCAATACCTAGTAACTTTCTTCATTAATTTTTATATAACAAGAACAAGAATGACAAAATCAGGACGATATTCAGGAGTCCAGGCAGAGGTCAAGGAGAAGCAGGTTTGTAAAACCCTTCTGTGTCTCGCTTCCCACCACCAAATATGTAGAGAAGTTCTATTTAAGGATGAAATGCATTTTTATTGTTACTTTTTCAAAAGTACCTCCCATTCCACTGATTCTTTCTAGTATGTTCTGCTTGAGCGCCCCTCGTGACCGGATTGCTGTCTGACATCAGCCCGTTTCACTGTCGGGTAACAGGGTTAACAGCTTTACTCAGGGTCTTCTGTCCCTTGGTCCTATCTGACTCCAGAGAAGCAGACAGTCTTACTCTTTCACCGTGAAGGGTTTGCTGCTAAGCACAATGGGGGGCTCCTTGCCAGCGCGACTATCACCCCAACCTTCTCCGCGAGGCGTGGTTTCCATACTCTTGACGGCCATGGCCGTTATCCTAGGCTTATGCCTGACTCTGTGGAGTTGCCTTTTGCTTACTAAGTTATCATTCATTTATCTGGTACCTTCTATGTGTAAGACTTTGGGTTAGATCCTGGGGCACATTTAGTTTTATTTAACAAACGCATACTATCTTCTGTGTTCTAAAATATGTTCTAAATGCCTTATAAATATTAGCATGTTTAATCCTCTTACCGAATCTACGGCTTGGGAACTAGTGTTACCCCTGCATTTAGGAGGAAGCCCAGGCACAAGGCGGTTGTGTAGCTTGCCTGGCTCAAGCTGCTAAGAAGTTGTAGAATGCCAGTTTTCTGTCACTTGCAACTAAGTGTAATCTTATTAATATAATAAAACTCCAATAGTGAAAAAATTGTTCCTATTGCTCTGTCTAGAAATGACTTTAAGAGAACTCCTATGGTCACAACATGATACTTCCTTGAATGCTACTTAAGACTGAATTGCCATTTTATTAGATGTGATAGTGTTGATTTTAGGAATTATTAAAGTACTCAGAATATTTTTCTGTGTGATGTGTTGCCAAATAAGGCATTTCTAATTCTGTTCCCAGGCAATTGATTTTTAAAATCTAGATATAAGACTATCCCTGTTAAATTATACACTGGTCTGGGCAATCTGGCATAATGAGTTTACCGCATTAGTTACATCTTAGGACTGCAGAGCATAAGGTTTTCACCACCAAATGTTACTTACATGAAATGCTAGTAACATTAATGTAGTGTACCCTGAACATGGATAGAATTTCCTTCTACAAACATGTATATACATAGTTTCAAAAATTAAGGGAAAATAATCTTGGAAAAATACATTTTGGGTTATTCTATATATTCATTTTCAAATATTCTGAATTGTAAACAACTGCCAGCATTGCATAGTTGCAGTCACCAGGTAAAGGAATAGCTTTCTTAGGTTTGAGAAAGTTAAAGTAGTTGATTGAAAATTGTGTAAAGTTATTCATCTAATGATATGTAATAATTTGGTTTTGTGTGGATCAATTTAATATGTAAAATACAGATACCACTTGCTTTACAGGATTGAAGTGCAGTGGAAATCACAGTTTGCAAATATAAAGTACTGATGAGTAAGAGGCAGTATTCCCAAGTTATAAGTCTCTAATTTCAAAATTAAAGGCAATAGAAAAAGGATTACTATTAAGTTTTCAACTTATAACATCTCAACATATGAAATTTGATTGATCTTAGATACATATGTATGGGTTTGTAACATGATTATAAAATACTTAGCTAGTTCTCATATATTAACCTAAACTTAAAATATTAATAATGGGTACATTTGTTGAATGTCTACCACGTGGTAAATTCTTTCTTTGACGAACTTATGACTCCTCAGGTAAACTCAGAAAGTGGATATTCTTATTATCTCTGTGTAACAGATAAAGAAACTAAAGCCTCAAGGAAATCAATCGCTCATCCAAACTCTTAGCAGTAATTTGTTTACAAGCTGGAACTGAACTCAGGTATCTGACTTCAGAGTGCAGTCCCTCAAGAGTTTTGTCCTTTTCCTGTTGAAATGAATGTTCTACTGCAAGAGAAGCCACACGCCACCTTCCTGCTCAGACGCTGCTACAGACCTGCTAGCCAACTGCAGTGAGGGACAGTTTATAATCTAGAGTAAGGATCGTCTTTTTAATTCAACCTATGTAACTGTCTTGGGTTAGATTTCACTGAATCAGGTCCAGCGAGCAGGGCCTCTTTAGGGAAGAGCTTGCAGGGAGCAGTGGTCTGAGAGTAGGAACAGAACAGGGAGATGGAAGCGTTCCTTCCTCAGCAATATGAGACACACACTCAAGTGTATCCCAGCAAGAGGCAAAGAAGTAGGCTCCTTCACTAGTGATTTACCAGTGAAGGGCAGTCCTGGGAAACTGAACATCCCAGAGTCAGAGGCAAGTGCCCACCTCAGAAACAAATCACATGAAACGGGAGCTGGGCTGAAAGAAATGCTAACATGAATTCAATGAGCAGATCTTAGTTCATTGGTGGGGAATCTTACAACCCCAGCTTGTATTTCCTCCTCACATTATTAAATTCAGCTCTGAAAATTTGTTTTCTATTTGCAAAAATAAGCAAACCTTAAAGATTTAAAATAGTGGAAATAAATCAGCATCAGCAATGACTGAAATGAAATAATTGTTCAGATACAGATATCAAAATACTGACACATTTTATTTGATAAAATTTTTGTTAATGCAACCACCTGTTGGAGAAAATAAATATGTTCCATTCAGAGGAACAGGCCAAACCCTTTTTTCTGTACTAAGATGGGGGCAGGGTGTTCCATTTCACAAATAGTCCCCAACATTACCAGCAGGGCTCACGCAACGCCACCTGATCTTCCCGCTCCCCAGCCAGTGACTGCTCTTAGGTAGGGTGCCCTGCTTGTCCGAGGCGCCGAGGAAGTGCAAGGTGCTGTTCCACGTCACTTAAGCACTAGTCTCTATTCCAGCCTCTGCTGCTGATTCTTGCTGCTCACGAGCATTGTCTACTCACTGCCATTGGTTGCTGAAACTGCTATGCAACCCTGTGCTGGCCAACAATGACTCATCACCAGTTCTACACATGGTCCCCTTAGGGTGAAATTCCTATGGGATATTGTTTGGCCTAGGCCTGTTCTTTTTTCAGAGTTCTCTCCACTTTAAGAGTCACAAGTTTTCTTAGGGTAGACATAATGAAGAACTTGTTCCCCTAGGGACTCCTCAGCCCAAAATATCTTTGATATCTGTCTCTTTGCCTCTGAACTTTAAATGCTAGTTAAAAGTTGCTCTTATTATTGTTATATTACAAGTTTACAACTCTAACACTCTATATTTTACTTAAAATCAAATATCTGGGAACTTTTTAGATTATTATTAACAGTAAATATTGATGTGTGCATGTGTGTACTATGTATACATATAACATGCATTGAGTATTGTTAATAATTCCAATGTTTTCTCATCTTGACTTTATAGATGGAGGAATTTACTAGCAACTCTCTCAGTGTCTTTGTTTCCTAAGGCTGTTGTAGCAAAGTGTCCAAGTTCTTTAAACTTGGGTAGCTTAAAGAACAGAAATATATTCTCTCAGAGTCTGTACATGGAGGTGCTGATGGAGCTGGTGTCTTCTAAGAGTGCTGAGGGAGACTTATTCTGGGACTCCCTGCAAGCTGCCGGTGATGACTGGCATCCTGGTCTTTCCTGGCTCGCAGGTGCATCGTTTCAATGTCTGTCTCCATCTTCACACGGTCAACCTCCTATGTCTCTGAGTCTTCCCATGATCATCCTCTTATAAGGGCATCAGTCATATTGGCTTACGAGTCCACCTTACTGGACGTGGATCTCATCTCAACTAATTATATCTGCAACCACCCTGCTTCCAAATAGGGTAACATTCTGAGCTTCTGGGAGGTAGGATTTCAGTGTATTTTTGTAGAGGACACAATTTAACCCATAACATGTACTTTCTGGCAAAACAGATTTCATACAATTTGGGGTGACTTCAAATTCCATGTTTTCCTACTCTTGGAGTTTAAGAATAAGAACCCTGGCACATAAGTAAGAACTAAAACTTTTGTTTTAGAAGAAAAGAATAAAAGTAATTTTAGATTTTTGTCACTCTCATAGCTGCAGAATATTTTGTTGAGCCAAATTAGGGGATAAGTGCCTAGTTTTTAAACGGATAGTATAAAGTATATTTGTGAACTTGAGGACGAAGCAGATCCGAGTGGTAGAAATGGGTGGCATATAATTTGAGCAGAATGTTTCCTAGCATGCAGTATTTCATAACCAATGATTTGGTTTGCTTGAGGCTTGAACGCAGATGAAAGGAGAGTAAATCATAAAGCAATTGCTTGAAGGTAAGAAATGTGGGAGTAGAGATATAATTTGAGAATAAAAGTAGCAACTGGAAAAAAGATGATTGTTTCTTAAGAAAAATGCAACCCTCATAATTGTAAACTCATTTGCTTCTCTAAAAAACAAACAAACAAAAACATAAGCAGCAGGTTGGTACATTAAGGAAGAAAAATGCAGTATTTAGAGTGAAACTTGATGTAGTTTAAGGAATGGAGACTACCTGGTGAGAAGTGGGGTTGATGGCAGACGGGGAGAATGATGGCCTATCTAAGAGGAGGAGACCTGGAAAGTCTCCACAGCTGAGTAAAAAAAAGTTGACTAAATCAATGAAGGAATAATTCTATTATGCATTTTCCTTTTAAATTACCAAACCCACATAACATTTTTACTAATAAGAACTAAATAATAGAGTATATTTCTCAGTAAGTCCTTTGTATGTCTTTAAAAGAATTATCAGCCCAAGTGCCTCTATGAAACCTTGGGGCAAATTCAAGCTGTCAGTGTAAGCGGACTTGTTTCCAGAATAAGATGTTTATAATCACAGACTCTAAATCTTAATTTTAGTTATTGTAAATAGATAATTGAAGAGATATACTTTGTAATATTGTAACAAAAAGAATATTTTTATTATTTGCTCTTGAATAATAAAATAAAGTTTCTATAAGACATTAATCTTATTTAAACTTTGTATTCCAGTGGAAAGATTTTGGTTACAGATTGAGAAGGAAGAATCTTGTGAGGAAAATGAGAAGCCACATATTGTCTTCAAATATTACAAAGATGCTTCATTTTATTACATGATACATATGTGTCAAAAAGAACATACTAATATAATCTTAGTTAACAACTAAAAGTGGACGCACAGATGAGACTGGCAAATGTCAGAGGGATGGAGGAGGGTGGTAGGTGGAGGGGGAGAGAGTAACCAAAGAATTTATATGCATCTATGCACAACCCAAGGACACGGACAATGGTGGGGAGAGGGACTGGGGAGGGGTGTGGGATGGGGTGGAAAGGGTCATTAGGGAGAAAAAGGGACATCTGTAATATTTTAAACAAAAATAATTTTTTTTAAAAAAATTGTATGGATAACATATAACACTGTTATCTGATATATTTCAATATTTCACTTGGATCCCAAGTTGGAATCATGGCACCACAGCCTCTTAACATGGTTGTGGTTATATCGATGCCCAAAGTAAAGAAATTACATAATATGCCTGAGAAAAAAGCTGGAAACTCTGTTTCTTTACATTCTTTCAAATGAGTTACAAGGTCCTTAAAACTCAAGAAATGTTATTTGAAATATTATTATTTGTCAGAAATATCATTTGACAAAAACTTGACATCACACAACATCTGTAATACTTTCAATAATAAAGATACATTTTAAAAAAGCAATTTTGTAAGACAAATGACCTGGCTTATTTTAAAAAGAGAAAGAGAGGAAAGTCATAATAATCAAATGCAATGTGTGAGTCTAGATTGGATGGAAAAATACAATAAGCAAGTTTAAAAGACATTTGGGGAATATTTGGGAAATCTGAATATAAATGGGATTTTAGATAACATTATAGAGTTTTTGTAACTTTCTTAGGTATGTTTTTAAAATTGAATATATGTGAGAGAATGTCTTTATTTTTAGTAGACATATGCTAAGGAAAAACCAGTGTGACTGCCACAGATTTTCAAATGGTTCTGAGAAAAGGGGATATATGGGTAGAAAGACATAAAGCAAACATGGCAAAATGTAAAAATTGGTGAATTCAGATAAACAGATATTTATTAAACCTTTTTTTTCTGTTGGTTTGATAACTTTAAAAATTAAATGTTGGGGCAAATAGCTCTTCCTCTTGTTAAAGTTAAATTGATTCTAGATTTTAATTCCTTGATTCCTTCCAGGTAAAATACTTCAGTGACCTGTGATCCTTCATGGACTAAAAAGTTCTTCCACTAGTGCCTATAACGTTTGATTGTAATAAATTTGCTATAAATTATGTGGATTTGGGGCTAGAAAGTAGATATTTTTATTAAGCGGCAGTTTTTTGTTGTTTAACAATTAATTAATTACATTTTCCACAATAAGAACCTGATGCATTGCTTTACATTATAATTTTTTTTATTCAGGAGGCTTTGGATTGTTAAATTGGCATTCTGAGTTACCCTCCAACTGTGCCATGTGGACTAGAAAACCATGCCCATGGCTGCTGCTCCATCAGTGACCCTGGCTACCAGAAGTTTGGGGGGGACTAAGTTTTACCTGTGCTGCATAGCTTTACTGCTTTCTTCTAACCATACATGATATGATCATTATAAAATAGTTGTGATTAAAAAGTTACACTTAACCCTGATGCATATTTGCTTTCTCTTCATGAGCCTTTTCATGCTCATGAAAATTGCCTTTCTCTTGCTGAGGTGATAAACCGACATAGATCAAGCTTCAGTTCCTTTTAGCACTGGTAATAGGTTCTTCTGGGAGCAAAAAGGTGAGTTTCTCTCCTTCTTTAACTAAGAATTACAGGGTTTCTGTGCTCATACTTGGCCAAGGAAGGGGGTGAATACACTAATGTTATCTTTGGTGCCATTGTCTTCTAGAGACACATTCATACTAATGTTTTATACCAGTGTTGGCAGAACAACATCTCAGAATGAAATTAAATGTAGCTCTCTCCTAAGAATTACGTTTCTAACACAACCAATTCCCCCGTAAAGCCACAGTAGTTACCAAAAATGAAGAATCCATGTGATTATAGCCATTTTACAGTTACAAAGACATGCAACAGAGAATGGGAGCAGCAGTACCACTGGTCATGAAAAAGAGACTTCATTTGCAAAGTATTTAGTAGAGCCTTATATATGCAAGTTCACTCTGCCTCTGACTTTCCATAGTATACGACAAATAAAAGGTGTTCTTATCTCCAAAACTTTATTACTAAATAGGGGGACAAACCTGAACACAAACGGCTAAAAACAAGACAGTGTCTGAAAAGGGTTGTATGAGTACTAGAGGAATTTAGAAAGTGAAAACAAATTTATCTATGAACACCAAGAGAGCAAAGAGGTGGCTTTTTCATTCAAGACTTAAATGGATACATGGCAACAGAGGCTGATGGCATCCCGACTAGAGACCGTATGTGTAGATGAAACAATCAGGTGATCCTGTTATCTTGTTATCACAGATTTCAAGAAATAGCATCAGATTCCATGCCCTACTTGTCAAAAATATGGAATTTCTAAGGACTTCATGGGAACTACCAAATTTTGGTTTCAGGATATAAGACCTGCAAATGAGCATGCATAAGACCATCTGTATTGACTTTTAAGAGGAATAAAGTTTGGATAATATTTCCTTAGTCGTTGGGGTATCACTGAGATAGTTTGAGTGAGAAAATGTATAATAATTGATATATATTTTGTAAAATAATCTAGCTAAACAGACATTCTTGCTCAAAGATATCAGGACCTTTAATAATCCCAAGACAAGTTACTCTCATGAAGGAGGGGGTCTTTTGCACAATGTGCCCCTAAACATCCTTAATGACAGGAGAGATACAAATTATGCTGGTCCTCAAAGTCTGGGCTGCAGCAGGCCTTCTGAAACTTTGTGCATTTCCAAGTCATATTCAGAGACCTTGAGGAGAGAAAGGACTATAGTGTTAAAGTTTTCCTGAGTTGAAATTCTGATCATGCCACTTATTGGTTGTGTGACCTTATACAAATTGTTCCATGTTACAAAGGGCACACAAATAGTAATTACTCATAGAGTTGTAAAGACCACAAGGGATAACACCTCTAAAGTGAATATGTGGAAATAATTGCTAAAAATACATACATCAGAAAGGATATATGCACCCCGATGTTCATAGCAGCACAGTTTACAATAGCTAAGATCTGGAAACAGCCCAAGTGCCCATCAGTAGATGAGTGGATTAAAAAGCTGTGGGACATTTACACCGTGGAATACTACGCAGCTGTAAAGAAGAAGAATCTCGTACCCTTTGGGACAGTATGGATGGTCCTGGATAATATTATGCTAAGTGAAATAAGCCAGGCAGTGAAAGAAAAATATCACATGATCTCGCTTATACCTGGAATCTAAAGAACTTAATAAACTGACGAGCAGAATAGATTCAATGACATGGAAGCATAGTTGAGACTCACGAATGTCAGAGGGATGGAGGGGGCGGAAGGGTGGAGGGGGACAGAGTAACCAAAGAATTTATATGCATATATGCGCAACCCAAGGACACGGACAATGGTGGGGAGAGTGACTGGGGAGGGAGAAGGAACGGGGGTGGGGGGAGGGTCATTGGGGAGAAAAAGGGACATCTGTAATACTTTAAACAAAAATAAAAATTATTAAAAAAAAATAGATACGAATCAGTCAGATTGTAGATTATAACATTATCTTTCTTATACCTTTCGTCTATTATTTTACATCTTCTTCTTAGTGCTAGGCCATGCATTTTTGTTTTTGTTTTGTTGTTGTTTCTTTATTGCTATTTTAACACTAGAAAAATGGATTAACTGCTCTAAAGGGGGAGAAAAGTGCATTGCGCCATTTATGGGAAATAAAGATGAATTTATTTAATCAGTAATGAGAAATAACATTTGGACTTATGTAATTTCAGAGCTAACCTGTACTATTAGTGCATAGTATAAAAAGCAGACCAAAAGTGATATTATTTATTTGCTTCCAAATTACCTAAGAAGAGCCATAGTAATTTGAGCAAAATTTTGGTCAAATATATCATGTCAGGCAATAATTTCTGTGTGCAAGTTCATGATGATTGAGAAAGATAATATTTTAAAAATATCATTGTCCTCCCCCCCCCAAAAATATATATTCCACATTGTGGAAAAGTAGAAATGTTTTATCTCACTACATCACTCACTTCTCATATTTTACTGTCATCATCTTTTAAAAAATGAATTAATACAAAATATTCTTATCAGTGGATATGAGATATTCTATAAATCATCCCATTGCTTTGCCCACCGATTGATTTTAAAGTGCTCTGGAGATGATGCCTGGTGCAGCTCAGAGAAGTTCCTGCCCTTGAAGATACGGGCAATGGTGGAACCAGGAAAAAGACCCACACAGTGTTAGTCAACTTTGCCATACTGTAAATCTATCACTATTCTCATGGCATATGGAGATTTTTTCACTCTCTTTCATGATTTGTAAAATTACATACTTTTTGACTACTATTAGAATTTGAATATTTAAAAATACTTTTATCAAAACTGTTAAAAGGTCATGAAAGTTTTTTCTTAACATAGTTTAGCAAACATTGCACACAATTTTTCTCTTATGTCACCCACCTACTACAGCTTTAGTAGCATGCCTTCCTTATATAAAAAAGATTTTCCTCTCTCTTGGAATCTGACACTTTCCTCCTTTGTTCTGCCACCTTTTTTTCATTCTTTTAGCAAACTTTATAATCAAAGTCTTGAAATTTCATAACTTTGCAAGGTTATAAAACTATTTTTACTCCAGTGTATGCTCTTGCCTCCTTTGTCAAATATAAATTGACCATAATGGTGTGAGTAGATTTCTGAGGTCTCTGTTTTGTTCCATTGATCTATATGTCTGTTGTTGTACCAATACCAGGCTGTTTTGATTACAATGGCTTTGTAAGTACACTTTGATATTCAATAAAGTGATCCCTCCCACTCTGTTCCTCTTTCTCAAGATTGCTGAAGCTATTCGGGGTCTTTTTAAGTTCCATATAAATTTTGGGAATATTTGTTATATTTCTGTGAAATATGCTTTTGGTATTTTAATAGGAATTGCATTGAATTTATAGATTGCTTTTGTATGGACATTTTAACGATATTAATTTTTCCAATCCATGAACATGGTATATTCTTCCACTTCTTTATATCTTCCTTTATTTCTTTTTTCAGTGTCTTATAGTTTTCTGAGTGTAGGTCTTTTACATCTTTCATTAAGTTTATTCCTAGGTATCTTATCTTTTTAGTTGCAATGGTAAATGATATTGTTTTTTCAGTTTCTCTTTTTGAGAGTTCACTATTGGTGTATAAAAATGCCATTGATTTTTGGATATTAATTTTTTATCCTGCTACCTTGCCAAATTCATTTATTAAACCTAGTAGTACTTTGGTGGAGTCTTTAGGGTTTTCTATGTACAATATCATGTCATCTGTAAATAATGACAGTTTAACTTCTTCTTTTATAATCTGGATGCCTTTAATTTTTTCCTTTTCTTTAGTTTGGGGTTTTTTTCTTTGTCTCCCCATTTTAGTGTCTCTTTGTGTTTGTAGCTGTATATTAGATATATTTGCTTTCTCCTAGACTTGTGGGTTAAACTTTCATAGTGAATGTCCAGTGGGACCCAGAGGTGTGTTTCCCTTATACTTCTGAGATGTATTCTCTAAGTATGTCCCTTTTGTAGGTTCTTTGGGTGATCCTGTTGTGATTGGGTCTAGAATGTTGTTAACTCATTCGTGGGAAGACTCTTCTCAAGCTGGATAACTGTGAGGCTCAGCCACAACCACGTTGTGGAGAAATGTTGTACAGGTGCTGATAAGGCAAAACAAAACACTATCAAACTGAGCAAAAACAAGTAGGACCTTATAAAATATCCTGACAATCAATAAGAACAACCCAAGAGAAAGTAGAATTAAGAAAGCAAAGTGAGAACACAAATCACAAATTCTAAGGCCAAAGAGAAGGAGAGAAAATGATATTATTGCTAACAGTAAAAAATACTACTATTAATAAATAAAATAATAAAATATAAAAAATACAGAAGCTACTGGGAGATAAAAGGGGCAGAGAAAAGATTCTGAAAGGAAAGAAGGGCGAGCAAAAAAATAAGGATAAAGAGTTGGAATAGGAAAGTGGTTAAAGAAAAACAAAACACCAACAAAAAACAGGAAGACAGAATGAAAGGTGGGAAAAAAATTATGCCAATGCAACAAGGGGGGGGGGGGGGTAAAACAAGGCCAGGGAAGGAGGTTAATAAGAGATATGGAAGAAATGAGGGAAAGGCAATAAACAATGATTGTAATAATAATATCCCATCAATAAAGCAGAGACTATCAAGAAAATCTTGATAACAGAACCACAACAAACAAAAGAAGCAAAGCAAGATAAAATGAACCCCAAACAAAAATTAATTAAACACATAAAGGTTAAAAAATTATAAAAATATTTTTTAAATTAAAAATTTTTTAAAAAATGTTTTGCCCGCTTTTTTCTTTAAAAACAACAAAACAACCAAGTGAGATTCATCTGGGCAGCTTATGTTGTCTGAGGCTCACTGTTTTGTATGTTGATTTTGGGTCTCCTGGGAGGTACTTTTATGTCAGCCAATGTCAGGGGCTGTCTAGGTTTGGCTCTGGTGTCCTTATGTAGCTGGTTGGTCTGAGGCTCCCTGTGAACCACTTCCAGCTGTCTGCTTGTGGTTGCCTGGTATTACTTCAGCATCTTCTGAAGAGAATCCTTAGGGTGCAGGCCAGCTAGTGTAGCTCAGGATATTGATTGTATCCCTTACTTAGAGGTTTCCCTATCAGGCATTCACTGTGGGGAAGTCAGTCTGCTCCATAGCCAGCTCCTCAGTCCTTACCCTGTCCTCCAATTCTAGTTCCCCATACAATGGCCTGCTGCACTTTCAGATTGAATTCAGTCTTTTCCCTTTTCTGTATGGGCCGTTTCAGTGGCCTGGGCTCAGTGGGATGAATCAAAAGAGACTCCAATGCCCACATTGCCTGCCCAGCCCTCAGAAGGGGTTTTAAGCATTTTCTCTGGTTCCCAAACAATAGTTCCTGAGAGTCTTACTCTTGTATTGTCATCTTATGAGCTGCCTCCTTTCCCCCTTGGAGCTGTGCCCAGTGGGGGGTATCTGGGGCTTCAGGGAGCTGAACCAGCCCCTTTCCTGTTGGGGGTCACGTTCCTAGCCTGCAGGAGAGGTAGACATACTCTGCCCCTCCTTTCCCAGTTCTGGTTGGCTGATCTCACAGGGCGCTGAGTTCAAACTCTTCACACTGCAGACACAAATCCCAGCTTTTGCTGGTCTGTCTCCCCAAATGCAAGCCAGAAAGGTGGATGCCTGTTCAGTAATCAAAAACATATAAAGTAACAAATGGACAGAGAACCTGCGTTGTGAAGATCTGGCACCCTTGCTCCTTGGAGCCAAGCAGGAGGGACTACAAAATCAGCGCCACATAGCTGACCCCAGTAAAGTTGGGGCAGCTCTGTGCAAGCTATCCCAGCTCTCTTCAGGGAAGGTCAAAAATCCCCAATTCACGCCCCCCCCCCCCAGTCTGTTCCCTCTCTGGCAGCGGGAGGGCTCCCTTCCCCTTCCCTGTGCCACACAGTTCAAATGCTTTCTGAGGTTCTACACAGTACTTACAGGAGAGCAGAGGGTCCCTGTGGGTCCCTGCTGAGTGCAGCCCTCTGGCCCCCTTCTATCTGGAAGCCACACCCTGCGGGGCAGCCTTTCCTGCGGTCAGCACCTGGGGTGAGGCTCTCCTGCCCCACTGCAGCCCTTAGGCTCACTGTCTCACCCGAAGGTGCAGCCCCCTTCCCACAGGCACACTGTTCCCGGGCTCCCTCTGCCCGCCCTGCCTGGGCTCTCCTTCCCCTCTCCTCCGCTTCAGGTTTGAGATCCCAGCGTTTGGATGCCAGTCCACACTCCCAAGGGAAGGGAGCTTTGCAGCCCCTAACCCTCAGCCTTGCAGCCGAGCCCTGGCTTCAGGGGGCACCCTCCTTTCTATGCCCAGCCTCTCTTACCAGTCTCTGCTATGTTTCTTCAGTTCTCCTTACTTGAAATATGTCCATCAGCTGTATTTCTCTTATTTTTTCCGAGCTGGCCGTGCAGTATTTTAGCTGTCAGTCCAGCCCAGGGCTGGAAGCGAGGACGCTCTGGCTCCTGCAGAGTGCCCCCACCTCGCCCACTCCCCGTCTTATACCAGTCAGAACAAATTACCCTGTGTGCCGAGCTAATGCCGTGTGCGCCTGAGCACTTCCACTAAAATATGTTTCCTAAAGGCAAAGGCAACTAAATCTACTGCCCAGTCCTTCAGTCTTTGCCCAACAGGCCCTGAACAAATAGTTCAGAGATTCGCGGTTAGTGAATGAGATGAAGAGGAAGGTTCTGTCCCGCAGGGCTGGGGCCACGTCGCGCTGAGGCTGGGGTCCCTCCCCGGAGAGGGGCCGGCACCGCTTCTGAATGAGGAACTGGTGGCACCAAGAGAATTAACGGGGAGAAGGAAAAGTTTGCTGGGAACTAACAATTTATTTCCAATGTACATTTTTAATAAACAGACTTTTGAAATAAAATGAACAACTGTTATATTTCCTGTGGTAAATAATCATGTTTTAATGTTTAACTTTCACTGTGTTGATTGGCTTTGTCTTTTCATGGTTGTTTTGTCAGCAACTGTCACAGTTCATGGAATGCAGCAGGGATACTTGAAACACGGGAGTGAGTGAATGAATACAATTAGGACCAATCAGTAAAGTTATAATTTTAACCTGCGATGATAAAAATACAACAGTATGTCAAAAATGTGCCAGTCTGCAAACATTTTGTTTTTGTTCTTTTACCTAAAATATTTTTTCAGAAACAATAGAACACATATTGAGAATGTGGCCTGTGGTGTTAACCAGTGATTTAATGCTAACTGTGCTTTTCAGACCAGACAGATTTTCAGCATTTTTTTGTTTAATTTTTTATTTAGAAAATGACAAAACAGTACCTCTTCCTCTAGATTTTGTATACTAAATGAGACAATTTATATAGAATAGAAAGCACATGCTAACTGGCTTCAACTGGTAATTTATTATTAATTAATTAATTTATTTTCAAACAATGATTACATTTTATTTAAAAATTTTAGAAGATGAGTGGTAGAACTCAAAAAAGTTACCTGAATCATTAAAAACAATGAAGTTGAAGAACTTTTTTAAAAGTAACTTTTAGCAAGATGATACCCTTTTAGTCTCAAATTGTGGAAGAGAGCAGAAAGAAGGCTGAAGACCTAAATTATAAAGTTATATTTCTAAACATGTTGAAGAGTACATTAAAATAAAAAGATTGAGGAAAAGGGTACTGTACCTTACAGGTTAAATCCTATTATAAATGAACATATTCCTGTGGAAATTAACAGTCTTCTTCAATGATATTCAAACAAAACCCCATTACTAAAAGTGCTTCCACACTACATGGGATGTGCATGAAAAACATCCTGGAGAGACTCAGTATGTCTGCAAACATGAAACTGTTTCTCTAAATGGCACTTATTGACCTTGAATCCAGTTGAGTGGAGGTCAGCTACAACTTGAGGCTTGTCATCTTGGGGCAGGAGAGCAATTTGAAGCCAAAGGGCACATTGCTATAGTTAATTTGTGTGGCTACAAATATACTCTCTAAGTTTCTCCTCAATGCCAAATATCTTCTGAGAATTACAGAGCAGATGAAACTTTCTAACCAATTCCAAGAATTCGTGTAAAAAAGGGTAATCATTACAGAGCTTATATATAATCAGTGTCTTAATGCCATGGATATTTTAAAGGAGAAAGTGTGTGGCATTATAGATCTAGGACCTGAATCCTAGAATATTAAATTAAGTGCTTTTTCTCTTGCTTAGCAACCAATTATATCCACAGGTTGCAAAATCATATGCATGACAACATTGTAAGTGTTTTGCATCATCTAAGCAAAGGCCGATATTTTTGCCTGAGTGTCCCACTAACCTTTATCTAGAGCCATTGTACCTGAACTTTCTTTAAAAAGTTTCTTTTCAAATAATTTATTAATTATAACAACTAGGAGGAGCAGTGTAGAGAACCTGAATACTTCAACCAAGCAGTGAAGGCAGCAAACCTCCTATGAAACTGCTCTCCTGCCTGAATGTCTAAATACTAAATAAGCCTGCTCCCTCACCTTTGGAAGGGCACCCCGAACACAGTGCGTTTCTTGGCCACCGCAAGCCTTAGGTCGATCTCCTTTGTTCTTCAGTGTTCTCGCAAAGGCCTCTGGCCCTGCAGCTTATGCCCCGAGGAATTCAGTCTTGCTCTCAATGATCCAGGCGCCCAGCACAGGCAGGAGGAGCTGAAAGGCATCCTGAGCTTAGAACGCACTGTTTGAGGCCCTGGAAGCACCTCTGTAATTAATGGATTAAGGACGGCTGCCTCTTCTTCGACTCCAGCAGCTGCTAGGCGGGTGGTAAACTCTTTAGACAGCGAGGACGGCTCTTCAGGCACCAGCTGTCATCTGGAGAAAGGTTCTGCTTCTTTCCATAGCTGTGGCTTCCTGCTTCCAGCCGCAGACGGCGCTGCTGTTGGGGGAAACAGTTCACTTGAGGAGGCGGGCGGTTCTGCCAGGCTCTGGGTTGCAAATGCATGGATATCCTCTATCGAATTTTTATTGATTTGCTCAGTTTTTTCTCCTTCCAACTGTTTTTCTCCTTCTTTATTTTCTTAATGGCTTCTCCAGAGATGTCCTGACCCACTCATAGGCTGTATTTCTTGCCCTGGCAAGTTTCTCTGGTTTGGAGGAGACATGCCGCTGGGAAAATAGCTCTGCTATCTCTTTAGTAAAGGCTTCATCTCCTTTTGTCTTTTCCTTCCCTTCCTCAGAGAACTCTGGTAGGGAAAATGCTTCTTTCAGTTTCCAATTCAAGTTTAAGAGTCTCTAATTTTTCTCCACTTAGAGAATTAATATTTCATCTTTACTTCACATACTCGGGAAACCATCTCCAGAGCTGCTCGATGAAAAAAGCTTTTAAATTCATCAAAGAATAGCCCATATGAGTTTTCTTGTCTGTTTCCATAGTAACCTCATTGGTGGCCCACTGCTGCTCTTTCTACTTCGCCTCTCATAAAACCTGAGACGGTGTAGAATCCCTGTTCATCAGACCCTTGGTTCCTTTAAGTCCAGGACTCCCTCCTGCTATTACACCCATTGTCCTTTTCCCAGTTAATCCTGAGGCATCTAACCCCCACTGACAGCGATCTTTTCTGTGCTCTGAACAGCAGTAGATGGCGGAGAATATGCGAAACGGTCCAGTCACTGGGGAGGAGTTTTCATTCTTTTTGGCATTTGCCTCTCCTGTTGCACCCTGAACTCAGTTGAGATTTCTCTGGGCCTAATGATTCCCAGGGCAGTCTCCTCCTTCTTTCTCAATGACTTGAAATACCTTGTCCTGCTGTGGCTACTGTACCTGAGGCTGAGGAAAATAAGCTCTTGCCCCAGGGGCCCAGTAGCCCATGGGGTCTGGGGTACATCTGCAGAAACAGTCTCTGCAGGCAACCTGTGATGCTGAACAGGAAGAACTTCTGTCTTATGGTCACTGGAAGGTTTGGGCTCTGGTTTTTCCCAGTAGAACCTACTGGTTCTGGTTTACTCTGTGACGTGATACTTTGGTCAACAGACTCAGGATTCTTGACTGGCTCAGAGTTCCCATCTTCAAGGATGTGGGTTGTTTTAGTTATCACTAGACATGATTAGATTATAGCCACCACCACAGCTGCCCATGAGTCACTCCTACTACCCAGGAAGCCAACTGGTAACTTATGGAAGAAAGTATCTCTATTCTATACACTGTGCAAAATTAGTTAGAATCATGCATATAATTACAATGATTCAACTATCCCACTCTACTTCTAGAACAATCCAGCACTGTAACTACTTGATTAACAGTAATTTCACAAAAATAATGGTATAAAATCAAGTTTTAGTATAGAAGTTTAAGTACAAAAGCAGAGGCAAAATATTTGCAATAATTACATTTGGAAAAAGTTATGACAAAATTTCCTCCATGAGAATAAAAATGTTGCCTCTTTGATAAGTTGAAGTAAAATATCATGCCATGAGTCCTTGGACCTGAGTTAAAACCTTGGGCTTAATATCTATACTTTCTATGACTATTGACCTGCATAAAACCAGGATAATACCATTTTTGCTGCTCAATTATAAACTCACTTAAGTTTTCCCTCTATTTCTTCTGTAGAGAAGGAAACTTTCTCCCATTTTTCTAATTTCTTATGGTTGGACTCACAATCAAATTAACATATAATGGATTAACAGGAGAGAATGACCGACTTTATTACATATGTGCATGCGGGGGTTCCACAAGAATATGAGGCCCCAAGACACATCGGGCAATTGAGGCTTAAATACCAATCTGGACAAAGGAGGCAAAGTCAGGGGGGTGCGATTTCAAAGGGAAAGAAGGCAATTCACGGGTAAATGAGAAAGAGCAAACACGGGGTAAACACATTCTTGCTGGGCCACCCAGAAACAATGGGACACAGGGCAATCCAACGAACAGACGTGCTGGATCCCCCCTGCTTGTCACACTTAGCTCACACATGCCAAGGTGAATATGCTAAGGTTGCTTCCTGAAGCAGGTTTTTCCATCTGAATTCCTTTGGACAGGCAAAGGAGAGGATCAGAAGCTTTTCCTGAATCTTTTGTTTCTTATAAATAACCAGCTTAAAATAATCAGTTTCCCAAATGTAGTATTTTGGGCGGCAAACTGGCCCTCCTCACTTTCTCCCCTCCCATCTCTCTCCCCACCCCTCTGTCTCCTCCTTCTCTGCTCCCCACTCCTTTTTCCTTCCTTTCTTTTCATTCTTATTTATTTTTCAAAACACCTCCATTATGCTTTAGGAATGCTAGTAGTCTTTGAAGTAGCACAGTGAAAACACAGCTTCATTCTTGGAGCTAACAGTCTCTGGGGAATGAAGGAATCTAAACAAGAAGCTTCAATAAAGTGAGGTATGTTGTATCAGTGAAAGTTTTGGTACTACGAAAAACTAAAAATGAAGCAGCTCTAAAGCTTTGGAAAAACATATACACAACCATTAAATAGAAATACTGTGTGATCTGAAATAGCCCCGTTAAATGTGTAATTTAACCTGTGCACATGGCATGCTGGACAAAGCAATGCTTCTCTCGGATGAGAAATTCCTTTGTCTGCAGGGGCTGCCGTTGTGCCAGCTGCCCGACTTCGTGAGGCCTCCTCTGCTCTAACAATGGCGAGGCGTGGTTTCCATGGTGTTCCAGCAACTGATCTTCCAGACACTGCTATGCAATTGCTTTTTCAAATACAAAATAGCTTATAGAGAATAACATACAAAATTTACATATCCACTGTCCAGTCTTACAAATCTTCTCATGTTGGCGGATTCTTTTCAGATTTTTAAAATAAATTCTACAATACAGATACAGTCAAAGCCCCTTGTGCACTCTATTTTAATTCTACTTCCCATTGTCCTTTCTTGGTGAAACCTAAATTATGTGATTGTCATTTTTATGTAAATATTTGCAATATTACCACAGTATTTATGAACAATATATAACATTATTTTACATATTTTTAAACCATGTTATAAATATGATGTATTCATTTTGCTACTTGCTTATTTTGCTAATTATATACATCTTACAAACATACAGAATTGATATGTAACATAATATGTAAGTGTGCATTTATATATGTATATATATACTGTATTTTAATAGCTGTTCTGCATTCCATTGCTTTATTTCAGAAATTTGTTTGCCTATTTTTATTGAAGAACATTTAGATAGTTTTCAATTTTCACTATTACAAATCAAGTCAAGGCAATTATTGCAAGCCTTTCTTTATATATGTTATTTTTTAACAGTATATAAAAATAAGTATTGAGATTGCTGGATCTAAAGGAATGCAGATCTTTAACTTTGCTAGATACTTTAAATTTCATGGAGTTATATTCTTGAGTTTCCAAGGTCCCATTTCCCTTTGTCCTGCCAAGGAAGAAGTCCCATTTTACTTTTAGCAGAGGTAGGGTTAAAGCCATTGCTAGAGTTTCCTTTCCATGTTGGGGCACAGTCCAATCCAGCATCAGACTAGCTTAGTTTGTGTTTCTAGTTGCAGTCCATCAGTCCATTGTTTGTGGATTCTGCATGGCCATGGGCTATGTGGCCTCTAGGAAAACAGGTAAATGAAATAGAGTCACAAGAGCCAAGAAAGCAAACTCCTTTGTCTGGGATTTCCTATGTATTCCCAAATTTTCATGGGCTTGCCATGGCCCCACCTCATCTGACCAATGATCTCTATCCCCAGGTTTGACTAAAAGACACCTTCCCTAAGTCATCCAGACTTTATTGCTCATGTGTCCATCTCCCCTTTGTTGGACCCCTTCCCCCAGTGATTTTCAGGGAATGGATCGGTGGTTCCCTGGGGAGTGTAAAGCTTCAGCTTCCTGATGAAGCTGCCCAAATAGCCATGCTTTCAATGTCTGGTCTCCCTTTTAGTCCTATCCTATAGTTAATAACTAGCTAATTACAATGGTATTAATCCTCTCTTTAGATAAAACAAGACTCTTTGTAGCTTAAAAATGGGTAAATGAATAAAGGTCTACATCTTCTTATAACTGCTTAATGCTGTCAGAGAGGCATAGCCCTGACTATACCAAGCTTCAGAGGCTTTCCCTACCTGACAGAGGAAGGAGGTGTAAAAGGGAAAGGGATTTTTTCTTGCAGGGAAGAGAGATTCTGCGACGACCAGGTCAGTTTGGTGTCCCTGGGAGGCAGCATAGACAGTGTCCAGAGGATGGTGCATTGGACAAGCAGGCATCCTTGTTGTATCCTAGAAGTGACAAATTTAACAATAAAGTTAAAAGGCAAAATTCAAAAGTGAGGAGACCTATAGCAATTTAAGGTCTGGTGAGATGTAAAAACCCTTATCATAAAGGGAAAGATTAAGTTTACAGTGTCCCAGATTAAGTTGGAGGAGTGGCTTCCCTCAAGACAGGTGTGCTGTACCTGTCTGAAGCCCTTCTGTCTATGATTCTTAACTCAAATTAAGCTAAGGGAAATATTCTAAGGTTTCCCCCTTGAGAAACTGTGGGCTTTTTCTGTCTAAATCATTAAGGCAGAAAAGGGAAAGCAATTTCAAGTAAAGGTGATAGGCTGTCCATGTTTCATTGACTCAACCTTAAGTACAAACCATTGAGTCTCATTGTAGGATACGGTAATGAAGATGGCTTCTAAAGTGAGGTTTATACCTTGTGCATAAATAATCAGGTAAATAGGGACATAGGCATATATTCTATGAAAAGAGAAGGAAGAACACAAAACATAAAGGTTAATGAACCAACCAAAACATAAACCAGTTGAGAAGACTTCCAGATGCAAGGCTTTTTTTGCTGGAATGAAAGCACAGTGACAATCTGATAGATTGTCTGCAGTTAGAACATCTCCAGTGATGTCATCAAGTACTGAGACCTGTATGGCATATACAGACACAGCCGTAAAAATAAAACTTTGGTGACAGTTAACTGTACTGTAGTCCAATATCCATAATTGCACATGGTGATTTCCATTGAAACATAAGTTTTCTCCCTAAGATTATCCTCATTTTCAAAGAGAGTGCATTAAATCCAGCTTTAATTTAGCCTGATTATTTGCATAAAAACAATAATAGTAGTAGATCAAATAGATCATACAGGCTTTTCCAAATTTGCTTTGGTGGAATTTTTATAAAGAATCTATAGATTGAGCTATAGTCAGCACCTCAGGGCAAAGAAGCCAAGACACACAGTTTCCAAGAGGGTTTGCTTGCAATATCTGTAGGTTTGGGTAAATTCCTCAAGTCCTGTGGTCCCCAAAGATGTCTTGAGGTTCCTTTCTTGTCACCTTTCAGGGAAGGTACCTTCATTCTTTACCAAGAAGGATTGCCACCAGCTATGTGACCAAGCAAGGTTCCAGCCCACTACTGCAGTGGGCTTTGATAATCTTTGAGAGTCAATCTTAATTCCTTAAGGATTTCTGGTGACATCCAGAGTCCAGACATCTCTCTCTCACACACATAGCTTTCCAGTCAAAATCTTGGTCAATAAAACCACACCATTTGAAACTGGTCTTATTTAATTTATGCACAGAAACCTATTGACATGACTCACTCATTACGAATTGCCAAATTCTGGAGGGCTAAGGTAAGGAGAAAAAACTAAAAGTAAGCGATTAGTATTTCCTAGACTGGAAGACATATTTCATAATTTTTAGAAACATAGGCTTTTTGCTGGCAGACACACTGACTCTTCAGATAAGAGTTCTTGGAGACCAGGAATTAGCAGTTTAAAGACAGACAGTCTTTCCCTTGACAAACCCAGAGTAAAATTCCTTGCCAGAGTATGCACTCTCAAGGCACTGTGAATGCAGATTGTATTACCTATTGACTTTGGGTAGAAAAGCCAAAAACCTTCCATCCTCTTGAGAGGGAGATGAACATTTAATCTTCTTAAAAGAGGGAGATACTTGGTGGCTGAGGAAAAATATGAGCATCCCCAACATTTTCCTAGCTACATTGTCCTGTTGCCAGAGCCTAGGATTAGCACATGACCTCTCACTGCCAGTCTTGCCCTTCCCAAAGTAGTAATACCATTTTCCAAGTGTGGGGCCTTACCAACAGACAGTGTTGACCAGGCACTGTTTAGTTGGGTTTATTTAACTCCGCATGGGTGATTCGGATGGCCTCTGACCTTACAGGAGGTTTCCACCCTTTACTGTCTTGGGTAGAAAAATTCTGGCTTTTATTTGGCCTCTCATGGGTAAGCTAGAAATTTATTGCTGTCTCTTATATTCCTAACAGCCTCAGTCCCTTAGGAGGCTTGGCAGAATGAGACAGCCTCCTTTAAGAGGGGGAGAACATTCCCTGTTAACTTGACTGGACAGAGATTTAACACCCAGGCCCTGGGGTTAAATTCTGTTAGCAGTCAGTCTCACGATTACTTAATAAAAGCCTTTCATTTTTCTGAGCACCTATACATTTGAGGCTTTTCTCTGTTAGTTATACCTGTGGTAGAAACATTAATGACAAGTAGCAGTGTTTGCATGAGCCAAAATACACAGCAGTTGCATTTCCAATAGAAGCTAAACTTTATCAAGGTTGCCATGGAAGGGGAAACCTCCAAGCAACTTTCACTCTTGCTGCCCTAACGATGAGACGTTGCCAGGGGAACTCACCCTAGGCCTGGGACATAATGGGCACCCCCTGCTTCTCTGGCTCACAGCCGAGGGTTCTGAACCATGTGCCCTAAGCCTGCAGGGCTGGGGGTTCCCGGGACTGCTGGAAAAGAGGAAATTTTTCAGCTGCGTCTCTCAGTAGCAGGCCCATGCTGTGGGGGTAGAGGCAGGGATGAAGCTTTGAATGCAGGCCACAAACTGCTGGGCTGCCAGCCAGCCCTAAGCCCCAGGCTGGGGGAGTGGACGGCCACCGACTTTCTCTCCTGGGGCTTAAGCAAGCAGGGGGCACTGTGGGGGGCTTGTGTGCCTGTAGTAAAATCCAAGCAACATGAGTGCATACCTGTTCCCCTTTTCCTTCCCTGGCCCCGCATGTCTGGGGCCAGCTACAGAGGCCTCTCCTGTGGCAGCCCCCTTCAGCTCACACTGTCAGAGTGGAGGGGAGGTGGCAGGTGAGGTGACACGGGAACGAGGCCGAGCTGTGCGCTTACAGCTCCGCTGGGCTGGGCACACTTGGGGTTTCGCAGGGCAGGCGTAAATTCCAAGGCAGCAGAGGGTGCGTGCCAGTTCACCATGTTTTGTGTTCCTCTGGCACCCATCTGCCCATTGCCCTGCAGGGACCCAAGCATGGGGCCCATTTTGGTGCAAGCCTGGGTGTTCCCAAGCAGTGGTCTGAGTTCACAGGGTGGCAACAGAGAGGAGACAGCTTGCAGAAACACAGGCCTTGGCAGAGAGAGGGATGAATTATATAGTTCCCAGACTAGGGAGAGGGGTTTCATCTCACCACAGTCCCGGTCAGGATTTCAGTCTTGGAGGCTGTGAGCCCCTCTGTAGGGAAGGAGCAGAGAAGGAATGCTTTCCACAATCTCCACAAGTTATTCTTTCCCCGGTGTTTCCTTCACAGAGGGGGCCATCTGTTGTCTGTTGGGAGCACTCCTTGTCCCTACCAGTTGTTGGTGGAAGTGGGCTTCTTGCGATGTCAAGAGAAAAAGAATTTTCTGAGACTCACATGGGGGAATGAGTGGCATTTTTTGCATGCAGTTACATCCTTGAGTTTCCAAGATCCTGTTTCCCTTTGCCCTGCCAAGGAAGGAGCCCCATTTTTCCTTCAGCAAAGCTAGAATGAAAGCCTTTGCCCAGAGTTTCCTTTCCATGTTGGGCACAGTCCAGTTCAGCATCAGGCTAGCTTAGTTTGTGTTTCCAGCTGCAGTCGATTAGTCCATTGCATGTGGGGTCTGCCTCTAGGAACACATGTGAATGCAAGAGAGCCCCAAGAGCCAAGAAAGCAAGCTCCTTTGTTGGGTATTATGTATGTCCAAATTTTTGTGGGCTTGCAAGGGCCCCACCCCCTCTGACCAATGAGCTCTGTTTCCAGGTTTGACTGAGAGGCACTGTCCTTATGTCATCCCAATTTTGCCGCTCATGCATCCATCTCCCCTTCATTGGACCCCCTTCCCCCAGTGCTTTTCAGGGAATGAAGAGATGGTTCCCCGGGGAGTGTAAAATTGCAACTTCCTGGTGAAACTGACCAAATGGCCTTACTTATAATGTCTGGTCTCCCTTTTGCTCCTTTCCTTTGATTGATAACTAGCTAATTACAACTGAATTAATTACTTTCACTATCCAGGCATAAGGTTTTCCATTTCTCCCCTTACCAAAATACTTGAGATTGCCAGATTTTTAATTATGTTCAAAGCAATAAACATGAAAATGTAGTCCATTGATTATATAGAGATCATTTATTCATGTTTCTTGGTCACTTGTACATCCACTTTTATTAGTTGCCAATTTATATACTTCTCCCATTTTCTAAAGGGTATTTTGTCTTTTACTTTTTAGTATGTTGATTTTCTTAAAATTATGCATACAAATCCTTCATCATTTTTTAAATGACTTAAAAATGCTTTTTCGCTTTCAGTGTTTTGTCATTCTCTTTTGTTTTAGTAACTATTGGTGAACTAAAGTTTATCATTTGTACAATATGCGTTTATGTCATTTACAGGGAACAGACTGACAGCTGTCAGAGGGGAGGCGGTTAGGGGCTGGGTAAGAAGAGTGAAGGGATTAAGCAGAGGAAAAAAAAGAAAGACTCATGGACACAGACAACATCACGGTGATTATCAGAGTGAAGAGGGGCAGCAGAAGAGGGTAAAGAGGGAGTAAATGGTGCTGGAAGAAGATTTGACTTGCGGTGGTAAAAATCCAATATACAGATGATGTATTGTAGAATGTACACTTGAAACCTATATAATTTTATTAACCAATGTCACCCCAACAAATTCAATAAAAAATATTTAGAGCTAAAAAATAGAAGAAATCCTGACACTGACAAAATATATTTTATATTTTCTTCTAAAACTTAAATATTTGATAAGACAATTTTTACATTTGTTTTTTTCAACTTATTTTAACAATTCTTGGCTTTGGGTCCTTTTATTCAATTATACAATTAGCTTGAGAGTTTCCATTAATGAAACATGAAATTTTGATGAAATATCTTTAATTTATGAAAATATTTGAGGCAAAATGGCCTTTAAACAAAACTAAGTTTCCCAATTCATGAATGGGATATATCTCTCTCCATTTATTCATGTCTTAGTTTTGTCTTTTAGTGATGTTGAAAAAATAAGTTTAATTCTAATAAGTATTATTGGGCAAAATCAGAGAATTTATGTATTATTTTATTTTGTTTCTCTGAGTTTGATCATTTCTCTTTAGTTATTATGCATACACAGAAATTATATCAAGTTTTAGATTTTAATTTTCTTATGTCTTTATTGATTTCAGAGAGAAGGGAGAGGGAGAGAGAGAGAGAGAGAAACTTCAATGATGAGAGTCATTGATCGGCTGCCTCCTGCACACCCCCTGCTGGGATCGAGCCCGCACCCCGGGCCTGTGCTCTGACGGGGAATCGAACGGCGGTCTCCTAGGTCATAGACTGATGCTCTAAGGCTGAGCCATGCCACCCAGGCTGTTCATCTTTTAATCAAAGTTTTTTCTTAAATTTCTATTGGCTCAATACTTCTGTATAACATTTTAGATTGTCTTTGAAGACACTCATATTTTCTGCCAATATATAAAAACTTTTATCAATTTCCTTGTATTTTGTAAAACTCTTATTTGGCTTGTGATACTGCCTTGGCTGTGATAATATATATGAAATTGGTGGACATGGAGAGGGAAGAATCATTACCTGGTTATTAATTTCTATGGTCATGTGTCTATAAAGTTTTCCCAATAAAATGATATTTGCAATTGGTTACGAAATTAAGGAAATTTGCTTAGTCTTATTTATTTCGTAATCAGTGATTTTTCTTAAATATGTTTCTGAATCTACTATGATGATCATATAGTTGGTGTGCTATGTTGACAAAATTTTCTAATGTTGAAATATATTTGACTTTCTTTCAAGTACCCTTTTAGCCATGGTTCATTTTTTTTTTTTTTATGGTTGGAATTGATGTGCTAGTTGTTTTTTTTAAACTTAGAATATTTATATATATTGTTTAGCTTTTGACATAAATTATTGTTGTGAAATAAATTAATTAAATTCACATATTCTTCTATTCCCTAGAATAATTTATAATAAGTATAAAAATTAATTCCTTAGTTAGATAAAAATCATTTAAAAACAAAACTAGAAGTGGTGAATTTCTGAAGGAGAGATTGTGATTGACTTCATATTTTAGTAATGTTCCTCTAGTTCCCTCTTCCCCTTCCCCTTCCCATCTCTCTCTCTTCCCTCTTCCCTCCCTCTCTCAGCACCCCTCCTACTCCCCTCCACCTCTTCTCTCTCTTTCTCTCATGTTTCTAGATTATTTTCGGTTACTTCAGTCTTTCTTTTAAAATTTTCTCTCAAAGGTATAAATTTACTTTTAGTTATTATTCGCTCTGCATTCTCTAAGTTTTAATATATGATATATTTCACTGTTATTATGTAATTTTTCTAGAGATTGCCTCTTCAGTCTATAATCATTTAGGATTGCATGTTCAAAATTTCTAAAGTAGGGTTTCTACAGTGTATTTGGAAATTTGCTGTGATTTTTAGCTACAATTTTATTGTTGATGCTTTATTGAATTTAATTTTGATTCAAGCTCTTTATTGGTAGGATAGCAATTTTTTTTATTTAATGAGACTTTGAGTACTTATTTAAAGTTTTCTTATTCTTACTAAATTTATTAGTCTGCTACATTTACCCTCATATAAGTATGCATATTAAAATCTTCAAGTTCAAAGTTTGAAAACTTTCTGTAATTTTCTTCAGTTATTTGTGTCATTAATTTATCTCCTTACAAGTGCATTATTGTTATATATTATACAATCATTATTATGTGTTCCTAGTGGGTTATTATTTTCATTATTTTTATAATATTTTTATACTTTTATATTTGTATGAATTATAGATATTTATTATTTTAGATTATAAATATTGTATTGTGCTTATTTGTATTAGTATACAATTATTATAATTTTATATTTTTGTAATAATTATGAAGCTTTTTCTTTATTGCTTTTTCCCTTAATTATATTTTGTTCATTATATTTCATGTCTTTGTGCCATATCTGTTTGTACTACTTTGTCCTGAATCTTAATATATAGTCTTCTTTAGATACACCTTGTTATAAAGCAGCATATAGTTTGATTTAAAAAATACAATCTGAGTACTTGTGTCATATTTAGGGACTATTTAGACTTATTTTCTAGATTATACATTTTTGTTGTTTCCCCGTGTCGTTAGTCTCCTTTCCTCTTCAGCCTCGCAGGCTGACGTCCGTGAGTGTGACGGGTTTTCTGTTACTTCTTTCCCTTTCCTTCCTTCGTTTCCTTTCTCCTTCCCTCCCTTTCACCCTTTCTGTCCTGACTTAGATGTTATAGACTATGTGCATATTCTGTAATTCTCTAAATTTACCCCATGGAAGTGATGCTCATTTCCATTAAATCTGAATTTATTCTGCAGAGCTGTCTTATCCTAAACCCAGCAAGGCCCTCGGTGCACTCTGACCACCCATTGCCTATCGTATGTATATTCCAGCATCATGTAGTCATTGCTTTGAAATTTAGACTGTTTCAAAACATTTAAAAAGTTGTCTTGTAGTCAATAGTTAAATGTTTTTATCAGCACCTTTTATTATTTTATATTACCTTTTGTCCTATACATTCTTTCTGGTTTCTTATTTCACCAAGATGAAATTTTCTCATTAGAAAAATTTTTAAGTGTCAATACTCATGTGACAACATTGTCTCTTGAAATATTAAAAAATGCATTTACTTAGTTTCATACTTAAATGATAGTTTGGCAGGTTATAATTTTTTGGGCTGACAGTTGTTTTTCCAAAGCATTGAGGAAATATTATTTCATTATCTTTTAGAATCATTTAGCACTTTTGCTGATCAAATTATGTACTGTTCATAATTATTTTATGGCAGAATATTTTTATTTTTGCTGATTTAAAAATTAATTTTTCTTTATCCCTTACGTTGCACAGCTCACTGTGCTGTGTCTAGATGTGAGCTTATCTTTCCCCCGCTCTATGCTAAGAATCCCAAATTAAAAACTCAGCCACTTTCTCAATTAATTTCCTCTGCAAAGAGACTATTTGAAGATATATATGCTGGAGACACTTGAAACTATTATTCCTCGGTGAATCTTTCAGTATCTTCCACTTTAGCAATTTTTCAAGAGACTGTGGTTATACTGGTGACATTTTATTAAATAAGTAGAACTTTTATTTCCAAGATTTTTAGGTTTAGTTTTTTTTCATACCAATTACTCTTATATTGCTGTTAATTTTACCAAAATTTATGTTTTTGGTTTTTACTATTTTTCATGCATTTTACAAGTATTTATATAAAATACTCTGTACTTATTCCATGAATGAATTGTATCTGAAATAAACATGTTACACATAGATTGGATGTCTTTCTTAGCCTTACTTTGCTTCATATGATTTACAATTTGTGTTAATTCATTGCATTTAGTTTGTTTATTAATTTAATTCATTTATTTTCTGTCTGTTTCATTGCTTTGCTTACCCATCTTTTATGAGTTGCCTCCATGTGTCTTCACTCAGAGCCTTTATCCAGAATCAGATATTATAACGACCTCTAGTTTTGTTCTCTCCCAAGTCATAACCCTGATCACTGCTCAGCACTTATGTTACATTTCTGGCTTATTGGAGACGTTTGTTTTATTTTTACACATGGTAATTTTGCCTGGGTTTTTATTCTTCAGTCTTATCTCTCAGTGTGTATTTGCAGCACAAGTGGTAAATCAAAGCATGGCCTCAATTTGCATTTTAACTGAAAGTCTGTGACTGTTTAAATGTCTTTTGAGTCACAATAGGGCTTCCTTGCCTCTTTTTGCTGATATTATGGATTTTCATCCATGTGCTCATTTTTATTTAGCATCGCTTGGGGGAAAACTTCAACTGTCATAATGTTTTATAAGTCAAATTTTCAATATAGAAAATTAGTTTTCTGCAGGTTTGGAACTAGAGTTTATCAAATTCTTCACTTTGTATATAGAGAATAAAGTGAAGACATTTGATTTAAAATATGACTTAGGGTACTACTTTAAATAATAATAACTAAAGTTTTATAGGCAAATATTATATAAGGAAATGTGACCGTCTTACATAGGGAACAGAGTAATATTCTACAATGGGGACATTGTAGAATATTGAGAAAAACACTGGGTTCTGGGTTAGGAGGTGGAAATCTACTCTGGGCTATTTAAGCAGGTAGGTAAGAGGCTAAAAGGATCAGAACCTTTTAATTTTATTTGTAAGATTGAGGTGCTGGGATACAGAACTTTTAAGATTTTTTCCCCAGTTCTAATATATGATACTAACATTTTAATTAATTTTATGCTTCTGAGGTGATAGCCAAAATATGCAAGTCACTTTAATCAGAGTAGAAGCAATTTTTATAGAGACTTCAACTATAAATGAAATAGATTCCAAATGAGGCATTTGGATTTACAAAGAAAATTAGTGCAATCATGAACAAGTAGAAAAACATTATTAAAAAAAAAGAAAATAGGTTTAGTTACACAAACAGCTCAATTTCTGAAGAGTTTATTTTATTTTTATTTTTTTGGAAAAGGATATATCATCTGGGCAATTGAAAAGTACAAGACTATGCTTTCAATTTTCAAGTTTGAAAATTAATTTAATCCACTGCTTAGTTTCTGTTCTGGGCTTGATCCTAAGAAGAGCGCCTGGGATTCGAATAAGCTGCCGGGAGCAGGGCGCCCTCCCCAAGGCCTTCGTCGGGCCCTTCCCACGGCGCAGAGACACTGACGGACGTGCTCGCTGGACAGGCGAAGGAAAGCTCCCGAGAATCGGCTGTTTCCCTGGGGACCCCGAGGAAACGCACCTACCGCGAGGGCCTCTGGGGCCTCACTGCGCCCGGTTAAGGCCCGGGGGGGGGGGGCGCCTGGGAGGGGTCCCCCGATGCCCGGGCCGCGCTCCGCCAGGCCCGGGGCTCGGGGCTCGGGGCTCCGGGCGCGCCCAGCAGGGGCGCGGGGGGTCCCGTCGGACCAGGTGGCAGAGCTGCCTCCCCCCAGCCCCTTCACCGCCCGGTCCCCCCGCAGGGATTCGGGGCCTCGCCTGGGGGGACATGCCGGTCCAGGGGCCAGGGTGGGGACTTGTGTCTGGGCCAGCTCCCCTCTGGCCTGGAGCCCCCCGGGCTTCCCACGGGGCTGCGGAGCTGAGCCGAGTCCCTGTCGGAGGAGCACGGGGCACAGCCGGGGCAGGCGGGGAGGCCGGGAGCCCGAGCAGGGCCTTAGGGCTGGGGCTGCAGAGGCCCCCGGCCCAGGCCGGCCCCAGCCCCGCTGTCCCCCAGGGAGCTGTGACACTGGGAGCTGCTGGTCCCCAGCCCCACTGTCCCCAGGGAGCTGTGACACTAAGAGCTGCTGGTCCCCAGCCCCGCTGTCCCTCAGGGAGCTGTGACACTGGGAGCTGCTGGGCCCCAGCCCCGCTGTCCCCCAGGGAGCTGTGACACTGGGAGCTGCTGGGCCCCAGCCCCGCTGTCCCCCAGGGAGCTGTGACACTGGGAGCTGCTGGGCCCCAGCCCCGCTGTCCCCCAGGGAGCTGTGACACTAGGAGCTGCTGGTCCCAGCCCCGCTGTCCCCCAGGGAGCTGTGACACTGGGAGCTGCTGGTCCCAGCCCCGCTGTCCCCCAGGGAGCTGTGACACTGGGAGCTGCTGGGCCCCAGCCCCGCTGTCCCCCAGGGAGCTGTGACACTGGGAGCTGCTGGGCCCCAGCCCCGCTGTCCCCCAGGGAGCTGTGACACTGGGAGCTGCTGGGCCCCAGCCCCGCTGTCCCCCAGGGAGCTGTGACACTAGGAGCTGCTGGTCCCAGCCCCGCTGTCCCCCAGGGAGCTGTGACACTGGGAGCTGCTGGTCCCAGCCCCGCTGTCCCCCAGGGAGCTGTGACACTGGGAGCTGCTGGGCCCAGCCCCGCTGTCCCCCAGGGAGCTGTGACACTGGGAGCTGCTGGGCCCAGCCCCGCTGTCCCCCAGGGAGCTGTGACACTGGGAGCTGCTGGGCCCAGCCCCGCTGTCCCCCAGGGAGCTGTGACACTGGGAGCTGCTGGGCCCAGCCCCGCTGTCCCCCAGGGAGCTGTGACACTAGGAGCTGCTGGGCCCAGCCCCGCTGTCCCTCAGGGAGCTGTGACACTAGGAGCTGCTGGTCCCCAGCCCCGCTGTCCCCCAGGGAGCTGTGACACTGGGAGCTGCTGGGCCCAGCCGCGCTGTCCCTCAGGGAGCTGTGACACTAGGAGCTGCTGGGCCCAGCCCCGCTGTCCCTCAGGGAGCTGTGACACTAGGAGCTGCTGGGCCCAGCCGCGCTGTCCCCCAGGGAGCTGTGACACTGGGAGCTGCTGGGCCCAGCCGCGCTGTCCCCCAGGGAGCTGTGACACTGGGAGCTGCTGGGCCCAGCCGCGCTGTCCCCCAGGGAGCTGTGACACTGGGAGCTGCTGGGCCCCAGCCCCGCTGTCCCCCAGGGAGCTGTGACACTAGGAGCTGCTGGGCCCAGCCCCGCTGTCCCTCAGGGAGCTGTGACACTAGGAGCTGCCGGGTCCCCAGCCCCGCTGTCCCTCAGGGAGCTGTGACACTGGGAGCTGCTGGGCCCAGCCGCGCTGTCCTCCAGGGAGCTGTGACACTGGGAGCTGCTGGGCCCAGCCGCGCTGTCCCCCAGGGAGCTGTGACACTAGGAGCTGCTGGGCCCAGCCGCGCTGTCCCCCAGGGAGCTGTGACACTGGGAGCTGCTGGGCCCAGCCCCGCTGTCCCCCAGGGAGCTGTGACACTAGGAGCTGCTGGGCCCCAGCCCCGCTGTCCCTCAGGGAGCTGTGACACTAGGAGCTGCTGGGCCCAGCCCCGCTGTCCCTCAGGGAGCTGTGACACTAGGAGCTGCCGGGTCCCCAGCCCCGCTGTCCCCCAGGGAGCTGTGACACTAGGAGCTGCTGGGCCCAGCCCCGCTGTCCCCCAGGGAGCTGTGACACTGGGAGCTGCTGGGCCCAGCCGCGCTGTCCCCCAGGGAGCTGTGACACTGGGAGCTGCTGGGCCCAGCCGCGCTGTCCCCCAGGGAGCTGTGACACTGGGAGCTGCTGGGCCCAGCCCCGCTGTCCCCCAGGGAGCTGTGACACTGGGAGCTGCTGGGCCCAGCCCCGCTGTCCCTCAGGGAGCTGTGACACTGGGAGCTGCTGGGCCCAGCCGCGCTGTCCCCCAGGGAGCTGTGACACTAGGAGCTGCTGGGCCCAGCCGCGCTGTCCCCCAGGGAGCTGTGACACTGGGAGCTGCTGGGCCCAGCCCCGCTGTCCCCCAGGGAGCTGTGACACTAGGAGCTGCTGGGCCCCAGCCCCGCTGTCCCTCAGGGAGCTGTGACACTAGGAGCTGCTGGGCCCAGCCCCGCTGTCCCTCAGGGAGCTGTGACACTAGGAGCTGCCGGGTCCCCAGCCCCGCTGTCCCCCAGGGAGCTGTGACACTGGGAGCTGCTGGGCCCAGCCGCGCTGTCCCCCAGGGAGCTGTGACACTGGGAGCTGCTGGGCCCAGCCGCGCTGTCCCCCAGGGAGCTGTGACACTGGGAGCTGCTGGGCCCCAGCCCTGCTGTCCCTAGTGAAGCTGTGACACTAGGAGCTGCTGGGCCCCAGCCCCGCTGTCCCCCAGGGAGCTGTGACACTAGGAGCTGCTGGGCCCCAGCCCCGCTGTCCCTAGTGAAGCTGTGACACTAGGAGCTGCTTCCACAGCCCTGCTGTCCCTAGTGAAGCTGTGACACTAGGAGCTGCGTCCACAGCCCTGCTGTCCCTAGTGAAGCTGTGACACTAGGAGCTGCGTCCACAGCCCTGCTGTCCCACAGTGGAGCTGTTTGCAGCCAACAGTTTCCTCTTCTCCACACCTCAAATTGAGGATTCCTGCTGGAGTTTAATTGGTGCCAGCAACCATCGGTTGACACTTTTTACTACAGCTAGAAACCACTTTAGGTAATTTGAAAATTATACAATGATAGTTGCTATTTTTTGATAATTTACTTGATCCCAAGCATGTACAAAATGCTTTATTTTGTTTTATAACTGAAGCCTTGAAATAGACTCTCTTTGTTTACAGATATTTTATTTTCAAAGGCTCAAGCAGACCAAATGTTAGCGTGAGTTTAATTAGAGGCAAGAATCAAGTGGAGATCATGTGGGTATATCTACAGTTCCTACCAGAATATTTATTGGATGTTAGTTATGTGTTAGTTATGTGAATGGGTATTAAAGAGAGGGCTTCAACCCTGAGAATGCAAGGTGGGTAGAGATAGCAAATGTTCATCAGCCTAACAAAATACACATGCACACATCAGAGCTTTCTTAGACTTATTATAAATCTTATATAGGGTGTAGAATTCCTCATGTGAAACTCCTGGGTTTGAGAATTCAAACTAATTTATATTAAAAAAAAATTGTATAAACTGCATATTATGTGTCACCTGAAAAAGTGCCCAGAGTTATAGCTTATCATGAAATGAACAATTTCTGTAGCAAAAAGGAAAGTTTTATATTGGTAGGATAAATAGTTTCCCATCAGATCACGTTTTGCCGGCAAATAAATTTCTGGCATACTTAACAAAAACAATTTTTTTCCCTAGCGTTTTCGAGTTTTGGAATTGCAAATAAAGGGTGGTACACCTCCATGATATTACAAGTACAGAAAACTGGAGGGAGGGGAAGGAAATACAAAAATACGTTTGAAAATCTATTTGTATTATGCAGAAATATACTGTAACTCAACATCTTCTGAGGATATTAAAGCATTTAGCTGATATTGTCATACACTTTCTATGCCTTCTTGAGATACAGCACAATTGTAAAGATGGCTGGTTGATTGGATTATTGGGATAATTTGTGTCAGAAAATAGGTTATTTTTTATATATGAAGTTAACAACCAATAAGGAAATAGATCGAGAGCCTCACCTTCTTAAGACAGACATTTAGCAATAGACTCAAAAGAAAAAAGGAAAATCAATAGATAATTTTAAAAGTTTAAAAATTGATGAGCCCCATGAAAATGCTAGAGCCACCCTGGGTACTGTGGGCTATCATGTTTCCCATGTATGAAGTCACATGAGAACAAATTTAAAAAGAGAAAGATTCTCTCAAGAGGGAGAAAAGAGGTATTTTCTAACTAGATAAGTGGATACATGAAAAAAATAAACATAATTGACACATGAACTTGTTTAACGATGGAAGGGAGTTTGTTAAACATGTAAAAACATAATGAAGATTCCTGACACAGATCTATTTAACATTTTACTGTATATTACTTTAAACTCTACACCATGCAGTGAGCGGTAATATAAGTACATGATTGTGTCAAAGTCAATGATAAAGTATAAAAGAGGAATAATTGTGTTTCTTGTAGAGGGCATGCTGCATAAAGTAGAATAATTCATTGAAGCATAGAAATAAAATGAAAATATTCTGAAAACAAGATTTTATACCCTTCCAACAGTAGTGTTATACTTGTTTTGAAAAAATAAGTAGCATGGATGAAGATTATTTGTGTCTGTACAGTTGATGACTTTACTAGTGTAGTGCTCTCTACCATACTATTATTCGGGGAACTGGCAGTGAGTAGTGCGCTAGGGGCCTAGAGGCATTAAATTCAGTGATAGCCCAGGCTGAGCACGTCTGCCAACCCCGATGGTGGACTTGATCAATGGTCTGGGGGGAACCCTGCATTTCCGAGTCACGAAGCTGTGGTGGAGGAGCCCTGAGCAGCACTCCCCGGTTAGACAACCCTGGCAAGTAACCTCATCTTCTGAACCCCACTGTTCTCTTAAAATAAAGGCTACCCCCCAGAGCTGCACATGAGAGCATTTGCTGAATTGAAAATAGTAGTGATAATAATGAAAGGCACTATGAGTAGCGTGTTACCCTAACACCCTGTGGTTTAGCCTCTCGGTCTAGTTCAAGTTTTGGGTCTCTACCCAGCAAGATTCTGACTTTGGACACCTCTTGTGTCCTCAGCTTCAGAAGCTGTAAAACAGAGATAATGTCAGTAATATTCTCTGCTGCGGGCCATTGTCTTCCAGGGCCTGCTGGGGGGCATCTCCCTGCCAGGTAGGCCCCCTCTAGGTCCCCTCACGCCGGTGGTCGCGCTGCCCTGGGTCCAAGCTCCCTCTCCCCCAGCCCTGCTCTCTGAGGCTCTGTCACAAATGAAGGCGTCTCAGGACTGTTTCCTCTGGGCCCAACCCTCAGAGGAGCCAGGACTCGTGGTTTTCTGGCCTGGGAGCCTGTTACAGGCAGGAGATTGGCTGATGGAAGATTGAGGAAATCAACCTTTAGTAGGAATTTTACTAATAAATTTAAAGTGAAAATTTCTACGGGCGCTGGCACATTAGAATTTCGGTCCCGTGGCGCTCACAGGGCTTCCTGGGGAAACGTGCGGGCCACAGTCCCTCTTCTGCGGGAAACTGAACCCTCGCTGTCCTGTGAAATCTCAGTGGTTTGCAAAGTCCTCTGGGTTTCTTTATATTAGCAGGGATATTCATAAGCATATATGAAAATGGACCTAATTTGATATTGTTCTGTTATGCAAATGTTATTGAAACCTGCATAAATGATTTTTCCCTGGAATAAAATGCTGCTGGCTTGCTTCCTGTGGTGAGCAGGGTAGTGAGTGCCCTGTGTGGAGGATTCCAGGTCAAGCCCTGGGCTGGCAACGATGAGCTTCATGTGTCTAAGCGGTGATGCCCAGAGCTGGTTCCCTCGTGAACAGGAGATCTTTAGAAGAACCTCACGGAGTGTTGTATAAAACCCCATATCTGAGCCTTTGCAAAGTTGGCTGGTTGGCGCCTATTGCTGCAAAGCCGACTCATTTCCTCCGGTCTCATTGGTACTCTTGCATCTGGAGGTCTTCGTATTTCTGAGTTCTTCTACCTAGATACTTAAGCCTGGCCTTTCTTACAATCTAGCTCTTAAGTTTTTTTCTCTCTCCTTCAGCTCAGCAACGTGAGTGTGGACTCAGCTTGTCCCCAAAGCCTGGCCTGCTCCTAATCATTTGATTCTGGGGAACCTTCACCAGGGCCTGCGATCTGGGAGCCTGAAGAAAACTGCACCCTTGAAATGTCATCTGAGATGCTCCACACGAGACTGGCTCCCCTTCCTTCCCCAGGGACCTGCTTACTCGGAACAGCCTGATCCTTCCACCGGTCTCGGGGGAAGGCTGCCCGGGGACGCTTCCACGGAGAACATGCGGGAAGGGGAAAGTCCGCACAGACACAGAAGATCGGGGCGGTTTCACACACCCAGCTCTGTGTATGCAGCGAGAGATTTCAGAGGCAGAAACGCCTCAGCCCCCAGCAGACCGAGAACTTTCCACCATCCTGAACCTTAGCTACAAGCAGATTAAGACCTGGCTCAAGAGCCAGAGAATGAAATGCAAGAGGTGGCAGAAATACAACTGGCCGAACAATAGCAACCGTGTGACTCAGATGAGTTCAGCAACTACCGAGCACCGGGGCCTCTCTTCCTGTCACCAGGGAGGCCTGATGGACACGTCTGAAAACCCTTCCGTGTGGAGCAGCCAGGCCTGCATAGCCTAACGTGGAACCACCATTCCTGGAATAGGCAGACCTGGTGCCCCCAAGCCTGGAGCAACCAGACTTGGAGCAATCAGGCTGGAAACAATCATCTCTATGGTTAAAGACAGGAACCCCTGCAGCCCCAGACCCAGTCCCAGCAGAGCGCTGCTAGTGATTTGAAGGTCACCTTGGAAGCGCTGGAGGAAGCTCTGATGCACGGCCGCAAACCCTGAGTGCTGTGCCCAGCAAACCCGGACCTACGCCCAGGTTACTCCGTGAGCACGCAGCCTGGCTCCGCAAACAGCCGTGAGCACACTGTGACGGTGGCTATATTATCCTGTCTCGGTCCGGGCACTGGCTGCATTACCACTCCTGGAGTTTTCTATGCAGTTCTGCCCTGATTTGCTGCTTCTCATTATAATGTCTATTGTGCCGATTGGAGGGGTGAGTCTAATCAGAGAGGGTTCTGTAACCTCTCTGCTATAGGTAGACAAAGGATAAAAGATGTCTCTGGCTGTAGATAATTAGATATAATGCTGTTTTGGATAACTCTAGTACCTAGAATCTTAACCTCAAGAATAGAAAATAAAAGTACAAAGGTGTGTGGTAAAGGGTTATTCATATTTTCTGGGATTGGGAGACTCTTTAAACCCTCAGTTCAGGTGAACCATTGAGCCATAATGTGCTTTGCTGATTTCCTCTGCCCCTGTTGCTGTTTATTGCAACCCCTAATTGGTTTATTACTCAAGTGTTTGCAAAAGATTTTTGTATTTTGCTGTATCATGATAATAATAGCAGTTTGGTTGGTTGGTCCATACGTTTAAATACAAATAAATAAAATGTCTATTTTACCATTAAAAAAACACCAAAAGAAACCCATATTTGAGGGAAAGTCCTTTCAGTTGGGTTGAAATCTCTTTGAAGCCCCCAGTCTATGTGGAAAGCACCTTTTGATAAACATGGAGTTCTCTCCCTAGAGGAACAAGGTGTGTCCTGATAATAGATGACACACTTGGAGGTATATGACTACCAGCATTTGAGGCTTTGGGGACACAAGTGTTTATTAATTTTCCTTTGTGTGTCCAGCAGCCATGGAGGTGAGTGCCCACTGGTCTCTGGATGAGATGAACAAGAACGAGAGGAAGTCAAGACCTCGAAGCAATGGTCCACCCCATGTTTTTCTGCATCACAACTAATTGCAGATCCTCCTGAAGGAAGTGTGCGACCGAGGTCTTATGGCCACAGGAGAGGCTGTGCGGCCTGGGCTGGCCTTGTAGGGAAAGGGTAAATGGGCTTGATTGGAAAGCTCAGGGTGTCATTGACCTTCCCAGCTCAGAAAATCTTCAAAGTGAGGATTTCTGCAGGTTGTGACCTGAAAGTGTATATCTCAATGTTTGCTTTAACTATCAGAAAGTTCCTTACTTCTTCTGACAGGTCAGGACCAGGTCTCACAGGTAACACATTACTGTGCAACACAGTAATACAAACCACCCAGTGCTGAAGGGCTTGCTTTCTGAAAGGCACTGTCTCTTCTTTTACATTAACTAGAAAACCTCTTTCTATACCTATTCTTCATAACTAGCTTTCTTGACTGTGTTGGGCCATCTCTTTCTGTATAGACTGATTTTGGCAAACGTGGCAGTTAATGCATGTTTTATACAAAAGAATATATTAGTTGTTTTTAAGGAATTCTGGCATTGTGGGTCCTTTTTTGTAGAATTCCTACTGAATTTATAATTACATACTAAACTCCAGTCAGGTTTCTCTAAAGTTACATAAAACCAATTCAATATATATATATATATATCAGTAATAGTATTGTCCATTCACTAACAATGACTGCACATAAAATGCTGACCCCTGTGGCAGGGCAGGCACAGATTAAGTTCTCAGTAACATGATTTTCAGTCATGATAAAAGTGGTAGGAAGGCACCATCAGTGTCTTTTGTTTTTCAATCCTCATATTTTTTCCATTGCTTTCCTGAGAGAGTGGAAGGGAGAGAGAGAAACATAGATGTGTCTGATTGCTTCCTTCAAGCACCCCGACCAGGGCCCAGGACAAGTCTGCAACCCAGGCACATGCCCTTGGCTGGAATTGAACCCAGGACCCTTCAGTCCCTGGGCCAATGCTCTACCCACTGAGCCAAATTGGTCAGGGCACCATCCACTATCCAAGATCCCAAGAGAACTTTTAGGAAGAGAATTAGGCTTCATAGAGGGAGAATCACCATGTCTGAAGTCATTTTGAGTATTTTCTACCTATTTTTTTTCTGAATTAATTTTAAAATATTTCATCTTTTCCCATTTAAAGTAGCTTTTGGGCTTTGGTTCATCATTCATCATGTAATTGCAAATAGCTATGCTATATCTTCTGTGCGGTTGATCAGTCCTTTTTAAAAAAATGCAAATTCTTGTCTGGGCCAGTGTGGTTCAGTTGGTGGGAACATGTTCCCATGCACCAAAAGGTTGCCAGTTCGATTCTCGGTCAGAACGCATATCTAGGTTGTGGGTTCGATCCCTGATCAGGGCTTGTATGGGAGGCAACTGGTCCATACATCAATGTCTCTCTCCTTTCCTCTCTCTCTCCCTCTCCCTTTCCCTCTCTCTAAAACCAGTAAAACATATCCTTGGTTGAGGATTTTAAAAATAAAAAAAATAAATAAATGTAAGATAGCAAATCCTCTTTTTATATTTAATATTATTCAGCAATGAGTAAAAATTTATCTTTGAGGATTATCGACTGCAAGACTGAGCCAGTTCATAGGTAAAATGTGAATATAAAACAGTGATCATAACATACCTTAGAACTAATTTTGAGTAAGATTTTCAACATTTATAAAAAAGGTGGTAAAAAAAGGTTTGTACACACTATCATTTTTCCAGTGAGAGTTAAGTATTTGGTGCCATTCAGATAGATTCAGTAAGTTGCTTACATCTCTTCTGTTGCACATGTGTTTTTAAGCTTCTCTGGGCTTTTTGCATATTATTTGAAGAGCTCTTAGCACTCCTTTCATTCACTAAATGGAAATGGGTTTTCTGATGAATTTCTAATTTTACCACCTTGCTTGTCTAAGGGAAGTTTCTGAAGCCACGAGTTACCCTTGTCCTTCCTTATAAGATGATGTTTCATATGTATAAGCCTTTCACTCTCTTAATTGTCTTCCAATTCATTTATAGCAGGGTGACTTATGACATCTTTTCCTAAGTTATCAATTTTTATATATTCCTCTCCTTTTCCATAAATGAACACGTTACTCCAAAATTAATGTACAGTAGATGATAAGTGGCCTCACATAAGTCAAAGGAGGCTTCATGTAAATAATATTTTGTGAACAGTCACAATTTTGTTAGGCCTGTTTTTCAGAATAGCTGTCCAAGCCATATGATGGAAGAGTTATAAACAGAAAGAGGAGGAAAACTACTATCATCCTGACTCATAATGGATAATCTGGCCATGCATCTAGGCTTAAAATTCTTGAACAAACTCATACTTCTTGCAAAAAATTTGACTGTATTTGAAATCATCCAGGCTCTTTTTCCATTTGAAGACAATAGCAAATTCTGACCTCACTTTTTCAGTTGAACCATGATTATACATATCTCTCTTATTATAAAATAAGTTATTCTCTTAATTCATATTTCCAATACTGGGGCCACATTGCATTGAAAATTATTTCACTTTCAAAGGTCTTAATTAGAGTGTCCTCTACCATGTTTAATGCTATTAAACCATGCAAATATCTAAAAATAAGTGTTTTCTAAAAAAGATTATGTTCAGCAATATTCTTCTGCTTGTAAGTACAAATTCTGGAGATATGTTACTGGAAAATTTATAAGCATGTTTAGGTTGTTTAAGGTTCACTGAATATTGTTTTATTCTCTAATTTCCTTTTAGAAAAAATAAACTATGGTGTGGTTAAGGATTTAAGGATGCATTTCTCTACTTTATGACCAGATTGGACATTTACAGCCCTGCAACTGGGGGAAAAGCATCAAAGAGGTAAAGGGGTGCTGGGCTGGTGTGGCTCAGCGGCTGAGCATTGACTTATGATCCATCCAGGAGATCGAGGCTCCATCCCTGGTCAGGGCACTGCCTGGGTTGTGGGCTGGATCCACAGCAGGGGGCATGCAAAAGGCAGACAATCAATGACTCTCTCTTATCATTGATGTTTCGATCTCTCTCCTTCTCCCTTCCTCTCTTTGAAATCAATAAAAATATACTTAAAAAAAAAAAAAAGAGGTAAAGGGGTCACAGAATGACCAGGTAGTTGCATTTCTGGGAAAAGAGAAGTTCCCATTTTCCTAATGTTTTCAGATGATAAAGGGAGCACTGCTAACAAAGTTCCTGAGTATAGCTGAGTTAGGGCACCCTTATAACTGGAGGAATCAGCCAATTTTAGGAATCTCAGTTGCTGATGTTAGACTGATGACCTCATTGTTTTTCAGTGGAAAGAACACCTATGGGTATATTTGAAATCCCAGAGTTAAGAGTTACCCTAATAAAGGGTCATTTATAGAGGAACATTCTATTTTTTTTAACTTTATCTTTATTGTTGAGACCATTACAGATGTCCCCCTTTTTACCCTACTGATCTCCTCCACCCCACATCCAACCCACCCGCAGGCCCTCCCCACACCAATGTCCATGTCCATGGGTCATGCCCATAAACATACAAGTTCCCTGATTAATCTCTCCCCACGCACCTCTCCCCGCCTTCCCTCTGAGATCTTTTGTTAGAGGAACATTCTAAATAAAACTAAGAGGCAGATCAAGGTCAGCTTAAGGTATAAATCCATGATTAACAGAATGGTTGATTGGATGATCACAATTAAAGATCAGTGAGAAAAGGTATTGGTTTTTACACAATTTCACTATTTGATAATATAAATGACTTTATTCGTTAATAATTGTCATTTGTTTTTTGTTTGTTTGTTTTCTTTTTTGTCATTTGTTTTAATGGAAATATTCTGCTCATGCCAACAATTTTGTATTACTATGTAAAACCATTGGTTTCAACCATGTATAATTGAGAAAATCAGTAATAGTCTATCATAATAGCTTTAAATACCTTAGGTGGTGATAATTTTCTTGTAAATTTAATCTATAAACCTAAACCTGTGAGATCACAAGAAACACCACCTTATAATTGTCATAAATCAGGCTTTGCATTAATATTTGTACTTGTCTATTTCACAAGAACTTTAGAAGGATATGACTTCTAAAGGAACTGGTACACAACAAGAGGGTCTCAAATTCACAATAAATTTAATCTGTGGTTCAATCCATTGTGTTAGAACAGAAGGCTGACCTGTAAAAATTTTAAGCAGAGGCAAGTATAGTGCATCCTAATGAAAGGTGGAGCATCTAGAGAGACATTTCACAAACAAAAAAAGGGTTTAATTCTCTATCAAAAAGTAAAGCATGCTTTTAAATATATTAAATAATACTGAATGTTTTCAGATATTTTCACTGATTATTATTTTAAATCAGTTTTGATAGAGAACGAAGTTAGTCCTTTCTACCGTTTTATTGCCATGAGTGAAACTTCTGTGCAGAGAACATTTTTATTGATAGTAATTACTTCTTGAGTGCAGTGCAAGGCCTCTGTGGCCTCAGCAATGCTTACCAGCCTTCCTTTAAATACAATGAAAACTGAGGTGAAAGGAGGTCACATGCTTTCCCCAGGCTCATCCATGAAGTCAGTGACAGGCAGATTTAAAATAAAGAGCAAATGGCAGATTATACTTATTAATTCAGGAAATACATCCAAACACATCTTGTTACTGGGAGAATATTTAATTATTGTCTGTTTAGCTCGGTAATGGTGTGTGTGTGTGTGTGTGTGTGTGTGTGTGTGCATAAGCAAGTATGCATGTCAATTCTCCATGTTTACTGTTACAGTATTTGTCTTATTTTTAATCTTAAAATTTTTTAAAGATAACTATGTTTACTCAATGAAGCAGAAACCCATTTACTTGGGCACCAATTTCACTTGGATTTATAGATTCAGAAAAAAAGTTGGTTTTTCAAATTTTAACCTGGGTTCTGCTTAAAAGTTTTGGAGACCTTTGACAAAAGACATAATAGTAGATTTTTTTACATAAGAACTTATTTTGGAAAAGAAAATCCATTTATAAATGACAAACTAGACTGAATTTTTTAAAAAACAGTGTGTTTAAGTTCTAGAGGAAAAGTGACAAATCCTTCCATCCTTATTTTTAAACTGATTGAAGGTTTTAATAATTTAAACCTTATGTTTCAGACTTACAACTCAGTTCATTAAAGATTATTGAATCTTATGGAAAAAGGGAGTGATAAAGGCATTGACACCACAGCCAAAGGGGTTACACTCTTTCCTTCCTTTTTCCCTTTCTCCCTTCCTTCCTTCCCTCCTTTCCCCTCCTCCTACATCATTCCCTCCCTCCCTCCCTCCCTTCCTTCCCCCTTCCTTTCTTCCAATTCTTTTTTTCCTATCTAGGAGAATATTTTTATTGGGATTTTAAAAGGTAAGAGAAGCCTTTATTTATCAATGGTAAATTCCATATAGGAATCAGGTAGAGTTAAAAAAAATTTAGCAGTAAAATAGAGAATAACCTAAGGTTTTCTAATTGTCATGTCCACCCCCAAGTCACGTCCTCAGGATGCACTGAAGGGAGAGGGGAGAGATCCACACAGCTGCAAGTTTTCCACAGTCCTCACTCCCTGCCTTGAACCCAGTGCAGAGCCCAGTGCAGAGGCCCTGCCTTGCTGGGTGGCCTAGTCTAATCCTCTCCTGGGCCTCGAGTAGAGTATTCTTACCATATTGACCCAGCAGGGAGAGCAAAAAGTGTCTCCAAACGCAGGAATCCAGCGGCCCACCTGGCTGCTGGCTCGCTCTGATCTGTCTGAGGACGTGCCTGGCGCTGGCCCACAGGACAGATCGCGGGAGGGAAGCCGTGGACGCAGCGAGAGGCTATAAGGTCTAGGTGAGAATGAAGATTTGGAGCGCGGCCCTTGGCCAAAGCATTAGAAAGGAGGTGCCAGCTAGTGTTTTATGGTAATTATTTAATTTACTGCAAGTGTCTGAAGTACTTTTGCTCAGGTAGTCTTACAAAGTGAGAATTAATGAAGACTTCATAAGTAAACTTATGAACAAGGAAACAAACCCACCTAAAACAAAAAGAATACCTTCCTGAGCTCCTAGAAAACTGCAGACCTTGCTGAACCTATTTCTTCATTCCCTGGACGGTCTGCTGTCTCGTGGGGCTGGAGCAGGCCTTTGTGATCACTGGGATGAGAGGAGCAGCACACGGCCCCACGCAGCCCACTCAGCTCCCCTTCAGCTTCTCCAGGCATCAGCTCCCGACGCCCACAGCTCCCAGCCGGCCCCGGCCCTGAGTCAGAGCTGGGAGTCGTGGGGACTGTGGTCAAAAGGCCACAAAACACCTTCTAAAGGCCTCACAGCCATGCAGCTTCCGATGGTGGTTGCAGCGAGGGACTGGTCCGGAGATGCCCGATCTTCCTATTTTTCGATAGAAGCTGCAAATCAGAATGTTTACATGCACTGACTAATTTATTAACTCTTGTGTGGAAAAAAACAAGAAACCTGTGCATTAGAACTAGTCCCAAGCCTCCAGGTTGGGGCTTTTGGATTAGATGGAGGAGGGAGGGAGGCCTGTGCCGCTCCAGCGGCCGGTGGCCCTGCCCGGCAGCTCCGTCCCACCAGCAGACCCCTCGCTCGGGCGGAGTTTCAGTGACCACCCTACGGCCTCTGCACTTGCCCTGTTTCCCACTTTGCTCGCTCTAGTGCCTCTTACAAAGCCCTGGCTTAGTGGGGGGGGGGGGGGGTGTGATTTCATCCTGGGATGTAGGACCCCTGATGGCAGGTGTCATCTATTTTTAGCACCTGGCAAGACGCAATATAGTGGAGACTCTATTCAATCTATAAACTGCTTTCATGCAGAAGCTATTATTATTTTTATTTTACAAACAGAGAAACGGAAGATTAGATGATATGTAACCTGTCCAAACTCCGGCAATACGTGGAAACGCTGAGAAGATGTTTGACCCCAGCGGCCGTGCCCTAAGCCCCCACACAGTGCATCCTGCCTAATGCCTTCCTGACACCCCCCTTCCTCCCCCTTGTAATGCAGGGAGGAGACGAGCCCATCGGGAGAGATGGGGTGCAGCAAATGTGCCACCTGAATCTACTCTTAGTGAACTACGATTGAATTAAAAATAGAGGTTAAAATATTTACATAGTCACTTTACTTGTCACAACCTTCTATTAGTATTGTCTTTACTAATAAGTAAACCAGTTCAGAAAGGTAAGTGACGTTCCAGCACTGATATCTCAGAGTAATAGGATCTGAAGCCCTGCATTTGACCCAAAGTCCAATTATCCAATCCTCTCTACCCACTCCTTACTTATAACCCACTTGGTCTCATCCTTAATCAAAAAACTAGGTGGTGAAATGGCTTTTCTTTGACTTCAGAGCCCTTCCTCTCAAAAGACAGGTACCACGCCAATAGGAAATCATGTTCAAACCACACTCCTACTTTGTTGCTTTAGGTACAAAACTCTGAACTCAAAAAAAGAGGATGTGTTTGTAGCCATTTTTATAAATTTTACATTTTGAATAAAGAAACATAAAAGATGATTACTGGAAAAATATGTGGAAAATATTTTACTTAATATACAAGAAAAAGAAAATACAATGCTCTTTATGACTTAATGAGAAAACAATATTTTTTCCTAGAATTTCTCTTTCATGTCTAAAATTTAAGAATTTAGGAAGAGGCCTTGGAAACTTTTCATTTAATAATATATTATTATAATATACCAATTATAGTCATTGACCTTTGCTTTTACTGTGAAATTACACTTCTCTCATGAAAGTAGTTTGACTCTGAAGGCATCTGTCTTCCCTAGCCACACATAGAAACATGGTACAATATTTCATTTTCAGGTCCTATATTTCTGTTCCTGAATCTCTATAAATTTTGTTTCAATGACAGAAATCTTGATGCTAGAAATCAAAGCACTATGTAAGTTCCAGAAGTGCTATGCTGTTAATTTGATTCTAATATGATGGGGCATTTTATTACTGCATATTTTCTATGTTCCCAAGTAAATTTTCTATATAAATAATGCATTTGTATGAATGGCCGAATGAATTTTCATTTAAGAAAATGAAAATATTGCTTAACAAATACTCAATGTGGATCTTTCTGATCCCTTTATCTTGGTTTCTAAAACACAAATGCTAGCAAATAACAGCTCGAAATCATGTTCTTCTTAAGAATTTTCTAAAGGTCTCAAAAAAACAAACTCCACAAATAAAAAGTTATTAGAGTGCCATAGCAGAAAAAAAAATGATAGAAAAGGAAAGATAAATTGGAAGTAAAAAGCAATTAGGTTTATAGTTGTTTCTTGGCAAAAAAACACTGGCAAGAAAAAGAATTTGAGAGTTTAAACAATGCTAATGTAACTTAAAAGCAAAGTCCAAATGCATGTTTCCTTTCAGCCAACAATTTCTGCTCTAATATTATTAATAAAGTTAAGTACCAAAGTAGCTATTTGCTGATAGTTTGTTTGAATTCGTTTAAGGAATATATTCTGAGACTTTATGTGCTCCACTCTCTTTTTAAACTATTTTTTTATTGATTTTAGAGAGAGGAAGGGAGAGAGAGAAACATTGATGTGAGAGAGAAATATCAATAGGCTGCCTCTTATATGCCCCCCAGGGATCAAACTTGCAACCTGGGCATGTGCCCTGACTGGGAATTGAACCAGCAACCTCTGGATGCATGGGACAGACAAAGCTCAACCACTGAGCCACACTGGCCAGGGCTACATGATCCACTCTTTAAAGTCAACCAAAGAAGGTGAAGCTGGAGTTTCTAAAAATTACCAATTTTGGATCACAATATAATATTTAGAGTTGAAAATTTAATAATAACCAAACAATAGACCTGAACTTAGCCCAACAGAGAAAAATGCATAAATAAAAAGATACAGAGAATTACAAATTTCCCTTTTGTTATAGGGTGCTGTGACCACTAGTTTTGGGACCATTTATCAATGCTAAGCTCCTGGTGTGACCAAGGCAGCACTCTTACAGGTACCAGCATTGCGAGAGCTTAAGGGGAAAACTAGGCTGATGTTGGCTTGGTCTCAAAGACTGCGTTACCCAGTGAATTGAAAGCTCGGGTCTCTTTCTCTTCTCTCCAGTTCTCTGATACAAACATATGGCTATAGGTATTTAAAGAACACATTTTTGGGGTGAGAGAAAAGTGTCCAGGTTACTTAGAAGAAAAGTTAAAATAGTCAATTCAAGGAAGATCTCAATAAGAAGTTGAAGGAAGGAAAGAAGGGAGGGAGGGAGGGAGGGAGGGAGGGAGGGAGGGAGGGAGGGAGGGAGGGAGGGAGGGAGGGAGGGAGGGAGGGAGGGCTCCAGGGTTATAAAATATTATGTATTATTATGATAAAAAATAGTGTTAAGAGCACAATCTAGTTGGGCTTAGGGCTAAGGTAAATTGTGTGAATCTCTCAAGTTGTCTTGGTAACAGGACTTTCATTTATTGTTAGTCAGTTTATAATGAGAAAAACCCTTTTTGAGGTGAGGTAAACAGTAAACTAATCAACCATAGTTTCAGTAACATTAAATTCTAATTTTAATATTTTGATATATCTAACCTTAGGTAAATTTAAACCCAGTAGCATTTAGCAAGCTTTGTGTTCCAGGGCGTGGAAGGAGACATTCACTGCATTGGTGACTGAGGTGTGAGGTGTTCAATCTCAATACCAATGAACATCACCATATAAGAGACAAAAAGTATATTTACTGCTACTACTTAGAGTTAAGTTTAGTCTCTAAGGAATGTCTGAAACCGTTAAACAGGTGAAAATGAGTTCCTCACTGTAGCTGGTGTTTCGCTTGTTCATCACTGTGTTTGTATGAATTGTTAAAATTCTATAGTTTAGGGCCAAATGGGGAAAATAATGTCATGCAGTAGAAAGATATGGAAATGACTTTAGGAAACCTGGATTTCCCATATCTGTCACTGTATTTACCTTTTTGTAATTGAGGTATTACTGACATACAACATTATATTAGTTTCAGGTGCACAACAACGTGATTCAATATTTGTACATATTGGGAAACGGTCACCATAAGAAATTAGTGAACCCCATTACCATGCATAGTTACAGGGTTTTTCTTATGATGGGAACATGTAAGTTTACTATCTTAGCAACTTTGAAATTTGGGGTACAGTATTATTAACTGTGGTCACCATGGTGTACATCCCAACAGCAAAACCTATTTATTTTATACGTGGAAGTTTGTACAGTTTTACTCCCTTGGCCCAACTTGGCCAGCCGCACCCCCACCTCTGGGCAACCACCATTCTGTCTGCTGTATCTGTAAATGCAGTTTCTTTTGTAATTCCACGTATGGGTGAGACCATAAGGTGTCTGTCTTTGCCTGACATTTCTTCGCAGTTGGGGGAGTCCCGGGGACTGGCCTCTGCCCCCTGCAGCCCGCGCTGCTCCCCCTCTCCCTGAAGCCCCCCCGCCCTCGCCCTCGGGGGTTCCTTCCTGGGAGAAACAGCAATTTCGAAACTTTGTTCGAAGGGACGAAATCTTGTAAAACGTGGACAGCTATTCTTAACTTTATCATCTATGACTCAAAGATATTTGGGAGTAAATTCCAAACTCCTCAGTTTAGCAAGAAAGGCTCATTCTCATCCTCTCAGGAAACCTTGGGGTGCCCCGCGCCTTCTGCAGCACGGGCCTTGCTCAGCTACAAGCTCTGGGCGCTTTTCCCGTGAAGCGGGTCAGGCCCTGCCTCCCACCCAGCGCCTGTCCTTCCCCCCCGGGATGCTCCCCTCTCAGCTCTCTCATCGCCTCCCCTGCCTCCCATGCTCCATCTGGGATGCCCCTGTCAATTTTATTTATACGCAGATAATTTTAGTTTTGGAAATTTTTTAATACCAGTTCGATATTGGACCTTCAATATTAATTCTCCAGGTTTCTTATCTTGGTGCTGGTGTGGCCCTCCTCTATTTCCTCTTGCCAAGGATATTTCTGAGCTTTATCTTTCAGGTGGGTCTACTGAATTGACAATTTATTCTATTATATTTTTGTATTTTTAAGAGATTTTTTTATAGCATTCTGTGTTCTAATTACACGAATACAGTGGGTTCTTTTTACTCTCTGAAATTTTAATTATAATTATTGATTTTAAATTTTTTTCAAATTTATGTGCACTTACATTAACATTAATATTTTTTAACATTACATGCCCGCGTGTTCCCTATTACCTTTTTTGGTTGGTTGCTTTTAGTTTTTGTTTTTAAATTTATGTTTAGAGACAATTAATAATTTATAATTCTTTCTACATTTGTGTTTTCCCTTTCTCTTTTTATCTCAGTGGCTCCAGTCCAGCATGTCTTCGATATAGAAATTAATTAATATTGCTCTTAAACTGCTGTGGCCATTTCAGTATAGAATGCATGATATCATTAGTTATCTTGAAATTATTCATATTTATACCTTTTATATTTTAGATCATATTATATAGACTACACTTTGGTAATTCTGCTGAAGAAGAAGAGGTTTTAAAATGAAGTTTCCTTTAATATTTTTACCAATGAAAATTTCACTTAGCATTTTATCTTTTATGCTCACAGGATGATCATTCCAAGTAGAAGATAATTTCTAAGTCTCCTCCTTCCAGCCTCTTTTTTTTACTCAGGTACCTGGCAGGGATCATAAATCTCTAAGGTAACAACTCCTTTTCTAAGGAGGGGTCTATAAATCAAAAGTTAACTTTCTCTTGTTGGAACAGAGTTATTAACTATTAAAAATGCAGAACTTTGCCTTCTTCCCTTGCGCTATGCTGCTCTGTCCCCCTTAGGAAGCTACCTGGCACCTGAACACCTGGGCTGCTGTGTATTCACACCTACAGGACGGAAGCTCCCAGGCGTCCCGGACCCTCCTCACCTCTGGCTTTATCACCCCCCGAAGGGCCTGTGAGCTCCAGCGGGGCCACCTGGATCCGGCCCCTCCAAGGACACTGCTGGGACGGTGCGGAGCAGGCTGGAGGCCGGGGGGGGATAGTGGCAAAGGCTGTGCCGCAGGCTGGGCCCCGGCAGCCAGTCCAGGCGCGGGAGCGGGGTGAGCCGAAGGCCGGCATGAAACGATGCCTGGCCGACCCAGAAGCGCGTGGGAGCGCTCAGCGGAACATGGGGACAGAAGCCAACTTTGGTTTAGTTTAAGCCTGAGCGGCCTGAGAAAACAGTAGGACAGGCTTTCCACCTCGCGCTTGGTACCTAGAGGTTCTGTGAGTTTTAAAGGACACCTCTGAAGAGGGGGGACCAGAAGCGCATCTCGCCTGCTGCCCAACCCAGGAGAGCAGGGATGACTGACCAGCCAGGACAGGAGCTGCAGCTGGGCAGGTCAGGGCTGTCTTTAGAGGAGGGGAGGACACAGCCACCGGCAGCTTATTTCGTTTTGAAGGAAGGAAGATGACAGATTAGGTTTGTACACCTAGGGGTTGAAATTTTAAGAAATTCCAGCCAGGTGGTTTCTATCAAATTGTTATTAAAATTATTTAAAATGCTACTTTTTTGTGTTTTCACCACGGCTTTCTCTTTTGGCAGGGTGCTAACAAGGACACAGCCGTGACATTGTTGACAGCAGCAGTAACAGAAGCAGCGTTGGCAGCAGTAATGCCGACGGCACCCTGGTGGCGTTAGGAAAGCAGCAGCATCCGGTGAATGCGGGCTCCCGGACTCGCTCTCAGGCCCCCAGGTCCCCACCAGGGTAGGCTTAGTGGCAACCCTGGCATGTATTCTGTTGCTGTGGGATAAACTGGTCTATAGTGTCAATTATATCCAGTTGATTGATGGTGTTACTGAGTTCAACTGTTTCTTCATTGATTTCTTTCTGCTGGATCTGTCCATTTCTGATAGAGAGGTGTTGAAGTCTTCAAATACAATGGTAAATTTATTTATGTCTCTCTGCAGGTTACCAGTTTTTTTGCCTCATGTATTTTGATGCTCTGCTATTGGGCATATATATGTCAAGCATTATTACACCCTCTTGAAGAACTGACACATTTATCACTACCTAATGCCCTCTCTATTCCTGATCACTGTCTGGATCTAAAGTCTACTTTGTCCATAATTATTAGAGCTACTCACACTTACTGTGAATTTTTGTTTTATGGTATACTTTTCTCCATCCATTTAACTTTCTTTTATATGTATTTTTATATATGAAGTGGGTTTCTTATAGACAACACATAGTTAAAAGTTGTTTTTTGACCCACTCTGACAATTTCTGTGTTTTAATTGGTGCATTTAGAACATTGATGTTCAAATTTGATAATGTTGAATTAACTTCTACCATGTCTATCTTTTCAATTTGTTGACCATATTCTTTGTTCCTATTTTTGTCTTTTACTCTTTTTTACCTTTGTGGTTTTAATTGAGTGACTTACATTATTTCATTTTTTCATCTTTCTGAGCATATTAGTTATGCTTTTTTTTAGTCATTGCCTTAGAGTTTGCAGTAAACATTTACAAACAATCCCAGCTTACTTTCAAATAACACTACGCTACTTCACGTGTATTGCAAGTCCCTTACAATAAGAAAATAATCCTGATTCCTCTCTCTGTTCATTGCAACATTGCTGACATTTATTTCACTAATACACAAGAATGCATTATTAAATAAATGTTTGCTATTATTATTTGGACAGTTACTTGTTAGATGAATTAAAAATAAGAAAAATAAAATTTTTATTTTACCTTCTCATTCCGTTCTTATGTAGATTCAAGTTTCTGACCTATATTCTTTTTCTTCTCTCTAAAAGTCTTTTAACATTTTTTCCAAGTCCTCAATTATTATCATTATTATTATTATTATTATTAGTCTGAGAAAGTATCCTGAAGGATAATTTTCAGGGTATAAATTTCTAGGTTGCTGTTTATTTATTTATTTATTTTTTACTTTCACACTTTAAATATTTAGCTCAACTCTCTTCTTGCTTACATGTTTTCTAAGACATGGGATGTAATTATGATCTTGGCTCCTCTAAAGAGAAATTGTTTATTCCCCCTTTTTTCTCAGAAACTTTCTTTATATTTGAATTTCTTTTTTTTTTTAAATATATCTTTATTGATTTCAGAAAGAGGAAGGGAGATAGAAACATCAATGATGAGAGAGACGTTGATGGCTGCAGCTCACAACCCCGGCATGTGCCATGACTGGGAATCGAACCCCGATCTCCCGGATCCTAGGTAGAGGCTCAACCACTGAGCCATGCCTCGCTGGGCTACATTTGAATTTCTATAGTTTGAAAATGATATGACAAGGTGTAGTGCTTTCTTGTTTTTGTTTAGTTTTTTTAAATTATTCTGCTTGATGTTTTCTGAGCTTCTTAGATTTGCAGTTTAGTTTATTACATAAATTTGGATAATTTTTAGTTATTATTTCAAATACTTTTTCTGTTATTTTCTCCTGTTTCTAATATTCAAAGTATGCCTATGGTACACTTTTTGTAGTTGTCCTGCAATTCTTGAATATCCTACTTTTTTTTTATTTTTAGGGTTTTTTTTGTTTTTCAGTTTTAAAGTTTTTATCAAGCTATCCTCAAGCTTAGAGATTTATTCCTCAGTCATGTCCAGTCTATTATTTAGCTTATCAAGAACAATTATTCTTCCTGTTAAAGGTTTTTTGTTCTTTAGATTTTCTTTAAGGTTATTTCTAAGAATTTCCATCTTTCTGCTTCCATTGTCAATATGTTCTTACATGTAGTCTACTTCATTCATCAAATACTTTAGTATATTAATCATAATTTGAAATAATTCCAACAGCCCTGCCCTATCTGTGTCTGGTTCTGATTTTTGTTGTCCTTTCAAACTGTATTGTTTTGCCTTTTAGTAAATCTTGCAAATGTCTTGATAGCCAGAGATGATGTGTTAAGTTAAAGAAACTGCTATAAATGTCTTTGGTAATATGATAAAATGTGGGTGGAGGGCAAACGTGTTACCCTAGGCAGCTATCAGTTGGAGTGTGGGCCTGGCTGACCACTTTGGAAAAGTGGCACATGCAAGGGCTTCACAGAGGACTTGGGCACACCAGGATCCAGTGGTGTTCCACAGACTCCAGCTGGATCCCTTTGATGTGCTTGTGCTGTGTCTGGTGTCAGGAGGTGGGCTGAAGGCTGAGGCATCTAAGGCTACCTGATAGCTGGTTCTATAGTCCCCCTGCTCCCACTACGCAGTCAAGGAGTGTTGAGGAGTCTTTCCCATTGTCTAAGATAATGCAGGGGATGGTTCTTACACCAAGTGCACCGAAAGCTAGAATGATGAATGGCCAGGGCCCAAGTGTGCCAAAAGCTAGCAAGATAATTGGATAGAAAAAAAGCCCTCTCTGCCCAATTCTTATAAGAATCCTGAGCTTGAGCAGGAAAGGGAATGGTCTTTGAGATAGGAGTCCACCATTCTCCTAGGTTACACAGCACCTGAATAAACCTCTTTCCTTTTGCACCAGCACCAGTCTCACAAGTATGGCTTTCATTGGGACAGGCAGCTAACTTGCATTTTCAGATTCAGTTTTTGGTGACTAAACCTGGACAGTGTAGACCTTGGTAAGTCCCGGAGGGTCCAGGCTGGGGTACCAGCTGCATATGGCAGGCTGACCTCAGAGCAGGACTGTGGGGATTTCCCAGCAGCTGCCAAAAGTTTTCTCTGGGAATTTCCCTGCACTCTTTCTCAAGGTGTCAGCCATCTGAAATGCTTGGCTGGTGAAAGGAAATGGTTTTCTGGGGAGAAGAAGGACTTTCAGTCTAAGTAAGTCAAACTGGCTTGCACACCAGGGGTCCTCCACCCCTGCCACTTGAGATTTGTGCCATTGGACTTTTCGCCATTTGGGCTTTGTGCCAGTTGAGTCCAGTTAGGACCACTTGTGACATCTGCTGGCAGGAGATAAGATGCTAGGACTTACTCTTGAGTGTTCACTTGGACTAATGGAATTATGAATCCAAGGTTTTTTTTGTATGTATCCACTTTGTCTGGGGTAATTCTATGGCTATGGTTTTGGGTTTGTACTTTTGTGCCATCAAGGGTTATTCTGTTTCAACTCCTGAAGGTAGCCCACTGGGCTAAATTTTAGCAGATTGGTCCATGTATAACTATGATCCAATGACTAAGAAGAAGTTGGTTTTCTATTGTAACACTGTTTGGCCTACATATACTTTAGACCATGGGGGAAAATGTTCCCTTAATGGTTCCCTAAATTACTACACCATCATGCAGTTGGGATTGTTTACTCAATGATCAGGAAAATGGGACAAAATTCCTTATGTCTTGGCACTTATGTCTTTATACAATTAGGGTTTGACAAATAATGGGAATAAACTAATGATACAGAGAAGGGAACTGGATTCAAAACTTCTCCCTGAGAGTAGACACGGGAAGAAAAGGAAAGTGAGGGATGAGTGTCTTTAATGTCTTGAACCCTGAGACCCAGGATTAGCAGGAAGAAGACTACCCCCACACACACACTGCTAGATAAACCTGAAATAAGGACCAGAGGAGTGGCAGCCCCACCCCTGTATGATGAAGGAATGGTGTCTCCACCTCGAAGATGCAGCAGGACACCCAGTTTGGCCAGGGAGCATCCTTACCCAAAGCAGCACATTCTCTTTGAGGTGATACACTATAGGTGGGATAAACCAGGAAGGCCAGCCTGCTGGTCACTACTGGGCCTATCCCCCATTTTCCACCTCAGATTAATTGACTTGGAAGAATTCCAATCACTCATATAGGGAGGATCTTCAGAAAATGGCAGATCTTATCACCTCCATTTTTGCCACTCTCCATCCAAACTGGACAGACTCTCCTTAACATCCTGCTAACAACCGATGAAAGACAGCTAGTTATAAGTAAGGCTAGTGAAGAGGCTCATTATCTCCTCCATCAGGAGAATTCCAGCAGGACCCCCAACCCAGCCTGGGAGATTCCCTTGACAGAGTCCAACGTGGACTCAAATGGTAGTCACCTCGCCTCCCTAGAACATTACAAAACGTACATATTAGAAGGGCTTGAGAAAGGGGCGCCTAAACAAAAGAGCCTGAATATGGTACAGGCCATTTAACAGAAGCAAAATGAAGACACTTCTGAGTTTTTAGAAAGGATCTTTCAGGCCTATCAAAAGCACACTGACACTGACTTACAGGCACCAGAAAATGTCTATATAGTAAGCATGACGTTTTTAGGCAAAGTGTTCTGGATCTCAGAAGGAAGCCCCAATGTTTAAACAAGGTGTTGGGAATGAATCCCTCCCAGCTGGTGGACAACAGCCTTTAAAGTTAACCATGCCCAAGAGACAAGGAAACTAAGGCAGGCCACTGAGTTATTAGAAACAGTGCAGAGAAGCCAGAAAAAGAGGAGGGACCCAAAATGAAATGGGAAAGACCCACTAGGCACAAATCAATGTGCCTGTTGCAAAGAGGAGGGCCATTTGGAGAAGGGACTGCCTGGAACTCAAAAAGTAAAATAAAAAGGACAGAAGCCCTTGCAAGAAAAGTTAGAAAGGAATGAAGAGTCTGATGACAGAGGAGGCCCGGGGCTCCCCCAGACCCTCCCAACCTGTTACTACCCCCAGAGGAGCCCAGGGACAACTGACTGTGGGGAACAAGTTAATGGACTTCCTCATAGATATGGGAGCTACATACTCAGTGCTGAATTCAAACCTAGCCAAGAAATTTTAGCTGCAGTGTTGGTTACTGGAGAGACCGGACAACTACAAAAACAGGTGTTCCCTTAACAGCTAGAATGCCAGCTTGGGGATAAAAAACACATAGTTTTCTCTACATGCCAGACTGCCCCATTCCATGGTTAGGCTGAAATTTGCTTCTTAAATTGCGTGCACAAATAACTTTTTCCCCTGAGAAGCAGAAGTTATGTTTAGAGATTTTGCTAGCACATGTTCGCCAGCTCCAGGTGCTCCTAACTTGCCCAGAGATACCTGGAAGTGAACTTCTCCCACTGAGATCTACAAGCAGGTCATTCGAGCTGTTTGGGCCAGTGAAACTCCAAGGAGGGCAGTTAACACCCAATTCACAGAAATTACACTCCTAAAAAAGGGAGTGTGATCCCATGGGAGAAATAATACTTTCTTAAAAGAAAAGTTTGAGAGGAAATTCAACCAGTCTTGCAGAAATTATTAAAATCAGGAATAATTTGGCCATGCCAGTCTCCCTACAACACTGCCATTTTTCCAGTCAAAAAACCTCACTTTGATGAATATCAACTTGTATAGGACCTTGGGGCCATAAATGACATTGTCAAGGACATTCATCTTACAGTGCCCAACCCTTATACTTTGTTGACCATAGTGCCCAGGGAGAGCAAATGGTTTCAGTCCTAGACCTGAAGGATGCTTTTTTCTGCATCCCAACAGATGAACAGGCTCAACTGTAATTTGCCTTTGAATGGCAGGACCCAGAAACTAGCCTTGCTCCAGTGCTATTGTACTGTGCTGCCACAAGGATTTAAGAATTCCCTGACCATATATGGGGAAATATTAGCAAAAGATTTAAGGGATATTCAGTTGAAATCAGGAATTCTTCTACAATATGCAGACGACTTACTAATAGCTAGCAATACTCACAAAGACTGTTTTCTCAGCACCATCACAGTCCTGAATCATTTGGGAAAAATAGGATATAAAAGATCTCCTCACAAGGCCAATATTTGCAAACAGGTGGTGGATACCTGGGATTCCAACTGAAATAGAGCACAAGGAGCTTAGTTGTAGATCAAAAACAAGCCATCACTACAATAAAAATCCTAGAAAACCTGAAGTCACTTTATGGATTCTTAGGGATCACAAAGTTTTGCTGAATTTGGATTCCAAACTTTGGCCTTATAGCAAAACTATTGTATAATATGTTGAAAGGACTAGACTCATAACCCCTTGAATGGATGAGAGACTGTCAGGCAGCATTTGAATTATCCCAGGGAAAGAATATTAACATCTACACTAACTCTAAAAGTGCCTTCATGGTAGTCCATGCCCCTGGGGAAATATGGAAAGAAAGTGGGCTCTTACCTTCAGAAATAAGGACATGAAACATGCAAAAGAGATTATAAAGTTGCCACGGGCAGTGAACTACCAAACCAGGTTGCCACAGTACACTGCCCAGGACACCAGAAGGATGGTTTCCAAACAAGCCAGGAAACCAAACTGCTGATAAAGCAGCAAGACAAGTTGCTCAAGGGCCCCCACTTCTTAGGGCTTTAATTCCCCACCTGGGCTTGCCAGAATTTAAACCCCGTTGCAGAGATCAAGATGAAGAATGGGCCCATGCATGAGGATTCTCTAACGCTGACCCTCACTCTATATGGGAGACCAACACTCAGGGCGTCGCCTTACTCCCTGAATCTCTAGCATATCCCATTACAGCATTCAAAATGACACGGACTGTCACTCACTTCAGAAATCTCCCTGGAGACAGGACAGGCACTGCACATTCAGTGGAATCTACATGCCTCTTGGAGACCCCAGTCTACGGGGAAGACTGAGAAACTGAACCACACAATAAAGAAGACCCTGGCGAAGATATGCCAGCAAACACATTTGAAATGGGACCAGTCACTCCCTATTGCCTTGCTGCAGATTAGGGTAGCCCCCCAAAGTGGTCTTAAATTAAGCCCTTTTGCAATAGTTAACGGGAGACCCTTTCTAAGTTACTGTTTTAGGAGCACCCTGTTTAGATTTAGAACAAAAATTAAAAATCAAGCAAGATGTTCGCTTAGGGCAAACACTAGCAACTTTGCACAAGTTTGCTCATTGCAGGTCTATCAGCCCATCTGACAACCCCTTAAATCAGTTCAATATAAATAAATTAATTAATTAATTAAATTTAAGACATATAAGGTTATTAGAGGGTTTTAAATAAAATTTAAAGACTTCAAGAAAGATATTGATAAAATAAAAAGTATCATTCTCCATAAATCTTCCCAGGTTGATGTCAGTGGACATGGAGAATTAATAGAAATTTGTACTTTTTCATTTGCATATGATAAATATTTGTAGTAATAAGATAATATACATTTTTGAACAAAAGTAGGGATAAGAAAGCATCAAGAGACTAAAGGAGTTGAAACATTATGAGATCCATGTGTTATTATTTTTTTTAAATCCTCCCCTGAGGACATGCTTAGAGAGAGAGAGATGTGAGAGAGAAACATCGGTCGGTTGCCTTCCATATGTGCCTCAACTGGGACTGAACCCACAACCCAGGTAAGTGCCCTGCCAGGGAATAGAACAGGAGACCGTTCAGTGCACAGGGTGATGCTCAACCAACTGAGCCACTCTTCCCAGGCTGTTATACTTTTTAATTTTCCACCTCATTAAGGTCTCACATGAAGATACGCTGAGTGTGCAGAGGTTTCACTTTATTACTAAATGCTTCACTACCAGCCAGTTCTTCATTGTGCTCAGGGTGTGTGTGTGTGTGTATAATTATATAGACATATATTTGATGATTTTTTTGTGATGTGTTTTATTTAGTACACAAATAGCTATATTCCAAGGCATTCCATACCTAAAAGAAGCCTGCTATTAAACTTCTCATGATATCTTGGAAGTAAGGTAAAAGAACCCAGGATGCACAAGAAAATAATTTATTCCAGTCCCAGCTCTAGCACTGAATACTTGGTATTACAGTGATGTCACTTAGAATTTCTCATTCTTAGATTCATTGAAAAGTAAGGATTACAAAAAATTGTTTCCAAGGTCATGATTATTCTTTCTTTGTTTTTTTCTCAACTCCTTATATTATCACAAGTTTTCTTTTGGTTGGCTTTTCTCTTTAGAATTAGTCAAGTTTAAATACTTAAACCTTAGCAAAAAATAAATCGCTTAAGTTGTTAACATGGGGAGAACTGAATGTGTGTGTGTATGTATATATATATAGTTATAATTACAAAATATGAAAGATATAGCACTTTAAAATTTAGAATATGCTGTGTTAAAAATCAGTACTTTGCTAAAGCAAGAGATATGACTTTACATTTTGAAGGTATGATCATTTTTTCTCCTATACACTGTACAGTCAGTACATTAAAAAATCAGTTTCTTTTCTTTTTTCACTGTCCTCTCTGTAGCAGTCCCTCTGTCTCTTCACTACTTGCTTTAGAGTACATGGGAAGTAGTATATTTCAGTTTGTAGTATAAAGTTAGTATATGCAATTCGGTTTGAAAAGTGGGCTAGCTGGTGTGAGATTTAGAGACCATATGCAGCTCAGCGTGTGGTGTTCGAGCCAGTGTGGTAGCCACGCTGAAAGGCAGCCAACGCAGGGTGGGAGAGCCAGAGCTGACCAGGGGGTGTCCCCTTGGAAATATAGCCCAGTGCAGGATACCAGAGCTCAGGCAGGTTGATCAGGGACATCTGGCATGTGGTGTCAAAGCCAAGAGGATCGAAGAAGCGTCCTCAGGAGAGCAAAGCAGTGTGTGTGGCAGGGCCCACGCAGGGAGAGGGGGGTGTCTGCATCGCAGAGCCCCCTGTCCTGGGTCCTTCGGGGCTCAGCAAGATAGCTCTCCTATAGGCAAACTGAACAAATGAAAAATGCATGAAAAATAATAGGTGCCAATTTTCTTATTGTCAAAGAAAGGAGTTATAAAAATGGAAAGGAATAACATTGGCATGAACTCTGTGAGGCTGGATTGAACTGGTAGCATGTGAGCAAACGCATGGCTTTCAACAGGGATAGAATAAAATATAGGTGTACATATAATTATTTACATGAATAAAATGTATATATATCTATATATTTGTGTGTGTGTGTGTGTGTGTGTGTGTATGTATCAGCCTGGCAGTAGGGACAGCCCATAACAACAACCACATCTAGAAAATAGATTGTCTTCTAAATACTTCTCTGTTAGAATGAATTAGTGCTCAGTGGGAAAATGGCTGGCTCCCAGGGCTGGGGCAGGATAATACAAGATGAGCCCGGAATACCACGCTGTGCCAGAAAATAAGGGAGTTCTTAAAGATTGATGGGAGCATATCAAAGTGATAATGAATATTGCTGGACAAAGGTATGAACACTTGAGCATCAAAATGAATAGTGATAGTATCAGACTGTAGTTGAGTAAAATGGGAATAAATAAAATCTGTGTCTATACTGAAATTAATCAATCAATTAATTAATTAATGGAAGGTTTGCTAAGTATTTTAGTTTTCTATGATGTATAACAAATTACCACAAATGTAGCAGCTTTTAAACATCATGAATTTATTGTCTCCCAGTTGCAGGAGTTGGGCCCGGTGGGGCTGGGTTCTCTGCGAAACTGCAATCAAGGTTTCATGCAGGGTCCCCTGGGAGTCTGCAGTCAAGAGAGCTGGCCACAGCTGGCTTTCATCTGAGTCTCGTCCGGGAAAATTCTCTTTCCAAACTCACTCAGGTTGCTGGAAGAATCCATTTGCTGATGGCTGTAGAACTCGTGTTGGCTTAACATTCCTTCAGGCCAGGCATGGAGAGCGTGACTCCAGAAAGAGTCAACTCCCGAGACAAAGCCTTTTGTACAACAAAGTGTGACCATGGGAATAACATCCCATCACCTTTGCTGTGTCCTGCTGGTTAGAAGCAGTCGCAGTCCCTGCCCAGAGTGGAGCCATTGGAGATCACCTTGCAGTGTGCTTGCCATAGTGAGGAAGGGAACAGATACACAGCCCAAAGCACCACCCCACAGATGATTCTTTGTTCCAAAGTGGAGTCGTGTTACCTTGGAGAAGCCTGGCCCACCCTCCTTTGATCAAGGTGATGGGGTGCGATAGCCTGAATATTATAATTTATAGTTTGATTGTATAACTAGTTGTGCTTATTTCATAGTATGATGTATGATATATTGTTACAAGTTTGTCCCTCCCAGGCCCTTTGTGTTCCCTTTGAATTCAGCAGACCGGTTTATGGTTGGATGCAAACCCACAGGGCAATAAGAACAAAGTCATAAATCTAGAGGCACAGAACAGAGACGTGTGCTGGCCATGAGACTCAGATGCCGTTTTGTCCATCGCCAGATGCTGCATCGCCAGATTGGTTAAGAACAATAGTTGATGTCTGCGGACCTTCGGGGCTGCACGTTGCTGCATTCCATTCCCAGCCTCAACTTACCCCATCCCATTCCCCTTTATAATCCCGTCCCTGGCACCATGCTGTGAGACAGGTTTTGGGTGCTTGTATGGTCCCTATTTTCCTGGTTGGCCGGCTTCTCGGTAAACGCCTTATATGACTCAACCCGTCTCCATTGAACTGGGCACAGGGACCGGCAGCCCAAACCCAACCAGGGTTTCCTGGTAACAAAGGGATCAAAGTGAATCTAAACTGTAATGCAACCAACTGAAATTGTGTGACATCCTATCAAATACAACAACAAGAACACAGCATCCCTTCTATAATATTTTCTGCCAAATGCGTATAATCTGAATTAAATTGTGAGGAGGCATCAGACAAGCCCGCACTGAAGGGTATCCTACAAAATCTCTAAAAATATCCAGCCTGTAATCTTCAGAAGTGTTAAGGACACAAGAGTTAAGGTAATTGTTCCAGACTAAAGGTGACTAAGGCACCTTTGAAACTAAATGAAACACGTAATTCTAAACTGAAACTTGTGGCTACAAAGGACATTATTAGGTGGAGTGTTAAAACTTAAAACAGTCTTAAACTTATGTTATAGTATGGTATCGATATTAATTTATGGATTTGGATGGCGCCATTACAGTTAGGTAGAGAATGCCCTTGTTTGTTGAACATACACACTAATGTTTTCAGGAGTTATCAGTGATAATGAGACATGAGGCTGACGACTTAGCTCTCACATTGTTTACAAAATAATTATTTGTCATTATATTTGCCACTTTTTTTTAGAGCTTTTACTTTGGGAATGTTTTCAAGTAAAAAAAATAGAACTGTAGATTGATCTGAATGCTTATAGCAGCTTTTCCTAAAATGCATCCCTGAGGATGTTCGTTCCAATAATAGTTAAAATGCTTTAAGCCAAATACATTTAGGAAATGTTGATTAAATAAAGTTGAACAAGTTAAGAACTTCTTAGAGCCTGATACAAAAGGATGTTGTTAGTCTCAAAGAAGGTGAGCTATTATGGAGTGTGTCTTAACTTTGCTATTGTTTCTTCCTTGCCTTGAGAATTTCATGAGACTGGGTCTGCAGAAAACAGACTTTAGTAAATGCGAATGTAGAAAATAAATTAAATACTCTTTAAGCAATTATACAAAGCTTGTGTAACTTGCCCCTCTCTCAATTCTCAACCTTGTTACCCCATCAATTAAATTATTTTGCTCACTTAATAAAATAAAATGTTTAGCAGAATCAACCTGTAATATATATTTTCATTGTTATTCTTTGACATTTTATTTAATATTATTATTTTTTAAAATGTCTTTATTGATTTCAGAGAGAGGAAGGCAGAGGGAGAGAGAGAGAAACATCAATGATGAGAGTCATTGATCGGCTGCTTCCTGCACCCCCCCTACTGGGGATTAAGCCCCAAACCCAGGCGTGTGCCTTGACCGGGAATCAAACCATCACCTCCTGGTTCATGGTTCGAAGCTGAACCACTGAGCCACACTGGCTTGTCTACATTTTATTTTTTATAAAAGCATAAATTTGCATATAAAATAACATTCATTAGAAATTCCACACACCAGAGACCATTGCTATAGCATTTTAAAATTTTTATTGAATTTATTGGGTCGACATTGGTTAATACAATTATGTAAGTTTCAAGTGTACAGTTGTAAATCCATCATCAATATATTGTATTGTGTGTTCACCACCCGAAGTCCAGTCTCCTTCCATCACCACCTGTCCCCCTTTACCCTCTCCTGCCTGCCCCCCCCGTCCAGCAGTATGGTGGTCACCACGTGGTTGTCTGTGTCTGTGGGGGCTTTTTGTTGTTGCTGTTTGTTTTGGTTTGGTTTGGTTTTGCTTAATCTCTTCACCTTTTTCACCCAACCCCCAAGCCCCCTCCCCTCCTACAGCTGTAGTCTGTTCTCTGTATCTATGAGTCTGTTTCTATTTTGTTTGCTAATTTATTCTGTTCATTAGATTCCTCCTGTAAGTGAAATCACATGGTAAACATCTTTCTCTGCCTGGCTTACTTCACTCGGCATAACACTGTCCAGGTCCCTCCACTCTGTCGCAGCAGGTAAGGTTTCCTTCTCTTCTTTAAGGCTGAGTAGTATTCCAGTGTGTAAATGTGCCACAGCTTTTTTCCACTTGGGTGTTTCCAAATCTTGGCTACTGTAAATAGCACTGCAATGAACGCAGGGTGTACACATTCTTTCCAAACAGTGCCCTGCGTTTCTTCGGTGTTGGCGGAATGTGGAGAAAAGAGAACCCTTGTGCACTGCTGGTGGGAATGCAGATGGGTGCAGACACTATGGTAAAAAGTACGGAGTTTCCTCAAAAAGTGAAAATGGGACGGCCTTACAACCCAGCGATTCTTTATTGATTTCAGAGAGAGGAAAGGAGAGGGAGAGAGAGAGACAGAAACATCAATGATGAGAGAGTCATTGATCAAGCCCACAACCCCGGGCATGTGCCCTGACCGGGAATCGAACCCCGATCGCCTGGATCCTAGGTCGACACTCAACCGCTGAGCCACGCCCGGCCGGGCGAATTTTGTTATCTTTCTTCCATTATCCCCTTTCACTCCCCCAAATACACGTTTCTTATTACTTTTTATCATTGATTTTTTGTTGTATATACTATACTGTAGCAATATTTTACTTGACATTTTATTATGAGCAGAGTCTTTAATTAGTAAGCATTCTTTACACATTTATACAACATTGGGAAATTGCAATGAATATCTGTAATTAGTTTCCCAATCCTGACAGCACAGGGAATGGAGGGAGTTTCCGTAGCACAAAATTCATGAGCTGAGAACTCCTAAACAAAACTTCTGTGTATATCTTTGATATTTTGTGGCAAGATAATGTCAGAAATCATTTTTTTCAAATAGAAATACATGAATACTTTAATGGTCAAATGTAAAATGGACAACAATAAAAAAGCTAAAAAAAATTTTACAAAAATTTATCTTGGAGGAGTTTTGGGTTTAAGATAAAAATGAGCGGAAAGTACACAGAGTCCTCCGATCCTCCTCCCCTCCCCGGCAGGCACGGCTCCCTAACCATCAGCTCCCCCACCAAAGGGGTACATTTGGTACAAACATTGAGCCAACGCTGGCACTCTATTATTTTCCAAAGCCCATAGTTTCCATCAGGCTTCACAAGCGGTGTATTTCTATGGATTTTGGCAAATGTACAAATGGCATGTTTCCACCATAACACCGTGAAACAGAATAGTTTCTCTGCCCTAAACCTCTGCCAGCCACTGGTCTTTTTGCCGTCTCTATAATTTTCACTTTTCCTGAAAAGTCAGAGTTGCAAACAATAATTTTTTTAAATCCTCACCTAAGGACACATTCTCATTGACGTTAGAGAGAGGAAGGGGGAGAGAGAGAGACATGGATTGGTTTCCTCCCGCCCTCGCCTCTACTGTGGGCTGCGGATTGAACCCGCAACCTAGGCGCGCGCCCTGACCGGGAACCTAACCCGCAAACGCAGGCCAAGGCTCCCGCCAGCTGCGTCGCACCCGCCAAGGTGCAGACATTTGTCAGTGCGTCAGAACCTTATGAGCAAGCTTGTTATCCACGTACTTGCCAAACCTGTGCTGGTGTTAAAAATATTGGCCGATTTGGTCCACATATGAGTTTATTTTCTTGTTTAATTTCAGCCTCACTGTCTCCTGTTGTTCTGGCAGACACTTGGTTTCCCGCAATCTGCTGGTGAATTCATAATCAAATCCAAACTTTTTATCATAATCTCTGAAGCTCCCCAAGACCATGTCCCTCTATTTCCCGAATATCCAACACCGCTTGCCTCCGTTCTCACAGTTTATTTAATCCAAAGACCTCGCTGAGCACCCGCTCTGTGGTGGGCACTGTGCCCACATGGGGAACGCAGCAGTGAACGGCCCCTGCCTCCCGCCTGACATTCCAGGCCGAACCGAGCGGAGCACGGATATTTTTTCTTTAACCAAAATTTTCTTTACTCTTTTATATTTTAAAAATATCAGCACAGATGTCGCTGCCAAAGATCTGGCTCAGAAAAATATACCTGAAGATGCTCCCTAAAAATGCTCTTCATGTTGATTTCTGAGTTCTTGGCACTCTTGGGCCTGTTTACTTGTGTACCCAAAGCAATTGGGCACTTAGAGTGCGCTCTGGGCCGTGCAAACGCCGGGTGCAGTCTGATATCAAAACGCCCCTCTCCTGTTGCCATTGACGTCACGTCCGGTGGTCAGCACTGTGCCCGGCGCCTGGGAAGGGCTGTGGAGGCACCCGGGCCGGCGAGCGGCGGAGGGCGGCGGGCTGAGGGCTGAGCGCTGCGGGCTGAGGCTGAGGGCTGAGCAGTGCCCGGTTTACCCGCGCGTCCCGGCCCGGGGGCAGTTCTTGGTGCCGACGCCCAGAAGCCGTTAGACACGTTTCTCCGGACACCCGGCCACCTTCCGGCTCTGCGGCCGCCCGTTGCTCAGCCGCCCCTCACGCTGCCTCGCCAACAGGTGCTCCTTCGAGGGCGGCCTGGCTGCTGTCGCGGCGCCCGGCGGGGGCGCGGGGCTGGGCGCGGGGGACCGCCGCGGACTGCGGGCCAGGGCCCAGGGCTGCGGGCTGATCCCCAGCAGGGGGCGCGCGGGGGGCGGCCGACAGCGACTCCCGCCATCCATGTCTCCCTCCCCCTTCCTCTCTCTGAGATCAATCAAAACATTTTTTATTTTAAAAAAATATATATTGTCAACGGACAATGAAAGTTTGAGATGCTTTCATCTCGTATAAAGAGGGAGCAATAGTGAAAATACAGAGAAAAACTATTACTCCCAACGATTATTGTTCAGTAATCTTTTAAAAAATTATTTGTGGAGCAGAGAGAGAGAGAAATGGGGATAAATAAAATGCAAAGCCTTCTTTATTTCATTGGTTAGTTTTATAGTAACGCTTTAATTCTTGTTACTCCTTCTTATCTTTAAACCTCACGTAACTGAAGTGCTTTCCTGAGGGAGTGATTTTCACAAACCGAAGCATCGGGCCAAGTGGTTCCACATGGCTACATATTTTTGGGATGTTTAATTTCACATATTTTCAACATGCTTGAGTTGAAGCTTTAGCCGATATTTGCTACTGTTTTGTTTTTGTTTTTTTAAAAATATATCTTTATTGATTTCAGAGAGAGGAGGTGGGAGGGAGAGAGAGAGAAACATCAATGCTCAGAGCCATTGATCAGCTGCCTCCTGCAGCCCCGCGCTGGGGATGGAGCCCGCACCCCGGGCCTGCGCCCTGACCGGGGCTCGGACCCGGTCTCCTGGGTCCTGAGCTGATGCTCAAGCACTGAGCCACGCCCACTGGATGCTGCTCTTTTGTTTTGATTTTCTTTTTCCTTTGCTTCTGAGAATGCAGATTAGTCCAGTACCATCCAGACGGATTAGGATTGTTACATAAGTCACCCATAGCACTGTGCAAATCTATTAGTAGTTATCAATACACTTCTGAGCGATATTAAATTATCCCACGTGTGTTCTGATTATTACTCTGGTGTCACGTAAAATTATAAGACGTGTAAAGAAGGTCCTGTTAAATACGAAATTTCCAACATGACTGATTTTTATAACCACGAATTCAAGTTTTTGCTCCTCAATTTCAAGAATTTCAGCCTTGACAGATTTCCTTATAATTCTTTGCTTCATGGATAACTGCATAATTTGATATTAAAGTGGACTATTTTCTGAGTCACTAGGTTTCACTAAGGACACGTTACCCTTTGGTTCACGGGACCAAGGCCCATTCGTAAGAGGGGAGACAGCCGCTTGCTCTGCCCCGAGGTTCAGTGACAGCAGCTCCGCTCACTTTCCCAGCCCCCTTAGCTGGGCCGCCTTCTCAGAGCAAAGCACAGCTAATTCACCGAGAGCAAACGCTTGGCTGCTTTGTCAGCACCACGTACCCGCCCCAGGCTGTGGCTCCTTCACCCTGTGATAGGAGCAGGATCCATCTCAGGCTTGTTGTCAGGATACAAGGAGCTCCTTGGCAAATGAGCTTCTTGGCAATTGTAATATGTTCAATACACTACAAGATTTTCCGAGTTAATGCCTGGTGGGCTTTATCAGACGTGTCAGCTAAGGAGTGATGTTGCAATAAATCAGGAGGCGCTCCTGTTGAGTCTGCGGGCCTGAGGGCGGTTAGTCTCAGTGGTGCCCTGCCCGGGCTCCACGCTCCCAGGGAGGGTGGCACCCTTTGAAACCCTATGTTCTCCCTGTATGCTGAGCAAAAAATAACCATTATTCACCTGCCTGGGGGCCTATCTGAAGAGAACCTTTTTGGTAACAACTATTAAAAAATGCCTCCAGGATTTGCTTCTTTTAAACTTATTCCTTGAGTTAAAAATCAATTCAAGGCATTTCTTCCATAAGTGGCCATTAACGGTTGCTTCCGGGGGGCCTCTACCCTCAGTCCCTCTCAGGGCGGTGGGAATGACCCCCAGCTCAGCCCGGCGGCCACCTGAGCCTGGCGGCTTCCCCTTGCTTGGCCTGAGTATGATGTTCTCTCTGGAGGCTGTTCAGGAAAGAGAGCACCTTGGAGGAGAGAAAGCAACAGCAGCGGCATTATCTGTGCTGCCGGGGAGGCCCCACTGACAATGAAAGGACGTGGAAACGGCTTTACACGAAATTATGTACCTGTCCTCGCATTCCTGCAGCGCTCTTACAGTTTGTTGCTCAAATTTAGCAGAAGGTTAAGTGAAAACTCTAGTAACTATTGTTTCAAACAGCTTTAACAGTTTTTCTGAATAACAATTAAAAGGCAAAATTACTGAGTAATAATTGTTCAGTGCTTCTCGAAGAAGCATTTTAATAGTTTTATTAGGAACAGTCTAGAATGGTCTGAGAATGTGATTAATCTTTAGGACTAGAAAACATTAATGGGCAAAAAGGAAAAATACTTAAAGAAAAATTAGGAATTAAAGTTAGGAGTTTGCAAAAAAAATATTTTTAAAGCATTAACACATCTAAGTCATGCTTCATTCTCACTTTCACAGAGATATCTAAAAGTTAGTGTAGTTTATATAAGTTTAGAGTCTGTCTAAGTATGAGTTATGAGAAGAGAAAATTTCATATGGAATTAAATCAAAAGGCAGAGTTGAGAAAGCTTGTATCAACTGATCCAATCTGTTAGGATACTGCAGTGTCTTTTCAAAATGAGAATAATATAATGATACAATTGAATTCAAAAACCGACTGAATGGATTCTCTACTTAGACAATTCACTGATGGGAATAATTTGTCAAGACTTTAATCCAGTAAAGTAGTAATTAAACATTATGAAAAACGGCCCTTTTTTCTAATCTTGGAACAGTGAATTACCCCTTGTCATTTCATGGAAATTATAGATTTGTAAACATAAATTATTTTCCAAGTAATAATTATTTCAACATACAGAAAAACTGTGGGGAAGTAATAAAAATGTGATGTTCTAGAAAATGATAAATATTTTCTCCATTGAAAGAAAAGATTGTGCTCATGACAGTAAACATGAGATACTGAAGAGATTGTTTGAGTATTTATGCACTTAGTAATTGTCAATAATTTTTGCCCTAATGTATTATTTAAAATATTATGTGTGTGTGTAGACATAGTTATATATAGTTATATAAAGATAGATAGATATCTACATCTATATATCCAAGTTTATGTCTTGAGTTTAAAATATCATTTGGGATTTATAATTAATGCAAAAAGTATGAAGCAAAATATAACACGTATAAAAAATGCTAAGCTATCTGCTACCACTCGCATCGTTATGGGCCTTAGAGGAGGAAATCAGTGTTTGCTGCACAGACCAAGCAAGGGCTGGAAGGCGGTGAGAAGGCTTAGGGACCATTCTGCTAACTCCAGTCTCCTCAGAACGTGCAAGAAAGCTGAGACGCAGCCAGTGACTGGCCAAGGCGCAAACCTGGCATCAGAAGGATGCCGCGCTGGTTTTCTTCAGGGCGCGTGGGCATGCGTGCCATCGCTCAGTCTGCGGTGCGCTCCCGCTCGCCGCAGGGGCTCTGTATCTGTGCCACTTGCTCCCCAACAGCTCTCCCAAGGCCCCGCACATCTCCAAACGCTCCTGGGGGGAGATGTACCAACCTCGATTGAGAACCCTTTTAATAAATGCGTTCATTCAATTACAGGAAACTAAGAGTCGTAAGAAAACTTGAAGATAATGTAAGAAACTCTTCAACAACTGGGAATTTATCATTACGGTGATGATTACTTAGCTTTTCTGCTGGCATTACAGAACAATGTTTTATAAAAACTCTAAGTGGAACTTACTTGCCAACCTATAAGCTATAGATAAGATTGGCAAATAGATGAAATACCTTTGCACTACAGGAAATTTTAATACATGGTTAAAATCTGTTTCCTTTGCCGTTGTACCTAAGTACGTCTTTCTCTATGTGTTGTTATACTTTAATGGTAAAATTATTTTTTTTTAGTCCAGTAACATCCTTCCAGCATGTTATCAAGTACTTGTTCGATGGGCTCTTAATAAATATCTTTAGAAGCAAATTAAATATGGGTCTATTAACCTGCTGCAGAACTAAAGCACAGCGGAACTCAGGGACATCTCACAGAAGAGACATTCATCTAGTTTGTGGGAAGGATAGAACTTAGGTCAAATTCAAATATAGCAGCAAATATTAGTCTTAAATATATGTTTTCTCAGAAACTTTTAAACTACAAATTCTTTCTCAGATTGAAAGAAAAATGAACTTTCAAGGGTAAAGTTGGGTTGAAATTAAACATAAAGAAATATTAATAGGGGGTTACAAAGTTAAACCTTAAATGCCTACACCGGGGAGTCTACACCGGTAAACAGACGAGCAGACCCGGCTGTGTGGGGTGGAGAACTTGGAACTTCTCAACTTCAGGGACCCAGAGAGTCACCTGACGGGGGCCACCCCAGCCTTCCAGTTTTCCAAATGAGTTACAACAGTAACATGTTTCTATGTAAAGTATCAATTTTTAAATGTTGCCAATTAAGTAAAACATTTTATGAACAGTGCAGGTTTAAAAAATGCCCATCTTCAAATTGCACCTCTTCCCTGACACTGCAGAATCAAGGTCCCTGCCCGGCCAGTGCAGGCCGGCCCTCGGGCGTCCCCGTCTGCTGGCCCCGACCCTGCGGCCTGAGCTCCGGGGTTGCTTCAGCCTGGTTACTGAACTAGGACTATACTTTACTCTTATAATATTTATTCCCCAGGGTCTTTTTTTTTTTTTAAATCAAACCTGACAACTACATATTATATTAAATGAGGTATCAATAATTAAATGTAATTCTTTTTTAAAAAAAAGTATTTTTGTGCTTTGAGTCTGAATTCTTAATAGGTTGGGTTAACTCACCAATTTAGAGCTACAAATTTCCAGAAATTCCAAATTATCAGGTACATTTATTCTATTTAAAAGGCACATATGCTGGATTTGGACAAAAATGAAGCTGGAATTTTAAAATATATATATTGATACTTAAATGACACTTTGTACTTTGCAAGGCATGATAACTTATCTCATTTTTATATTTAACACAGAACTATCTGATTCATCAGGCAAGTGCTGTGATCTTCGCCTTACTGACAGACGCAGGAACACTCAGGAGGTGCGAGTACCCCAGGGCTCAGGGCCAGCTGGTGTACAGACCTTCCCGTCCTTCAGGCATCAGCAGGCCTCCAATGTGCTGTAAAAATCTCTGTGTTTGGTTTTTGCATAGACACATTGAAATAATAGAAAATAGTTTTATCTTCAGATGTATAACTCAATTTATTTCAAATTTAAACTAAAGAAAATAAAGCATTAAAAAGTGATCATATGAAATTAACAAACCGTTACGTTTGGGTTTTATTTGTACAATTTTAACAGATTTTTGTAGATGAAAACCCTAACATTAAAAAGAAATATATAAAATCACTTCTAGGAATATATTATTTCTTGAAAATCAGAAATATCTGGTGATGCAATAGGTTTAGATGAGGTTTCAAAATTATTTTAAATCTTTGCCCTTTTTTTTACTAGTGTTTGAAGCAATGTTAATATTTATTTTTGTACCTCAGTAAAACTAAGTTTACAATGTAATCTTGTTTTCTAAGTTGAAATGTCCATAATCATTTTAGCTAAAATGTTGCAAGGTACTTCTTTTATATTAAGTCTTCACAAGACACTATACTTATTGCAAATATAAAAATCCATCATAGTTCAAAGAAGATAAAAAACATTGTGAATTTATTATTCAATTGTGATGACAGCAGGAGATAATATAAAGTTCTTCTGAATTCATTGGGTTTTATAATTTAAAACATTTATTTATTTATATTAGGATAACCTATTAAAACCCTACACAGAAAGAAGAGGAATGTATTAGAAAACGTCAAAAGCAATTGCACCAGAATAAACTTTATAATAATCATTTCAAGAATAAAACCTCCCAATTGCCAGAGTTTTTCTATGTGGAATATTTAAACTTCACCTTAACATTTAATATGCTAAATATCCCCCCTAGTGTGCTTATGAAAGTAATAAAGGGAATAATAAGTCATTATGGGGAACTGTCCAAATAGAAAATGAATATTGTTGAAAGGAATGGAGTAGAAGGCCTCAGATTATTAATATGTACAGAATGGAATAACCTATTCCTGACATAGACAGTGAATTATTTCTTAAATAATAAACAGCTCCAGTGTCATCAAAAACATGATAATCACATAGATATAATTTAGGAAATTGAGTACTTTTTTTTTGGTTTGAAAATTGTCTCTCTACACTCAGATACTGTTAGGAAGAAACAGAAAGTTACCCAAGCTTACCTTAAGTTTAACTATATTTTGTATTTCTTACCAATTTCTAATTTACAAAAAAACACAAATTTTAAATATCAACTAGACTATTGGATGGGATCTTTTTAATAAAAACAGAGTAATGATGTGATTTTAACTAAAGACAAACCCCCCAATAATTTTATATAAAATAAACATTTTGAGGATATATGCACAAGGACATGCACAAATCATCAATTGTGGTTGCAGTGAATGAATGTTCAAACAAATCGTTCCTGCAATTAAAAAAAACAAACAACATAATGAAGATATTCCATATCTCAAGTCAGATTCAGACTAGATCCAGGGTAACAGAAGTGCTGTTGCCAGAAGGACATCAAAGTTCAACTAGTCCCAAGGTTTAAATGGAGGAAATTAAGTCCCTGAAAATATTCTCTCTAAAATTATGTGAGAGGTTTGAATAACCAAGTCCTAAGACTTGTTCTTCCTACTCTCTGGTTAATCTTTCTGCTAAATTTGACCTTCCCAGTGTTCAGATGTTCACATAGTTGGCTTGCGTGCCTGCTTTTCCCAGTTCCCTTTCTTAGTTGCCCTCCCTGTCTTCTGTCTTCCTGCCAGGGTCTCCTGTGCTGGTGCTTCCCAAAATTCTGCCTTAAAAAGTTCCGTTCCATCCACAAATGTCCTGGCTGGTGATAGCAGTTTGTGTTGCCTCAGTTACAGCGGACACTTATTTTTCTAACCTTTGATCTTGCTCCTGACCCTGAAACCCACATTTCCATTCTTTATCTAGAAAGGTTTGTTTCCTTCATGATTTCACCACCTTGGAAAAGTGACCTTGACTGGCATTTCATGTCTACTGTCACCCTAACCCTCCGTGGCCTTAGTGTTCAGTTGCCTTCTTAACAGATAAATTGTTTATCCCCACTGTTTGTGACACCCTTCCGATTGCTCACTTTTTAAAGATCAACTTTCTGCTTCACTTCCCTACCCACGTCCTGGCTCACTGAGTTATTCTCCACTCCTCGAACATGCTTTTCCATATTGTCCCTTATGGCCTGGAATTCTCTCCTCTCCTTTCCCTACCACCCCTCACGCATCTCCCTTCTTACAAGTCACACAGTGGCACAAAGGAGGGAACCAAAGTAGCCCTTCCCCGGGAGATGCAGGCCCCCTCCCGAGGAAGCCCTTGCCGCCTTCTCAGTATTTCCCCAGCAAATGAACAATTTCTTAATCAACTTCTATTGTGTGCCCACCCAATTTTAAGGGTATTTGAAATTACATAATTTTTATTGGTATAGTAATTTCCATTTCACATACATTTTTAAAATCCTATATTTTCTATAAAATTTATTTATTTTTAATTTTCTATTATAAGCAATGACTATTATTTATTATTCCTATTTAGATTCCATAAATAATATTTGGATCAATATAAATACTAAATAACTTTATAACTGATGATTTAAATAAGCACGCTTCACAGGATAAATGATAAAAAAATTTTTTTTCATGTCCACTCAACTTGTAAACTTACTCAGTGAAGGGATTTTTTTCTCTGCCCCTTGATTAAAAATTAAGGCAAACCCTATGCCTTTTCTGGTTGTTTTCAGTTCACTCAAGGTTTTCCAATCGGTAAGCTTGGAATAGGCTAGATTCTTGGTTTAATACTGTCTTATTCCTTTCAACTTCTAAGGCTTGTCACAAACAGGGCTCTCATCATCTGCAATATATTAATTTAGTTGTTTAAACTTAATAGTCAAATATAATCCCTAAGCTATACTCCTATGAGAACAAATTTTGTATCTGTAATGTGTTAAATAAAGTTCTTTCTGTCTCAGCCTCTGTTCTGCTCGAGCTCGTTTCTTCCTTATAGTTTTCAGTGTGGTTAAAGGAGTAATTTGTTTTTCAGTTAGATTCACTTATAAAGGGTCAGTATCCCAGCTTTGGTTCATATACTGTTTTTTAAATTAGTATATAGTAGAATTCACTTTGTGTGGTTCCGCCCTATGGATTTTGACAAATGCATACAGTCTTGTGTCCACAACTCCAGCTCCACACAGAGCAATGTTCCTTTACTCAAAGCGGCCCCCTGCCCTGTGTCATCCTTTGGATTTACTTTTTTTTTTTTTAATGTATCTTTATTGATTTCAGAGAGAGGAAAGGAGAGGGAGAGAGAGAGACAGAAACATCAATGATGAGAGAGTCATTGATCGAGCCCACAACCCGGGCATGTGCCCTGACTGGGAATCGAACCCGGATCGAATGGATCTTAGGTCAAGGCTCAACCACTGAGCCACTCCCTGCCAGGCAATAGTTCATTCTTTATGGCAGAATAGAATTTCATTCTACAAATGCATCACTGTTTGCCCTCCATTTGCTAAATACATGACTTTGGTGATCTGGCAATTGCGAATAAAGCTACTGTAAACATTGGCAGGCAGGTCTTGTTATTGATTTTAGAGAGAGAGGAGGGAAGAGGAAGAGAGAGAAATCAATTTGTTGTTCCATTATTTATGCCTTCGTTGGTTGTTTTTGTATGTGCCCTGACCAGGGACTGAACCTGCAACCTTGGCATATCCGGATGATGCCCTGACCAACTGAGCTACCTGGCCAGCGCTGAAGAGACAGGTTTGCATGTGAACATAAATTTTCCTTTCTCTTGAGTGAACATGCTGGATGGTAATGCTGGGCCAAAAAAAAGCGTACATAAAACTGTTTAAAAAATGATTTTTAAACAAGGTATTATTTGTGGCTCCCATTTTGCATTTCTTCCAATTCCTCTGCTTCCTCAGCCACACTTGGTTTTGCCATTTTAAAAAATATCCTAGCTAAATTTTCCTTTTTTTTTTTTTAACAGATTATGCTTATAGCATTGTATTCAAAGCTCTTTGCTTAAGCCAAGGTCATGCATATTTTCTCCTATGTATTCTTCTATAACTTTTATATTTTGTGCTTTACATTTAGGACTATGATCTATTTTGAGGGGTTTTTTTTTTTGTATGACATGCAATGCGTCTAGATTAAGTTCTCTTGGCATATAGATGTCCAATTATTCCAGAACCAGTTGTTGAAAAAGCTATATTTTCTATACTTTCCAATTTCTTTGCACATTTATTGAAAATTAGTTGATGTGTGTGTGAGAGAGAGAGATCTGGATTCTCTATTCTGTTACATCATTCTGTGAATAAATCTTGAAAGCACATAGTGGAAACCTCCAACCTTGTTCTCTTTCATCAAAATTATATTAGCTATTTTAGCTTCTTTGCTTTTCTATAAAAGTTTATGACCTTATTGTTAATATCTACAAAACACAAAGGGGATTTTGACTGAAATTGTGCTGGATCTATCGATCCTGTTGTGTAGAAGAGGGCTCCTTGATGATATTGAGGCTCCGTCCATGTGCGCAGTGTCATCTTTCTCCATGGAGTTAGGTATTCTTTAATTTTCCTCAGTATTTCACCATTTGTAGTGTACATTGTCAAGAGATAATTGGTTGGATTTATATCCTGGCATTTCCTTTGATTTTACTTATCCTAGTTTTCTTCCTTCCCTTCTGTATTGGTTTTCTGCTGCTGCCATTAAAAAAAAAGACACAAACAAACCTTAAACAAACAAACAAACCCAAAACAAAAACTAGGTGGCTTACAGAACAGAAGTGATTCCCTCCTGGCGCTGGAGGCCCGCTGACCACGCCCGCGCAGCAGGTGTCTCCCCGAGGGCTCCCTCCTGGGCTCAGCGGCGCCGCCTCCTGGCTGGGCCCTCACAGCGCGTCCTCCCTGAGTGTTCGTTCCTCGCGTCTAGTCCGTGTTCTCATCTCCTCCTTTTATAAGAACAGCAGTCAGATGGAATTAGGGCCCCAAAAAGGCCTCATTTTATTTAACGACCTTCCCCAAGCCCCTGTCTCCGGGCGCAGTCCCGGGCGGTGACTCTGAGGTGCGGGGCTGCACCGCACGCGGTCTGGAGCGACGCGGTTCGGTACAGCGCCCTGCCTCGCTGCCTTTCTCCGTTTCCTTTTTCTTCAGCGTTACTGCGGATGGTGCTTTTGAAATTTCAGGTTAAATTGTTAGTCGCAAGTGTACAGAAACACCGCTGATCCTGTGAGGCTTTGCCCAGCAAATGCCATGGCATATGGTCTGCTGTCCCCTTGGTGTCTCAAACTGACGGAGCAGAGTTACTGAAACTTCCCGCCGATGCTTTGGCATTTCTGTCACAGCGGAGCCTCATTCTTACGGTCAGTTTGTCCCTTCAGACTGTTTTCCCTTGATCTTTTATGCCTCCTGATTTTTTATGAAAGGCGTAGTTTATTGGGCAGCAGACAGGTTGTTTCCATGCCGTGCGCGCCGCCTTCCGCTGGTTAGGGTGGGGTTTCATCTAATAGATTTAGGGTTTCGTGGGGGTCTGGGCTTACTGTTGCCATGGTTACCCTCGCTGCAAATCCAGTTTCAAGTTCTTGCAGAAATGGCTGTGTTGGGGGGGGGGCTCACCAGAGACGGTGCTGGGTCCCGAGGCTCAGACCCCGGCTCCTGCGCCTCGCCCGCCGCCGGGAGGGCCCCGCGGTTACCCGCTGTGGGTCGGGGCCAGGCCGCCCTCGGGAGCGCCGGCGGCCTTCCAGGCAGCCTCAGTCTCGGTCACCACTGCGCCACTGCGCCACTGCGCCACTGCGTCACTGCGTCACTGTCACTGCGCCACTGCGTCACTGTCACTGCGCCACTGCTCCACTGCGTCACTGCGCCACTGCGCCACTGCGCCACTGCGTCACTGCGTCACTGCGTCACTGCGCCACTGCGTCACTGTCACTGCTCCACTGCGCCACTGCGTCACTGTCACTGCGCCACTGCGTCACTGTCACTGCGCCACTGCTCCACTGCGCCACTGCGCCACTGCGTCACTGCGTCACTGCGCCACTGCGTCACTGCGCCACTGCGTCACTGTCACTGCTCCACTGCGCCACTGCGTCACTGTCACTGCGCCACTGCGCCACTGCGTCACTGTCACTGCGCCACTGCGTCACTGCGCCACTGCGTCACTGTCACTGCTCCACTGCGCCACTGCGTCACTGTCACTGCGCCACTGCGTCACTGTCACTGCTCCACTGCGCCACTGCGTCACTGTCACTGCGTCACTGCGTCACTGTCACTGCGCCACTGCTCCACTGCGTCACTGCGTCATTGTCACTGTGTCACTGTCACTACGCCCCTGCGTCACTGTCACTGCGCCACTGCGTCACTGTCACTGCGCCACTGCTCCACTGCGTCACTGCGCCACTGCGTCACTGCGTCACTGCGTCATTGTCACTGTGTCACTGTCACTCCGCCACTGCGTCACTGTCACTGCGCCACTGCTCCACTGCGTCACTGCGCCACTGCGCCACTGCGTCACTGCGTCACTGCGTCATTGTCACTGTGTCACTGTCACTGCGTCACTGTCACTGCGCCACTGCGTCACTGTCACTGCGTCACTGCGTCACTGTCACTGCGCCACTGCGTCACTGTCACTGCTCCACTGCGTCACTGTCACTGTGTCACTGCGTCACTACGCCCCTGCGTCACTGTCACTGTGTCACTGTCACTGCGCCACTGCGTCACTACGCCCCTGCGTCACTGTCACTGCGTCACTGTCACTGTGTCACTGTCACTACGCCCCTGCGTCACTGTCACTGCGCCACTGTGTCACTGTCACTGTGTCACTGCGTCACTGTCACTGCGTCACTGTCACTGTGTCACTGTCACTACGCCCCTGCGTCACTGTCACTGCGTCACTGTCACTGCGCCACTGTGTCACTGTCACTGTGTCACTGCGTCACTGCGTCCCTCCCGCGCCCCCTGCGTCCCCCCCCCCCGCCCCTGGGCCCTGCTCCCCGCGTCGCTCGCTCCGATTCGGGGCAGGCGCGGGGCCCGCAGCCCGACGGGGCCGCCAGGCTGAGGCTGCCCCGGCTCAGCGCGTCTCGGCCTCGGGCGCCGCCCCGCCCTCCACCCGGCTCCCCGCACAGTCCCGCGGACGCCGCGCCTTATTTTTATCTGCTGGTTTTATGCTGTCTCCTCTTGCACAATGCCGTGATGCAGCATTCGTCGTGCTTCATGTAAAATAGTTATTAATCTTCAGTTCAGAGTTTACAAAGCCCACAGCGCCAGTTTTGTCATTTGTGCTTCTTTAGCCTCACGCCTGTCAGAGGCAGTTGCTTTGCTCTGCTGGCTTTGCTACGGTGCATATCGCCTGATACTTTTGTTTTCCCCAAAAGATTGTCTGGGAGTTGAACTATCTGAGATCGTAGACTTCTAAGTCAGTACCGATTCTGCTTTTAAATTTACTTGATACTTGGCCAGAGTAAATAATTTTCCATGCAGAACAAGCTCTCAGAACTTTATAACACTGTTTACCGGCAACATGCTTACTTGCGGATAACAAAGTTTGACATTATTCCGACTCTCTTTTCTTTTTAAAACTTTCAGATTCTTTGGAATTTTTAATTTGCGGTCCCCACCCAAACTCTGCAGAAATGTGAGCAAATCTCTACTGAATTATCTGTGAATGTTACCGTCAGGCTGAAGAGTGAGTATTATCTGCCGTAACCTCCTTTACAAGAGGCCAGCGTTTAACGGATACTTTCTGCTTGGCTGATCTAGCAGAGATCTTTCTTAGCTTCTTTCAGAACTTCTGAGCATTTAGTATTGATCAACGCAATATGTATTAAAGTGGTGTTACCTGTGCCATGTGTCACCTTTTCCACCCCAGTCTATAGCTATTTTGAAGGTAGACTTAAGTTTTATTTTTACTGTAGCAAGGTTTGTAAGAATTTCATGCTGTTTATATTTCACAATTTTATTAAAATTGTATTTAAAGGCCAATTTTTCTCATTTTTAAAAGAATATTTAACTGTACAAATTCATATATGTCAGTAGACTCCCAATAAACAAATGAGGTTGTCTAGTAATTTCAAACAGAATTTCTAATCTTATAATCAAGTCACAAGGAAAAAAGTCAACTTTCACTCTACCTTACTTAGGTAAATCTTTAACATCTTTTAATGTGCCTGTTATTAGGCATATAATACAATACTAATGTAAGAAAACATAATCATAGTATAGGATTTTGACTAGTATTTGGAGTCTGAAATAGCAATTGTCCATATTTTCTATTTATTAGTGATCAAGTATCATTGAAAATTCCTAGTAATATAACTTAGATCCCTTAGGACTGAATACGTAATTATGACTCATAGTCTATGAGAACAATTTGAAGCTGTAAAGGTGCTGAAATAATTCATAAATTTCAATTTTGGCATTAGATTTCTCTAGCAAAATAAATGGCCTGACCTCCTTGTAATCAGCTCTTGTTTACTGAAATTTGAGTTTTTAGCAATTTCCTTTACAATACACTGGCATTCCTCCGCGAATTCTCCTATTTCCCTTGTTGGCTCTTTTAAATCAATATATTAATAGGAAACAGGCAACTAGTTTATTTTAGATGAATACAGTAACTGAAAATCGGAATGAGGAAAATTATTCATGCTGAAGTTTTTACATAGCATTAATCTTGAAGATTTGTAATGGTTACAGGTACTAAAAATGGCTATAGAAAAATGCCAGAAGAAAGAAAAAAACATTAGATAGTTGCCAGGACATTCAGAGTAGTTACCAATATGCTTAAAATCAAATCAATTAGGTCAAGAGAATAAACTTATTCTAAGTACCATTTATTCTTGAGCTTATCACTCTATAATAGAAGTCTTTAGTTTTTGAGCATTTACTTTTGCCACATACTCTGATTGAATTTTATATATGTTATTTGATTTAATTTTCACAGCCATAAGAGGAAGCCATTATTATTTCTATTTTTGAGCTGAGGACATTGATGGTCAGAGACATTGAGGTTAATTTCGCTTTCTCCATGGACAGTGCTTATTAGAATCAGTTTTGCAAACTTGTCTTTCTGTAAGAAAAAACTGAGCTCTTATTTACTGCTTTATACTTCATTTCTTCCATTCTTATATTCTTCTGTCCTAAAATTTATAAAGCAACTCTTCTTCTGAAAAAAAATGAACTATTTCTACACTTGTCTAAAAAATTGGATTAGGCATGAGGAACCATTCTCATTAAACAGACCACAGTTTCTCAACCTCAACGCTGTCGACTTTTTGAGCTGGATAATTCTTTGAGGGGGAGAGCTCTCCTTTGTATTTTGTGTATTTTAAGATGTTTGACAGTATTGCTGTCCTCTGCTCGCCAGATGCTTGTAGCTCCTCCACAGTACAATGGCCCGCAATGCCTCCAGTAATTTCCAGTTTCCCTTGGGGTGAACCACCCTGGGTTAACAACCATTCATGGCTTAGGTGGAAGGCTAACATTGTACAGATCTGCTTGCTAAGATAGGGTTTCTCTTCTCCTATTTAAACTATTTTAAACTCTTTTAAAAATATTTTAAATGTACAGCCAGAACATGCTACTTTCTCAAGGTAATTTGAGGAGGTGATAAAAGGGAAAAGTAAGGGAGATATGATTGTTGGGCACATATTTTTTGAAAGATACTGTGCTACTTTACTTATATAAATTGCCTTTTTATAACCAAACAATCCTAAGAGATATGAGTTAAATCATTAAGATTGTACAGATAATAATAGTGACACATCCTTAGTAATTTTTAAATCTCTTTATAAATAAATCTATAAAACTATGTTTGTACACATGGTCTGTTGAACAGTGTTCATTCAGTAACTAATTCTACCTGACTGTTGTTATCTCGTGGCTTTGATTCCTTTAGTATTTATGTTGCTTTTATTGCCATTAAAATCTTGTTTCTCCTTGGCTCACAGTGATCTCCTTGACTGACAATGTATTTCTTTTGTCCATCCCTTAAAAACATAAGTTCTCTTAGCCAAAACTCATTGCTTTTAGTCCTCTTCTTATTCCTGTAATATCTCTCAAGATAATATTTGAAATGTTGGAAAAATTCTTTAGATAATATGTAACAATAAAGAGAAATAGGTTTTTCTCAAATCACTATGTTTTCCTTTAAACAGCTATCAATAAAAACACTATTAAAACCTACCCTAATGCTTATAAAATTATCATATTTAATAGATGTTAAATATAAAGGACCAATTATTCATTTTGTGTAGCTAAGATCCATTTGTCTCTTTGGACTGAGTATAACAGAGAACACTTAGGTGAAGAACTAATGAACTGTCCTCTACTAAGTACATTGGAAGGCAGCGTCGCTCACATGCCACCGGGAGGGAAATGCATGCTTGTTGGGGTGGCCCCTTGGGACAGGGACACTCTACACTTCCTCACGCTGGAAGGGGCGCGGGTTTTGATGACGAGGCCTCCCGTGGGCCTCGTGGAGCAGTGTGGACATCAGCAGACAGGGCGGGGCGGTCGCTGTGTCACCCGCAGGGTCAGGCGGAGCAGTTCCCAGGGCGTGCGTCCCTCCCGGCCTTCTGCGCCCCGCTGCCCTGTGCGGGAGCCTGGACGGGGCCCACCCGCTGCCTCGCGCCCGCCTCGGAGCCCAAAGCCCGCCCGGCCGGGGTTTCCCTTGGACACCCACAGGGAGCCGCAGGAAGGCACAAAGGAGGCCTCCATTTGTTCAGAAAAACCTTTACGTATTATGTCTCTTCTGTGAATTGAAGGAATTTACCAAATTACTCACCATTTTTAGAAGATTTACCTAAAATAATTGCATTTTTTACTGTTATTCTCATGCACAGACACATGTCTTACTTAGTTAAAGCTTCAAAATGACTAATGCAGTGATTGATGTCAGTTTGGGAAATCATGAGAACAGACTATTTCAATGTAATTATTTGTATTAATGATTTTTTAATCTACTATAATTCAATGAATACAATGACTGTAGCAACTTCACTGACAGATTACACTATTTTGACAATTTAAAAAATTTATTCCTAGAGCAGAGGATCTGTATTTTCCCAGGAATCAGCAAGTGTCAGGAAGAATGGTGGGTATTGTAAATGGATTATTTTGTTAAATCCTCTCACCAGCTCTAACCTTCTATACAAATGAGGAAACAGGTTCGAGAGACCAAATAATGTTTTAAGGCCACATAGCTATGAAGTGCCATAGTTGAGAATAAAACACATCTGTTATGTATTTGAAATTCTTCAACACTAACCATTTTTATGGGTTCTTTTACTGAGAAATGGATATTCTTGTAATCTGATTACTTATTGAGCAGATGTCCTGTGGAGCTACAGCAATGCTGTACTATTACTGAAGCCAGGTGTGTTCTTTCTCTACCTCTCCCTTCTGTTATTTGGGTTTTGATTTTGAAATTTGAATTTATCACAATAATAATATACACAACTTTGTAACATTTCTGTAAGTCCTGCAACAAATATAAAGAGCAGTCACCTGCTCAACTCTCCTCATCAGATTCCTGCTTTTCAGAGGTAAATGTAGTTTATACTGTTAGATGATTCTTCTGGTATTTACATTCATATTTTTATGTAATGATTATTCTGTTACTTTTTATTTTCAATTTTAGATACTGGTTTTCTTTGGAAAAATATGAGAACTTGACTTTTCTCGCTGCTCTCCTCAAACACATACCCTTCTCCTCTCATATTTCTAATATAGTTATGCAAACTATTATGACAATAATTTTTGCTTTTATAAATATTCAATCTCTGCATTATTATAACTGTGTAAATATTGTTGAAGATCAGCCACCTGTGTATAATGATTAAGTTTTATTTCTTGCAATGATTTTTTTCTTGGAGTCAATAGTTGCTAATACTTTGTTTGAATAGTTTTATAAATTATCTCTTATATCTAGTCCCCCAATTGCCTGATATTACTGTGGTGTCTAATCGATCTAATCTGATCAAGCAGAAGCCTCTACCCTTCCCCAGGTTGGCCCTGGGTCCTGGGCCTTCCCTTCACCACCTCGGAGAATTCGCTGCCTCCTTTCCCATGCTGGTCCTCTCATTTCCCAGATGGCAGCTTTTGTTTGTTTGTTTTACTCCCTCATTTTGTGGAACATGTTCTATAGCATTTTCCTGAGAGTGGTTAGATGAAAATGAAATGTATGAGTCATTGAGTAAATTAATGTATGTCTGTTTGTTCGTTTGCTGCTTTATTTTTTTTGAGGTATAATTGACATATAACATTATATTAGTTTCAGCTGTACAACTAAATGATTTGATAGTTGTATATATTATGAAATGATCACCACAATAAGTCTAGTTAACATCTGTAAGCATACATAGTTTTAGTTTTTTTCTTAACTCTCAAGTATTATTAATGAGAGTCACAAAAGAAACTCATGAACAGCATCTATGGGTCTCTTATGCCTAAATTATGAACCTGATAGAGAAAAAGTGATACCCTAAGATATCTGGGGCCTTTGTGTAGACAAGTTGGAGAACCTCTACTTTCTGAACTCTCTAGGTGAATAGAAAGCTCTCCCTCCTGCAGCTAAAGGAGACACTGCAAAGGTTTCAGCTCAACAAGGTGTCTCATAAAGTTGTTTTTCCTCTTTAGAGAGGTGCCTCTCACTCCTCATTGTCTCCCAGGAATAATCAGAGAGATGTTGCAGCATAACTTGGACAAGGGAATGTGATCTCCTCTCCAGAAGTAAACAGCTGATGCCCAGAAAGAATTGCAGAACCTGGCTGCAGGTATGCTATGAACTTGGGAATACAAGTGGGAGTGGCTCCTGTTGGTATTATATCAAGAAGACCTTAATAAAATGCTAGAAGTGAAAAAACATTTGCTATGGGAGCATAGATTGGGTAGCTAAACAACAGAAAATTATTTCTCAGAGCTCTGGAGGCTGGAAAGTCCTAGATCAAGGTGCCTGTCTGGTCGATTTCATCATGAGGCCTCTTCACGTGGCTTGTGGGTGGCTGCCACCTCACTGTGTGCTCCCTCACATCCTCGTTAGGTGGCACACAGAGAAAGGGAGAAAGAGAGCTTTCTGCTGTCTCTTCTTATAACAGCTCCACCTTTCTTCTTCTGAGAGATCTACCCTCATATTCTCATCGAACCCTAGTTACCTCTTTATGACCTTACCTCCAAATACCATCACATTGGGAGTTAGGGTTTAAACATGGATTTTGATGGGACAAAAACATATAGTATATTATATGCTAAAAGCTTTTTATTAAAGTGATCACCAAATTGATTACATTAGAAAGCTAACAGCTTTATTAATTCAATAGTATAGAACATGCAAATATTCATTTCAATCTGAAATCAATTACATTTTAATACATTTAAACAAGTCTGGGTTATAATCTTTTGTCATAAAGATTTTAAAAATTTTTTGAGGATATAGGTATAACAATGCTTATTTTCTTAGTAGCAAGGGTTTTGCTTTGCTTTTAGTTTAATCACTGGATAATTGTTAGCCACAATGGTGAAGACATGGAGTTGGTGGTTTTCCAGCACATGTTGTTTTTATCTTGTGATGTAAGTTCACTAACAGTCAATTCTTTTGAATTCTTTCAGCATCACTACCTTTGTTCTTAATCTTCACCCAGCCAAATCTCTTTCTTACACCATAAAATTGAAATAAAATGAGTTAAAGTTTTTGGTTGGCAGCATGGGTAATTCTAAAATTTAAGGAAAGTGGCTAGGCTTGCCATGAAGTCATTCAATTCTCTGTGGATGAGTTTATATACCAAAAAAGGTTTAACAATATGTACATACATACATATATACATTCAAACATGCATATATACATTCATACATACATTCGTACATACATGCATATATACGTGCATACCATGGGCCCCAATTGTTGTAGGCAGAGTTTAAAATTTTTTAAAATTACATGCCTTCATTGATCACTTTCTTATAAAATAACACTGTGTAAAAAGCTCTGAGTTTGAAATCACACCTAGATCCTAAGTCTTTTCTGCCCTGAGGACTGTGGAACCTTCTAACCATGTTGAACTTCGGATTTCCTCAGAGACGAATGAAGGAATCAAGATTGATAACATCTAATGTTTCTTCCAGCCACTAACTGCCCATGATTTTCCAGTCCACTTATCAGCAGGTCATACTAAGCACTGGTCTATTCAAGAATGCAAATCAAACAAGAAATCCACCTTAATATTTTAAATATATATTTTTTCTCTTTTAAATTGTTTTTATTTTTATCAATTAGTGCTTACATTCCATATAATTTTGTATTAATTTCACATGTACAGCATAGTAGTTAGACAATCGTATACTTTACAAAGTGCTCCCCCTGATGTTTCCAGTAGCCACTGGCATCACACAGTTATTACAATATTGTTAATTATGTTCTCTATGCTGTATTATTCACCTTGATTTTTTTTTAAAGGAAGAGATGATAATAGGAGTAGGACTTTGTAGTCAAAGAGTTTTGAGCCAAGAAGAAATGTAGAAAATTCCAGGGGGGAAAAATGGAGACATCTTTAATACTTTCAATAATAAAGGTAAATAAAATAAAATAATAATAAATAAGTATAAATAAATAAAATTCCAGGAGGAGGCCTTTGTTGTAGAGATGGGAAAAGAAAATATGGCATCTTTTTGTTTGTTTTTTGCTTCTTTGCCTACAACAGAGTAATCGGGCATTACAAGAACAACTAAGTTCGAAAGGGTTGTGGGCATGGGAAGTGGTGTGGGGCCTGCATTGCACATGTCTTGTATTCATAGGTTCTTAAACCAAAATAATTCAAGGCTGTGCAGAAGGAAAAGTTATTGGCTTCTCACGGAGTGCTTTTGTGACTTGTGAGATGCACAATGTGTTGATATTATCTGTGAATCTTCCCTTAGTTTAAAGAGAACTTATTACAAGAGGATACGTTAAAAAGAAAACACTGTAAACATTTAATCAGTTCAAGACATGATCAGCAATGCTCATATTAGGACATTTTGTTAAACAATTGAGGAATAGGAAAGTGTGAGGCGTGTATGAGGAATGTATTTTACTTATGATAAATGACTTAAAATTCAGAACAGCAAACTCAAAAAAAGGGTCAGTTATAAAGAGTGTGGCAATGGTAGGTTTAGAGTTGTTCATATTAAAAATAATGCAATAATTAATAAGTAATAAGACAAGAACTAACTCTCTTTTGCGTACTCACAACTGTAAGCCTATGTTTGCCCCACCCTGTGTGTAAGTCACCGATGAGGTTATTTCCTTTAAGAACATGGCCATCCTTCCCCCAGGGCTCATAGAAATGGCTTTTATATTTTAAAATCATATATTAAACACCAGTTAACCGAAGGATTATATTTTGATTGAAAAATCCCCAACTTTAACAAAAGAAACAAGTAAAATGGGCATTTTATCTAACTAACTTATCTACTTCACACTTATTTTTTTAGGAGAAGCGCTAATAAGTTGTGTAGAGCTATCAATTACAAAGTTCCTTTGTTTTTCTCCAAAGAATATATGAAAGTCTTCTCCAAGTTCTTACCTCTGGGATAACGTGTGCTGGCCTCTGAGTTCCTTGCAATGGTCGTAGACGGGATTCTTCTGTTTCAGCACTAACAAGGTTTCGTTTATTCAAAATCAAGGTTAGCTCTTAATGTTGTGTGTCCTAGGGTAAGAGTGAGTCTTCCCTGGTTCATGAATAAAATAGTTTCCTGCTAATGCATATTGGCTCGCGATTAAGTCTCTTGACCTAATAGTTGCTCGATAATTTGGGGGCTCTATAGATTCCGCCCCAAGCCTTACAGGCTTTCTCTGCATAATGAAACCATCATTCACTTTAAAGCTGCTCTCAACTGGCATCTATTTTCACTTTGCTTTTATATTAATGGCTTCCCCGAGCCCTGCACTGTTCCTCTAAGCCTAATTAACGGGTGTTGCACTGAACCATATTTTTCAGTGTCTTACTGATCTTTTTAATGAAGGACTTACATACTGTTTATGAGTAAAGATCTTCTTAAACAGCAGAAAGAATTTACTTTAAACTTCCCTTTTCTGTGACTGCTCATTTCAATAGAAACTTTATTGGATTATGACTAGAAACTCAGCAGGAGATGTTTTCTTCATTACAAAATTTAAAGTGCTTAAAAGGCATTCAAATATGTTACATTCTTATTTTCAAATTTATTACATTCTTTTCATGTATTTGGTAGTGGGACATTAGGCAGGAGGGAAATCATCTTGCTTTTTTTGTAAAAATCCATTTTTTAAAACTGATTTTAGAGAGGAGAGAAACGAGAGAGAGAGAGAGAGAGAGAGACATAGATGTGAGAGAGACATGGACTGTTTGCCTCCCCTACACACCCCGACCAGGTGAAGCCACAGCCTGGGAATCGCCCTGCCTGGGAGTCAAAGCCAAGACTCAAGGCCCACAGCCTTCCTGAGCGCGGGCTGACTCTCCAACCTGCCGGGGCCACCTTGCATTTTCTTACACCTAACAATCCATGTTTGTATAAGAGGATCTTTGAATAGTTTGATCTGAGAAGTTTTGCATAATATTTTGGAGTGTGTGTAAAATACTAAATTCCCTTCCGCTAAAGAAGAGCACTAACAAGCACGTGCGTAGAGCATTTGATCTAAATTGGTTTCTGAGTGATGACATTTTCACATTTCTGGAGCAGCTGTAGCACAAATGAATTTACTGCAATTTATTAGACTTGTAATCTGATTTTGCCTTCTGGGAATATGTTTCTTTGTTTTGTTTTTTCTCCCCTAAAGTTTTTATAATAATCTGTATAAAATCTTTAAGCTGCATAAAAGTATTCACTCTTTGGAGCTATGCTAATGTGAGTATTAGCAATACAATAGATGACATTTAGGCTTGGGTTTAACAGAACTGTCCATCCCTTTGGGAGGAGAGAAAAAGAATGCTACTTCTCATATTTCTCTAAATTCATAAGGATTACAAATCTAAGAGTTAAAAATAAAACATGAAAATATTTACCTCATCAAGCCTTTGCTGGAATGCTATCTTTTCAATGAGACCTATAAAGATCACCCTATTTTAAATGACAAACACCCTTTCCTTTAATTCTGCTGTACTGACTCCACCGTTTGCATTAAAATGTAAACTTTTCAACATCTCTGCTCACTTCAAGGGCATGCATTTATGGAATAAAGTACATTCATGTGTGTATGTTTATCTCTCGATCCATAATCAGGTTACTACACCCCACCTTTCCTCACTATTTTACCCTACACTCCTCTCCATATATTTTACCAATTTATTTTCCCTCAGATGTATATAAAGGTACACAACTCACTTTTTACTCACTGAATTTGGTGGATTCTTTTCATATTTATTAAGCATATATAATAAAAGCTTATTTTATTATTTCTTTGCTCAGTCAGATATTCTGGTCATCATATCAAAATTCTTAATTGTATTTGGTTTGGGAGAAATATTCAACCTACTTGCTGTAATAATCATTGTGGAAAGGTGCCTAACAACTTACCCTTAACATGTATAGTTATATTTGAACAGATCAAAGGAAGTTTCAATACAATTCCTTTATAAAATTCTGAATGTTATATGAACTTGGTCTCATAACTATATATAGCAAAAGATTGAAAGAAGGTGTTTAGCCAGTGAAAAAGTTGTAGGTTTTGTCACAAAAATTTACTATGTGTTAGCCCATCCTCCATTGTTACTCCCATTCTAACTTTTACATTATTAAGTATATTATTTAGCAATGAGTATTCAGAGCATTCATTTTTATATGAAATTGATAATCAAGGTTTTATATATATATAAAAATCAAATCAACAGACTTTGTTATCTTAAAATGAAAATCAAAGAATTACTAAAGTTTCTTGAAATTTGGCAGGAAATGGGAAGCGATTTTAAGACAATGCATTTCTCCCTAGATAGAATAAGCTAATTTACAGTCCTATTTTCGAAACTTGGTAATTTGCCTGTGTCTAATTAACTTATTAAAGTTACTTCTTATTAAAGTTATTTCTTGTTTCTTGTGTTTGTGTGTGTGTGTGTGTGTGTTTTCATTAACACCTGGTCAGAGCTCAATCCCCTATTGGGAAACACCTGTCCACAGTTAACAAGGTGTTAACTGTAAAAACAATAAAAAGTAGAGTCTGTGAATTAGTTCAAAACAAATTATATAAAAATCAAGAGAGTAGACAATAAGACTAATTAAAGTATGTTATTTTTATAAAACCAAAACTTTATAGTGATTCTAACTGTGTAACTCTGGGTGAGTTATTGAGCCCCTCAGAGCTGGGGGGCTCCTCATCTTGTGAGTGGGGAGAACGATCATATTTATTTCATAGAATTCTTGTAAAGACCAATGTCGTTAATGCAGGTAAATGTCTGCCACATGGCAAGCACTGGAAAAGTGTTAATCATCAATAATATTAGATTATTATAATTATTTTAAATATTTTTGGTTGGAGTTTTCACATGTGTATTTTTTTATGTGTATGCACATAAAGCAACTGCTGTGTGCGAATGTGGTTTGTCAGAATTATGACTTGAATTTGTTCTACAATTTGCATTTTTTACTGCATTAATTTTCTACCATTCATGTTGAGCTCCAGTGAATGATTGAAGCTTACGGCCCCTTAAAAGTGCATTTGACAATGCATTAAAACAGTGGGCCCTGGCCGGTGTGGCTCAGTGAGTTTGTTGCTGGTGTGCGCAACAGGTCCTTTTGGGGCTACATGAGGAAGGAATTCCAAATGCACACGAGTGGTAAGATTTTATTGTGAATTAAGGGAAATTAATAGACCTTGGGGACCTCGAGGGTGGGCAGGCTCTAGAAGCCCTGCTAAGGGCTTCTGCTGATCCTCCATACATGTTGGATGAAGGATGAAGAACCATTTAAATTATCCAGCCCAAACTTCTAACTTTTTGCAGGCTTGGATTGAGCCCTCCTCCCAGTAAACTATATTGGGGTTTCATGCACTCTGCCCAACCCATTTACCTTTCTGGTTGTTCCCCAGCTAGGCCCTGCTCCTCTATTTTGTCACCCTGGCTCCCACTGTGCATGTCCAACAGTTTCATTACATCCCCTAGTTGTTATTGTGCATGCGCCCAGCAGAGGCACCTGGCTTTTAGCCTAAGGAGGTTTCCTGTCCCATTCTGTGACCAGTGGCAGTCTCCCTGGAGTGTGTTAATGGGTCTCTTTACCAGTAAGCTAGATGGAAATTCTGTTCTTTGTTTCTGCTTTTCAGTTTACGAAAGTTATTAAATTCCCTTTTGCTTTCTTTCTTATATTAGAAACTCCAATTGCTTATGCTGACAGGTCGAGTGTCATCCCATGCACCAAAAGATCAAGGGATTGATCCCACGCCAGGGAGTATGCAGGAAGCAACTGACTGATGTTTCTCGCATTAATGTTTCTGTCTCTCTCCCTATCTCTTCCTCTCTCTGTCTAAAATAAATAAAAACATATTTAAAATAAATAAAACAGTGAAAAAGAATCATGCTAAATATTGATATATAAATTTTGAGTTCTTGTAATACTGTATGTGCTGACCTGCTGAAAACAGCTTTAAGACTGGTTAAAATATATAAAAGAAGTGTTTTTAGACATTGGGAAACAGGGAGCACAGCACAGTGGCCCTTAAGAGAAGGCAACCCATTATTAGGTGAACTCTACTCAGGTCTTTGCATGGTGGTAGAGAAGATATTGCTGTGGATGAAAGAGGAGGAAACTAAAGAAATTTTGGTAATCATGTTGATTTGAGGGAAGTCCTCAACTAATGGAGCATCTGAGCTTTGTAAGGCTTAGTCAAAAAGAAGAGAGAGCTCCTCAGAAAGGGTCTCCAACATTTTGTGAGTTTCACCATGAGTTTTTAGATGACTGTTGGCTGTACATGTAAGGAAAGGACACAAGAGGCCTAGCAAAGTTCACTTGTTTTGAGTTAGAGATAAAACATGATATTAGAATCATGTAATGCCAGAGTGAAGAGACCTTGATTAGCACATCAGCATTTTGTTAAGTCCCAAGAAAGGCCATCGTTAAGGAGGAATGAGCATGCCTGAAAATAAATGCCACTTTCTAAGGCTAAGTCCACTATCAGACTGGACTTGCAAACAAAAAACCCAAGCATATTAGGACCAAATGTTTCGGCCAGTAATTTAACCTGATGGGGAAAAAAATCAATAGTCTTTACCAGAAAATGTCGTAATCTAAATTCAGCATACAATCAGAATTTCTAATGAAAAGAAATAGTAAAATATCATCTATACTTGGAAAAGCACTCGATAATTGAGACAATGAAGGTGTCAGTATTCTTATGGGGACTTTGAAACACTTTAAATAAACACATGTTCAAATGTTTAAGGAGAATGTAATTATGAAAAGTGAAAATAGATGGGAACTCTTAGCAGAGAAATTGTGACTATCAAAAAACTAAAATAAAAATTGAATAAAATTGTTAGACATGAAGTGAAAAAAAATTCACCAACTAGACTTATCAGCACTGAGACTGCAGAAGACAAGCCTAAGAAATATGAAGGCAAAGCAATAACAATTCCTCAGTCTGAAAAACAGTGAGAAAAACTGTACCTATAAAAGAACAGAGTTCAGTGACTCATTAGACAATTCCAAGAAGGACAACACAAGTGTAACTAGAACCCTGGGCTAGAGGTTGGAGAGAATGAAGGGAAATAAATTGACAATGTTTGAAAATTTCCAAATGTTGGTGAAAAATATAAGAATGTCAGCAAATTCCTAGCAGGATATATGCAAAGACATGCCTAGGCATGCCACTTTCCAATGACAAACTAGACACATCAAGAAAAATATTAAAAACAGCCTGACAAACTAAACATATTAAGTAATTGGGATTATCAGCATCAATGGAGATGGGACAGTGGAATAGCGTTAAAGTGCAAAAAACAAAAATATTCTTCAAAAATGAATGTGCAACTGAGATATTTTCAGATTAAAAAAATGGAGAGAATCTATTGCCAGCATATCTGTTGTATAAGAAATTTAAATGAAATTATCCAGGGAAAATGATACCAAATGGCATGTTATATTTTCAAGAAAAAATGAAGGGCAATAGATGTACTAAATGTGTGGATAAATATAAATGATGATCTTTCACATATATATCAATTCTTTTAAGAAAAGTGAATATGTAAAGTAAAAAATAATTACATTTGCCTGGCCGGCATGACTCAGCAGTTGAGCATTGACCTATGATCCAGGAGATCGTGGTTCGATTCCTGGTCAGGACACATGCCTGGGTTGTGGGCTCCATCCCCAGTTGGGGGCGTGTGGGAGGCAGCTGACCAATGACTCTTTCATCATTATGTTTCTATGTCTCTCTCCCTCCCTCTTCTTCTCTCTGAAATCATTAAAGACATATTTTTAAAAATAATAATAATTACATTTCTTTGTGAGACTTAAAACTTGAATATATATAAAATAAATGCAACAGTGGTATCAAGTGTGGAGGATATAAAACAATTTTACTGGTGTAAGGTTCTTAGATGTTATAAGAAGCAGTGTAGTATTATCTTTAAGTTGGTAATGATAATTAGTAAGTGCATTTTGTCACCCCTAGAGCATCCATTGTAAGTAAGTCATGATTTTTCCCCCTCATAAAACATTTGGTATATCTGGAAATACTGTTGGTTCTCTGAAAGAGCAGTGTTACTGATCTCTAGAGGGTAGAGAACAAGGATGCTGCTAAATATAATAAGATACCCAAGACAGCCCCTCACAAGTATTATCCAGTTTTACTTGTCAGTAATAGTGTTATTGAGAAATTCTACACTAAAGCAACTGTATAAACAGTTAAACAAAGAGGTATGGCTAAAAGGTCAACAGAGGAATTAAATTAGCCTATAAAAATATTACCTAATCCATAAAAAGGCATGAAATGGGGAATAAATGGAAAAAAAATATGTGGCAATTAGAAAGCAAATAGCAAGATGGTAGACTTAAACCTTACTATATAAATAACTATATTAAATGTAAATGAATTAAACACTCCAGTTAATGGGCAGAGATTGTCAGATGGGATTTTTTTAAAAACTATGCAATATTTATAAAAGACATAGTTTAAATACAGTAAACTCTCAATTTTGTGGACTTTCATTTAATAAGCTTTGGATTTAATGGACAAAATTTCTGGTCTGTATTTCATATGTGAAAAATAACACCCTGTTAATTTTAAGATGCTTTTAACCAAGATTTGCTTATAATTAAATTAACAGGTTTTTTTTGTTGTTGTTATTAATTCATTGTTACTTTTAACAAATTTAGCATATAGGCCATATGTTGTAAAAAACACTGTAGTAATTTTGTCAACATAAATAAATATTACATATCTACAACTATAGTCTACATATTTAAATACAAGAATCACCCAACACTCCTAAACAGTTTGGTGAATAATTAGCATGTGAACACACTGAATTGTGCACATTAATTGGTTCTGCTGTCACCTGGCATGACTATCTGCTGCAGTTTTCACTCCTGCCAGTGATGTTCCCACATGCTAAGCCAGGCCCCAGCCGTGGGCATTTGTTTACTCACAGTGACTGGTGAATGCATACATTTACTAGACCTATTCATTATAAATTTTAAATTATAGCAATACATAGAGATAACTTTTCTGTGAAATTAAACTCTTCATACATACTTCATTTTAATTACAGAAATATGTCTACATAAGTAAAAACTGGTAAACTAACTAATTTGTCAATTTTTTTTAACAAACCCATTCAGGAAACCTACTTGATTATATAACAGACTTTTGGCTTTAATGGACACCTCATCATCTGAATTAGTTTGTCGTAATGAGGTTTTATTGTGCAAAGGAACCGAGACATTAAATATAAAATGAATGTAAAATGATGAAAATATGCAATTTCTTTTAGAGAGAGTGAAAGGAAAGGAGGAAGGAAGGAAAGGGGAGAGGGAAAGAGAAAGAGAGAAACATCAATGGAGAGAGACATTGATTGATTGCCTCCCACACATGCCCCTACTGGAGCCGGAGATGGAACCTGAAACCCAGGTATGTGCCCTTGACTTGGAATCAAACCAGAGATCCTTCAGCGTACAGGCTGATGCTCCAACTACTGAGCTACACGGTCCAGGGCCCAAAGTAGAAATAATAAACATAAGAAAACTAGAACATCTCTACATATCTAGAGATATCAGAAAAAAATTATACAGAATATTAACAGAGAAAAATGAATATATATTGTTAGGATAAAAGGTCATTTGAATAGGGAGATATAAAACATGTGTTTACCTAATAGAGCTTAGAAATACAGGAAGCAAACATTGCCAGACTGTGGGGAGATATCAGTAGATCTATAATTATATACAGAGTTTTTAAAAATTTTTCTTTCACATAGTAATTTATAGAACTATATATAAATGACCTAAAATCCATAAAATATTTAAACACTATCAAATAACTTTTCTTAATTGACATTATAAAAACACTGCATTCTACATAAAGAAAATAGCATGTTTTCCCCAGTGCACATATAATGATGAAAATTTCACAGGTTATGTTCTCTGATTATAATGGAAATAAATTAGAAATTTGTGAAAATAGAAAAATGATTTTTAAATTTCTAAGTATTTGCATATTAAAATAACACCTTTCTAGAATCCATGGATCAAAAATTAAATAATAAATTATATAAAACTGAATAAATTTTTTGAGATACACTAAAACAATATTTAAAGAAAATAAATTATAAAGTTATATTTGAAAATAGGAAATATTTAAAATCAATGATCTACATTATCACTTAAAATCCAGGAAAAGGAAAAGAGGTTAAATTTAAAGTAATTACATAGAAAATAATTAAAATCAGAGAAGAATGAGTGAGATAGAAAAAAATAATTGCTGGATACCATTGAAAAAAAATGAACATTATAAACTGGTAAAAATCTTCTATAAACTGGTAAATATCTAGCAATTTATAACAGAGAAACTAACAAAGATAAAGATACAGTCAAGAAAATGCATGTCAAATTTATAAATAATTCCTATAAGTTGATAATAAAGTCAAACAACCCAATTTAAAACCTGATTAAAATATTTGAATGAACCCTTAAAGGAAGGAATCAGCCGGTCATGAGCGGGCGGAGAGCCGTCGGAAGAGCTATCGGGAGAGCCGTCGGGAGAGCCCTGGGGAGAGCCGTGGGTAGAGCCGTGGGGAGAGCCCTGGGGAGAGCCGTGGGGAGAGCCCTGGGGAGAGCCGTCGGGAGAGCCCTGGGGAGAGCCGTGGGGAGAGCCCTGGGGAGAGCCGTGGGTAGAGCCGTGGGGAGAGCCGTGGGGAGAGCCGTCGGGAGAGCCCTGGGGAGAGCCGTGGGGAGAGCCCTGGGGAGAGCCGTGGGTAGAGCCGTGGGGAGAGCCCTGGGGAGAGCCGTCGGGTGAGCCGTGGGGAGAGCCCTGGGGAGAGCCGTGGGGAGAGCCCTGGGGAGAGCCGTCGGGAGAGCCCTGGGGAGAGCCGTGGGTAGAGCCGTGGGGAGAGCCGTGGGGAGAGCCGTCGGGAGAGCCCTGGGGAGAGCCGTGGGGAGAGCCCTGGGGAGAGCCGTGGGTAGAGCCGTGGGGAGAGCCCTGGGGAGAGCCGTCGGGTGAGCCGTGGGGAGAGCCCTGGGGAGAGCCGTGGGGAGAGCCCTGGGGAGAGCCGTCGGCGCGCTTTCCCGTCGGAAGCTGCTGAAGCGCAGCAGCAGCGCGGCCAGCGCGCCCGGACGGCAAAGCGTAGACTGAAGCAGGGGGACACCCGCAGGGCGTGGGCGCGGGGACGGCCTGGTCGCCGAGCACGCAGACGGTCCTCTACTTCAAAGACCTGGAAACGGGAAGGTTGGAAGCTCTGTGGTAGTGGAAAGGGCGATCTTGGGGTGCCAGGAGGTGAGGTTCCCGAGGCCCTCGGGGGATGAGGGGTGTGTGGGCAGCTTCACTGACGATGTGAAGTTAAGGGGCCTCCCCTCTGAGCCCCATCTCTGTCTGTCTCCCCATGAAGAATTCCAGCCTCAGCTGGGAGGGGCGGGGGGGGGCAGGATGAAGGCCCTGCCCAGGGCCTCTGCTCCATGCAAGCCCAGCCCCGCACCTGACAGGCTCGGCCCGTGCTCCCGGCTGCGGCCCCCGCTGCGGGGCTCGCTGCGGGGTTCACTGCGGCCCCTGCTGCGGGGCTCACTGCGGGGCTCACTGCGGCCCCTGCTGCGGGGCTCACTGCGGGGCTCACTGTGGGGCTCACTGCGGGGCTCTCTGCGGGGCTCACTGCGGCCCCTGCTGCGGGGCTCACTGCGGGGCTCTCTGCAGGGCTCTCTGCAGGGCTCACTGCGGGGCTCTCTGCAGGGCTCACTGTGGGGCTCACTGCGGGGCTCTCTGCGGGGCTCACTGCGGGGCTCTCTGCGGGGCTCACTGCGGGGCTCTCTGCGGGGCTCACTGTGGGGCTCACTGCGGGGCTCTCTGCGGGGCTCACTGCGGGGCTCTCTGCGGGGCTCACTGCGGGGCTCACTGCGGGGCTCTCTGCGGGGCTCACTGCGGGGCTCTCTGCGGGGCTCACTGCGGGGCTCACTGCGGGGCTCTCTGCGGGGCTCACTGCGGGGCTCTCTGCGGGGCTCTCTGCGGGTGGCGGCAGCCTAAGGCCCCAGCGCTGGGGCGAGGCGGGAGCGCAGGCGGGGCGGGTGCGCCCGGAGCAGACGGAACAAAGTGACAGAGCAGCGCCCGTGTCCTGGGTTCAACCAGGGACTTCACCATGAACTTGCCAAGATTTTGGGTGCTTGTGAAAGGCCCACCTTTCTAGCCACGCCAGTGACGTCTCCCAGGCTAGCCTGAAACAGACTCAGATTCAGAGAACAAACTGATGGCTGCCAGCGGGAGGTATGTGGGGGGCTGGGTGCAAAGGTGCAGGGGTTTAAGAAGCATGAATTGCCAGTGATAAAAATAGTCATGGGGATGCAAAGTACAGGCAGGGAATAAAATCATAATAATTGTGTATGTTGTCAGGTGGGTGCTAGGCCTACTAGGGTGATCACTTCAAAGTTATATAAATGTTTAATCACTATGTTGTACACCTGAAACTAGTAAAGTATGTCAACTGTAATTGAAAAATTAAAAATAATTAAAAGATAAATGCAAAAAATGCTGCTTTGAACATAGGGGTGCACATATTCTTTCTGATTGGAGTTTCAGGATTCTTAAGCTATATTCCTAGAACTAGGATCCCTGGGTAAATGGCAGCTCCATTTTTAATCTTTCGAGGAACCCCCATACTGTTTTCCACAGAGGCTGCCCCAGTCTGCATCCCACCAGCAGTGCACTAGGTGCCCCTTTCCCCACACCCTCGCCAGCACCTGTAATTTGTTGATTTGTTGATGGAGCCATTCTGACAGGTGTGAGGTGATGCCTCACTGTGGTTTTAATTTGCATCTCTCTGTGATTAGTGACACTGAGCATCTTTTCATGTGTCTCTTGGCCATCTGTATGTCCTTCTTGGAGAAGTGTCTATTTAGGTCCTCTGCCCATTTTTTACTTGGGTGGTTTGTTTTCCATTTGTTGAATTGTATGAGTACTTTATATATTTTGGAAATTAATCCCTTATGTGATGTGTCATTGGCAAATATGTTCTTCCATACAGTGGGCTCCCATTTCAATTGATGCTGGTTTCTTTTGCTGTGCAGAAGCTTTTTAGTTCGATGCAGTCCCATTTGTATATTTTCTCCTTTGTTTCTCTCGCTCTAAGATCTGGAAAGAGCCCAAGTGCCCATCAGTAGGTGAACGGGTTAAAAACTGTGGTACATTTACACAATGGCTGTAAAAAAGAAAGACGTCTTACCCTTTGAGACAGCTTGGAGGGACCTGGAGAGTATTAGGCCAGGCGAAATAAATGAGCCAGAGAAAGACCTGTATCACACAATCTCACTTATATGTAGAATGTAATGCACAAAATAAACTGATGAACAAAACAGATCCAGAGACATTGAAACATGCAACAGACTTACCTATTTCAGAGGGAAAGGGGGGTGGGAAGATTAACCAAAGAATGTATATGCATATATGCTTAGCCCATGGACAAACAATAGTTCTTGGAAGGCCTGGGGAGGGGGTAATACTTTCAACAATAAAGATTAAAAAATAATAATAAATAAATAAAAGTAAAAAGAAAAAAGAAAGAAAAGAAGTCCATTCACTCCAAACAAATTCCAATACTTTGCCCATAACTGAATTTCTGTAAGCCACAAACAACCTGTAGAAGGTCCTAAACCATCAATCAATAAACAAACAAATAAAAATGAATCCAGGTCTTTCCTAAATTCTAGAAAATGGAGAGGAATGGAAAGGGAGAGTTGAGATCATATTTTACTTGAATGAAGATTTTTCATGCAATTATAAATGCTCACAATACTATCACACAAATATAAGAATAAAATTTAAAACCAGCCTCATCCTTATGCAGTGATATTCAAACTTTTTAATATTATGCTTCCTAAAAGAATTTTGATAAAACTTTGAATGCCTTGAACATTCTAAGCTTAATATCACTGATTATTATTGTAATTTTATACACTGTGAATAACTGTGGTATTTTGTTTATTGGTACCACAAACTCAGGTATAATGTTGCTAGATCCTTCAAAGCTGGTGCACTGTGGTTATTTAATTAAACTTGTTAATTCAACCCCACATATTGTGAAATTTAAATGTTTGAAGGTCACTGCAACTCTGCAAATGTCTGAAATTTAAATGTTCAATGCAGTGTACAGATGATGTGTTGTAGAAGTGTGCACTTGAAACCTGCATAATTTTGTTCACCAGTGTCACCCCAATAAATCAATAAAAGAGAAAAATAAATAAGTACATAGAATCAAGTTTCTTATTCCCAAGACAGAACTCTCACTATTGAATTCTAAGATAAATACTTTAACTCAAATATGCATAGGAAGCTCCACCCTTAGTTTGTTCCCCGGGTGAGAAGGGTGCTCCCCTTCAGTACATTTCTCTTTACTTTGCCCCGGGGGGATGCTCTGCCTAAGCAGGGTAGCCTCCAGGCTTCTCTTTCGGTGCTCACTTGTGTTTACACCCTGCGGTGATTTACCGGGTTGGTGGGGTGGGTGAGATGCGCCCTTTCTTCCCTAGAGAGGTAAAAGGGCAACTTTGAAAGGGGCGGTGAAAAAAAGGACCTGGCAAATCACAGATGCTCCTGGCAGATTGATTTTGGGAAAGAGACGTATTGAAGTTGAAGGCCTGGAAATTGATTTTTAGAAGTGACCTATGTCTTGTCCACTACCTGCTAGAAAATCTTTGTGTCTCCTTGGGTATTTAGGCACCCAATTTTGAAGACCACTGCTGTATAAGATACTAGTTCAAAAACGTCTTAGTGCCATTTTTCATATTTGTTTTCTACTGATAAGTTCTTATATGCTGTTCTGAAGAAATTTATATAAAAGAATGATTTAAAATAAGGGCAAACAAGGTTACAATTATGGATTCTCTCTTTTCCGTCATGTTGGCCAGTCTTTTTGGCAACCTGTCTTATGTGTGAGCCTGTGCCTGCACGTGGGGCACCTGCACACACACACACACACACACACACACACCCCAATGCCCAATTTTGCCTACAACAAAAATTTTTTCATATTTTATACTCAGTTATTAAATAGGTTAATAATGTTATTTATCTACTAGACACTTTGTAAGGCTCTGTGGGTTTAAATATTTAGAATATGCAATCCCTAATCCAAACAGCATATAGCCCAAAGAGGAAGAAGCACTGACAGTCATTTCCTTGCCATCCCCCAAGTGTCTTCTGGCAGGACAGTGACTGGTACAAGTGCCCCTACAGGGCACCAACCCAGATAGGAGCCACTGGCTGCAGAATGCCTGCCCACCTGGCACCTGCAGGTGCTGGCGTATTCGGAACTGCCTCTGTGAGGTCCCAGGTGATGCTTTCTGCTACTAACTCGGTGTGGATGACATGCTGCTGTGCCTAGAAAGGTATAGTTATAATGTTTTATTCTTTGTTTTATTGAATTTGCTTTTAACAGTAGTCCCTAATTTTTTTAAAAAAGTCAGTGTCTCATCCTGGACTAACCCCATATGAGAAGCTATTCCTTACGGATCTGGAGTAGAGACTTCCCTCGAATGAGTTATTCCTGAGGACCACCCTACATTATGAGAATTTAAAAAAAAAATAGCTAATTTGTTTTACCTATAAAAGTTAAAGAAAGCATTTGAATGCACAGAGGAACATAATTCTAGTGGTAGCCAAGAGAAGTGAATAGAGTAAGCCTCTGTAGCTTCTTTGGGCTTTACTTATTTTTTAAATAATAGATTTTTTAAAAGCACATTTGGCATAAAAATGTTAGGCTTATTCAATTTCTTAAAATAAATTCCTATCATCAAAATTTATTGTCTTTAACTTTATTTTGAACATGCTGCATGGCCATTAAATAAAGCCATACTGAGCAGAAAAAATATATAGTTAGAACATAAAACTGCCACTTAGAAATAAAAAAGGAACCTAAGTATAGCTTTTGTTTTATAGATTTTCCGATGCTTTAGTACAAATTAAAGATTCCTTCCTGCCAGTCACTAAAAGTATGGGCATGAGGTTCATTTGGTTGCCACGCAATAATTTTTATTTACCAAAAGTCTCAGGTAACTGCATTGATTCCTCTACACCTAGGGACATTTAATTAGAAAGAAAAGTATTGTGCAAAAGACATTTTAAAATAACAATAGCAGCAAAGGGCAGCTGTTAGAGCTTTAATGAGATTTTCTGTTCAGATGAAGTTTAGCATTCCTGCAGAACAAGATCGATATCGGCTCACTTTTACTTAGATATTTTGGAAGACTTCATAACAGTGATATTTTCTAATCATGGAGTCTAGTAGGGGACTCTAATAGCAGGTGGCAAAGGGACTCATAGATTGCTCAATCCATGCGAAAATTGACCACATTCAAAATACTGGGTTATCTTCTCACATTTTATCTAGAGAGGTAAGAATTTTCTGGACCAACCAGATGGAATGCTAAACCTGGTGAAAATCAAAAGGAATGATACATAACATACCAAAGAGTAGTATAACCAGATAAAATTCTAAATGCTGCAGTAGTTAGACTGCAGATTTTACAAAGCCATACCTATATTTTCAATGAATAACTTCCCTTCCAGCTCCAAAGTTATCTTTCCAGCAGACCAATTTGGAAGTGATTAGAATGAACTTAAACTGGGAAGTAGGGGGCTGTTGGCTCCTGAGGACAATATCATTGTAATTAATATTATTAATAATAATACTTATATTATTTTAAAACTTATTAATGTACTTTGCAACTACAGTAAAACCTCAATATAATGGACTAATTTGGGTGACAGGGTGCCTGTTAAAGCCAAAAGTCTGTTAATTAATAAAGTACGTTTTCTAAATGTATATGTTAAAAAACTGACAAATTAGCTAGTTTATGTTTTTACTTATGTAGACATGTTTGTGTAATTAAAAGTATGTATGAAAAGTTAAATTTCACAGAAAAGTTGTCTCTATGCACTACTGTAATTTAAAATGTGTACTGAATATGTCTAGTAATTGCGAGCATTCTCCAGTCACCTCTAGTAAACAGACACACAGGGCTGGGCCTGGCTTAGTGCACACGGGAACATTGGCCACGCGAGTTAAAACTGCTGCAGAAAGTCAGGCCAGGAGACAACAGAACCAGTTACCATGCACTATGTGGTGTGGTCACGTGCTAATCATCCGCCTAACGTTGTTTATGAGCAGAGACCCTTGGATTTAAATAGGTAGACTATGGTTGTAGATATGTAATATTTATTTATGTAGGTGAAATTACTGCAGTGTTTTTTCCAACATATTTGCTAAAATATGTTAAAAGTGACAATGAATTCATAACAAAAAATAACCTGTTAATATAATTATAAACAAATCTTGGTTGAAAACACTTTAAAATTAACAGGGTGTTGCCCAGCCGGGCGTGGCTCAGCGATTGAGCGTCGACCTAGGATCCAGGCGATCAGGGTTCGATTCCCGGTCAGGGCACATGCCCAGATTGCGGGCTGCAGCTGATCAATGACTCTCTCATCATTGATGTTTCTCTCTCTCTCCCTCTCCCTTCCTCTCTCTGAAATCAATAAAGATATATTAAAAAAAAAAAAAAGAATTAAAATTAACAGGGTGTTAATTTTCACATATGACATACAGACCAGAAATTTTGTTCTTTAAACCCAATGTCGGTTAAATGGAGGTCCACAAAACCCAGGGCTTGGTGTGCGTGTCTCAGATAATGTCTCCCATTTGTATAAACATTACCTCAGGCGCAGGGATCCCCGACGAGCCTGTGAGGAAGGCATTTCTGTCTTCATATCGCTGCCGTTAGGGTCACTGAGGCTCAGGAGAGATTACCCCGTGTCAGGCTATGAATAAGCGTCTGACCAGGATCTAATTCTGGATGAGCCGGTGCCGAATTCTGTTCTTACCGGTAATCAGATTGTAGAAGAGCCTCCAGCGAGCCGCTTCAGTGCGGGAATGGCTGCGAAGGCCCGGAGTTCATGAACACAGGCCTGACGCGGCGCCTTGGCTCTGGCCGGGAGTGGTTAGTGGGCCCGTCGGTCCACTAAGAACAGTCAGCTTGTCTTAATAAACTTGAAGTTTCGGTTCTGAGAGATCGCTTAGGGCTAAGCTATGACATTTCCTTGGCTTACTTGCAGCTACAGGTTTCTGAAAGCTCCGCTTTAACACCCACGCTCACGGACTTGGCTCTTCGGAAGGAGCGTTTGGAAGCAGGTCTTAGGCCAGGAGAGGCCTGGCCCTTGACCCGCACGGCAAAGCGGTCACTCGTTGCCCTGTGGACAACAAAAATTAATTTTTGACCATGACATTCAGTTTGTTCTATTAGTAAATCTATGTCCTTGTTCATCAGAAAGTCTCTTGGGCTTGAGCTTATGTTCGGTCATCTTGATACACAATTTTTAAGCTCCAAGTGGTACACCTGGAGCAACTAATAGGACGCGTTCCCTGCTCATCTCCGGAAATGCGGGTCTTCAGGCACAATGTCTGCGTTAAAACTGCGCAGTACAGTCTTGCACTGTTAGATACTCTCTGAAGCACATCAAATATTTTTCATTTTTTTCTTTTATTTTTACTAAAAAAGTCTCACATAAAAAATAGCGTTATTAAAGAAACCTGTTGCATACAGACTGGTTTATTAGATTTTCAAGTGCTGGTGGTGCAAGGACTTTGACATTTGCTCCCTGGTCAGGTCCCTTGAGCCTGACCGAGCCTCGGCCGAGCCGCCGGCGGGCAGCTCCCCGCACCGCGCAGTGCGGAGCAGGCGGCCCTGGTTCCAGGACCGAGGTGGCGCGGGGGAGGCGCGGGGGTGGCGCGGGGGCGGGGCGGGGGCGGGGCGGCTTCTGCGGGGGCAGCGCGGGGGAGGCGCGGGGGCGGGGCGGCTCCTGCGGGGCGGGGCGGCTCCTGCGGGGGCGCTGCCCCTCCTCTCTCGGCCCCGCCTCGCTCGCCGTCACTGACGCGGCTTTCCCGCGGGCACCCTCGTCCGCGCCTCGCGGGGTGTCTGCCCGAAACCCCCGGGCAGGGCGCCCGAAGGAGGGGACGGGGCCCGCGAGGGGCGGCGCGCGGCTCCCGGCGCTCCGAGGCCCGGGGGGACCCTTCCGGCCCGCACGCGTGCGCGGGGCGCGGGAAGCAGCACCCCGTTTTCCTTCAGGGATGAAGCTCAGGCGAAGGGTCGGGGGCGCCCTCTTCCCTCGGAAACGGCGCGGACAGCGGGCCGCGCGTGCGGGCTGCCCAGGCGCCCGCCGTGACCCTGACCACGACCCTGCCCCTGCCCCTGCCCCTGCCCCTGCCCCTGCCCCTGCCCCTGCCCCTGCCCCTGCCCCTGCCCCGACCGCGACCCTGACCCTGACCGCGACCCTGCCCTGACCCTGACCGTGCCCCTGACCCTGCCCTGACCCTGACCCTGCCCTGACCCTGACCGTGCCCCTGACCCTGCCCTGACCCTGACCGCGACCCTGACCCTGACCGCGACCCTGCCCTGACCCTGACCGTGCCCCTGACCCTGCCCTGACCCTGACCCTGACCGTGCCCCTGACCCTGCCCTGACCCTGACCGCGACCCTGACCCTGACCCTGCCCTGACCCCACCTCGCCGCCGCCCCCCCTGGCCTAGCCGAGGGGCGCGGGCAGGACAGGCCCTGGGAAGGACCGAGCGGCTGGGGTAGAGCAGCCTCCTCTCTATGCGACAGCAGGGAAAAGCACTGTGAGCTAGGTTTTCAAAAATGGAAAGATTTAAAAAAAAATAATGAAAGAAAAATCTGTATTTTGCAAAACAGAGTAAAACATGAGGCCATCCCGCCCTGGCCGGGGGCCCGGATGGTTGGAGCGCTGTCTGGTACACCAAGAGTCCCGGGTTCGAGTCCTGCTCAGGGCACAGGCCTACGTTTCGGGCTCGATCCCCGGCAGAGGTGCCGCGGGAAGCACCTAACCCATGTTTCTCTCTGTCTCCCTGTCTCCCCTTCTTCACTCTTTCTAAACATATCCTGGGTGAGATTTTAAAAAAAAAAATTACCCCGTCCTGGAAAATAAACACTCTGGAATTAAAGTAAATTCTCCAGAAATGCTTTGTGCTGTAAAAATAAATAAATAAATGTGAATATTAATCCAATAAAAACAATAATCCGAATACCTGTTGACAAAACAAAAAGGAGGAACAGCAAATTATAGACATAAGAAAAAATTTAAGGCCAAAACATGAAAATGCTGGAAAAAGGGAAGGTCAGAGAATATACAGACATCTGAAATTGAATAGCTAAGGTTGACTAAAGGGTTGAGATAACTGCAGCAACAATACAGAAAAAGAGATTAAAACTGTCAGAAGCAAAATCGTATCCAAGGATGATTAAATTAAAGCCGCATTGATTTATCCAGAATAGAGAACATAATAAATTTATCAAAACATTTCAGAAATAAAATATGTACAACATTCTTTGAAATAAAGAAAAGACAAATTTGCACTATAAGAAAGCAAAGTTCCAGGAACATGTGACCTAAAGATCAATTCTAATTAATTTATTAAAATTTATTCATGAAGAAAGTCTATTTGGGGCATTCAGATAAAAAAAGAAAATCTCAAGAAAAAAAGTCAAAACAGACTGGCCATGAGACGTCTTCCCTGAAACATTTAATGCCCAGTCCATTCAAGTACTGTCTACTGCATCCTGAAGCAGAGTGACCCCATTACCACAGCTAGCAAGTCACAGTTTGGTTATAAAGCAAACAGTCTCCAAAGCGAAGGAATTTAGAGTAGCCAGGCTTTCTTTGCAACAGGAAGAAACTACCTGGTTAGAAAAAAAATCCAAAAAACTAGGAATCATGTTAAAATTAAAAAAGTAATGACAACAAATAAAATAAATACTGCTTTAAAAGGATTTATGTAGACCGTAGAATCGTCTGTGAATCACGTTGCACAACAAGATGTAAACATAAACCCGGGTTCTGCAAAGCTGTCGTATAACTAACAAGAAGGCAGGGGCTGTATTGTTCACTGTTTCACGGAGAGCATCAACTCTACCATTGAAAGTTATAATTACAAAAGAACTACCTGAACCCTTAATGCAAAATTTGTTTTGTCAGTTTTATAATGATCTTCACATTAAGTAAAAATATATTGAATACTTTTGATTTAAAATAAAAACTATATCATTTTTTTTCTTTCTGTAGGTGGGCAGAAAAAGATGGTTGGAATGATGGTATTTTACTTTGATATAACCCCGAATTGCTTGCATCCCTTATAGCGAGTATGAGAATGTATTAGCTTTTAATTATAGATTTCTGCACCACTTGATTATTTACATTTCTGTGCATCACTCTGATAAAATAAGTTAAAAGGATTATATCTAAAATGAATATTTATTAACTTTATAATAAAAATATTAATAATCATTTATATGGAATGTATGAGTATTATTACCTAGGCCTAGGCCAGTTACTCTGCATGTAATGTCTCATGTTTGGTACTGTGACATCTGACAGGTGTTTTTGGATAGCAGTGTTTGTCTGGTGGTCCATGAAATCGCAGCAAATAGGCAGATTCCCATTTACTGATGTTCTTTCCAATGTGTAGCTAATGTGATCAACGCTACATACCTTTGTAAACCACATGATGTTGCTGCATCTTAGCAGAACACAATGCACTTATTATTGAGATAAGAGTTGCACATGGAAGCATGGAGCATTCTCACTGCAGCCGAGGAGGAGCGAGTGCGTCTGTAGGACCAACAGGGCCACCTGCCCATCAGTCTCTTACGACACAGTGTCTGTACTACCTTGTTTCCTGGACATTCCTTGTTTCCCACCAATCCCAAGTCTGGACTGCTAAGTTCTTACAGATGCAGTGAGCCCCAAACTTGTTCCCAGGTTTCCCCTTGCTTTACTTAACTAAAGCTGCTTTTCTTTGTTGCAAGAAAGTATTGAACAAATCATAGTCCCACCCTCCTTTCCCTTCCAGGTTTAGAACCGCCCTTTCTCTAAGCTCATAACTGTTTCCTCAAAGGGTTAATTTATCTTTTTACTCCTTCTCAGAGGGTGTTGGATTCTTACTTCTTTTGTGGGGTAAATAGTTGAGAGCAAGACTTAGGATGGGTTTTTCCTCAACTTAGCCTTTCTCCACTAACTACTCTCTCCCCAATATCAAGAAGGTGACAGTAAGTCACTTTTCTACAGCCTGTCTGCCAGAAGTATTTTTATAACTTCCTTCAATTTTGGGCCACTGAAATTAAAACACATACAAGTTGATTACAGAAGGACAGTGGTGAAACGTAGGATGAAATCAAGTGCTGAAGCCTAAATGAGAGACAGGGTCCGAGAACAGATTGTTGTGTAGAGCGACAGATGGAATAGATAGAACCCACAACCGTCAGGCGAGTCCTGTAAGCACGATGTCTCTCAATAACGGTTATAACAAGAACCAGCGGTATTACTGTCCCTCTGACTAAAATGGAGGCACTGGATAAGATTCTTGCTAGATAAAAGGTAAGCCAACTTATTTGCAGAAATACACTGAGTACCTTAAAAAACTTCACAATGTTTTTTTTCATATATAAATTTGAGACCTGCCATAGCAGGTATGGGCAAGTTCAGTTCTCAAATTACATGGCATGGAATGCTCACTTTATTTTTTTAATACTTTATTAAATTTATTGGGATGACAATGGTTAAGTGCTCTCTTTAGCCATGAACCCAAATCTCCATGCCTTTGCCCCTGTTCCACGCACACTGGTTTCTTCCAGTCTGTAAAGTATACACAACCACTCCTCTTTGCCTTGTCTGTTCCCCTGGGCTTTAATGTTATTCCCTTTTATCTTCTCATGGTGGGCTTCCTTTTGTCATTTACCTTTCATGCTAAATTTAACTACCTTAGAGAGATCTTTGCTTCACCTCCTAATCTAGTCAGCTGCTTAAACCCTATCACGAATCTCTTATTTCTCTGCAAAGCACTGGTCACCACAGGAAATTTTCTTATTTATTTATAAATGGATATGTTTACTTATCTGACTTCCCCCGCTTCAATGTAAGATGTTGGAAAGCATGGGCTTTTGGTTGTTAGGTTCCTGGAACTTACAAAGTTTTAATAAATATTAATTGCAGGAGTGAATGAAATTAACTTTCAACTATGTAATGCAAGTCCACTCTTCAGGACACACTGGTCAGATAATATACACCTAGGGAGAAGACGGTATTGACCCGTTACATAAAGTCTTAGGTAAAAGCCAGTTAGCTACTGAAAGACATTTGTTCAAAGTACAGTTACATGGAGTTTACACTGGTTGATCTGTGGACTTTCTTCTGCATAGTATTTAATGGACTATTCATATTTTGCAGGAAGCCACCTAGCCCTAATTTTTAGTAATAAAACCAGACCAGCATATAAAGAGAGTCATTGCTTATCTGCATAGTTCCTGCTGAGGGATGTGGGAGTGAATCAGGGGTACCAAGTTGTCATTATCCTGTCAGCTGATGTCACAGCATTGGTTTTATGAAACAATTGAGGGTGAGCATCCACGGAGCAGTGCTGAGTTTATTTAACACGGTGCACATTGGGCTCTTGGCCATAGCCATCCACATCTGAGGAACACCCAATAATAGCCACACGTCTTCCTAGAACTTCCAGGATAATCTGAGGGTTACTGATGAGCAGAACCATCTCAGGGATGGAGTAGCCATGTCTAAAGCCACCTGCCTCTCTTGCAGAACAGTGGCCTGAGAAGCCCAGGGTTGCAATTTTTCTGGTGGGTAACTTGCTTAGTGAGCTAATTGGTTATAATGGAGGAATAAAGTATTGCCTTTTTAAAAAATATGATGGACTACTGTGCTGGATGAAACATATATACATAAAAAAGGTTTTTTAAAATGATAAAGAGAGCCCACCATTTAATGCTGTCTATAAATATTTCTAGAGGCAAAAATAATCTTTCTCGAGTGGTACATTTAGTTTGAAAATTTTAAATGATTTATACAATATGCTAGGGTATAATAGCATTAATGTATGTGTATTTTAAATTGTGCAATTACATGGTACATAAATTTAATGGAAGGAACATTAAATACTAAAATACTGATGTAGTTTTCCTAGGTAAGGAAAATTTATTCAGAAATTGGAAATAAGGCCAAAAGATGGCATGAATTTTCCTTTTATACAGGAACAGGAACCCACGCAAAGCTCAGGAAATATATTTTTCAATTCATTGCATGCTATTGATCAAAGATCTCAGATTAAGTAATGTTAAATGTTAGCTCATTGATTTTTGTCCAGTAGAAACACAAATTATTTCCATTTGATGAGACAAACAGCTCAAAGGTTATAGTTCATTGCCTTTTTGGACATTAAGCAAATTTAGGAGTAAGCCCACAAACTTACCCGAACATTCTTTTATAAATCGCCTAGAAATAACTAATCTCTCACACGTTAATGTTTCCCATGTCAGTTAGCTGAATTAGTTGCTATATTCGTTTTCTGTTTGCACAAGTTTCATACTTTTGGAAGATTAGACTTTACAATCCTAAATTCACTCATCACATCAATATACGTCCTCGGAGCTCTGTCTCCTTAAACAGCTTTCTCTCAGCCATCGGGTGCTTTATCCCTGTTACCTGTGCCTTCAGACCTCTTTGTCTACAGGATAAAACCCACACTGTTTATGCAAAAATTCCTGTCCCAAAGTTTAACCTGTGCCTCCCTCTCCAGCATTTTGTCTTGCGGCGCCCACCCCCTGCCCTGTGCCCAGCACTATCTAGCTAATAGTTGCTACGAGCGTGCCCAGTGTGTCAGGGGGACTCTTCCTCTTGCATTCTTTTTGTCTGGCAACGTCTTTTTGGAAACACCTGACCTACCCCTTGTCATCTTTCCAGAAATATCAAATACCACTTTTTAATTATAAAATCTTTCTGGACTGATCACCTCAAAATGCTCCAGGTAAGGCTGGCTTTCTTCCTTAGTTCCTTAATTCTAACATGATAGCTTTTAGTGAACCTGCAATTCTTAATCGCACTTACCTACTCACGTCTCTCTCCATTGACCAGACTCTGTGCTTCTTAAGGGAGGCGTATGTCCTACACGACTTTGCATTGCTAGCAATCCCTGCACAGCTGCCTGACATCTAGAAGGTACTTGATATGTGGTTATTGCAAATTAAAATAATAGTAGAAGGTGTGGATTGGTGAGTAGCCCATCTAAATTCTGAATTTGAGACATTAAGGAGAGAAGGTGGAAATGCCTCTGTACTGGTTGAGCAACACTCAATGACCCCAAATCCTCATTTTGTCTGAAACAATTGAGGCTCAGAAATAAGGCAAATTGTCCATGGATATGCCATCGTTTTGTGACAGACTTGGGGCTAGCTCCTCTGCTTTTAATCCAAACAAGCATTCTTATAACTAGTATGTGATGTGGTTTTCAAGGGTCCTTTTTGACTCCGAGGCTGAAGTCGCCTTTCTTTAGGGAACTGCATTACAGACAGGCTGGGCCCGAGTGGGAGTGGGCCCCTTGCCCCCATAGCTGCGTAACCATCCCAAGGGCGGCCTGGCCCTTTCCTTCCCGTTCCTGGGCCCTCAGAGCACCAGAGGAGCTTTGTTCCTCTGAGACAAAGTAACATTTCGGTGCTCAGCCTTTACTGAAGACTTGACCTTCCGATTCAGTGACGCTCATCCCGGTGTCACCTGAGATTTCTTTAGGAAAGAAAAAAGAAGAAAAGGAAAACACCAAGGGGGTTGTGCTTTGTTCCTTAGGAATTCTGGCCAACTTACTACCATGGTTTATAGTCAGGAAGACTAATAAACTCCATATTCTTTTTCTTGTACAGAATTACAAAGCACTTTCTGTTTATTTTAGAGAAATTAGGGGGGAAAAACTTTAAAAATACTTGCCAAAAGTGGACAGACATTTAAAATAATGGCGTTTCCCCAAGGTGGTTTGGCTCAGTGGTTGGAGTGCCCACCTGCAGGCCAAAGGGTTGTGGGTTCTATTTCCAGTCAAGGGCCCTTAACCCCAGCCCAGTCTGGGTGCGTGGGGGGCGGGGGGGGGGCAACCAGTGTGTCTCTCTCACATCAATGCCTCTCTCTCTCCTGCTCCTCCCTCACCTCCACTGTCTCTGAAAAAAATCAATGGAAAAAATATCATCAGGTGAGGATTAAAAATAAATAAATGAATAAATAAAATAAAATAATGGCATAAAGGAGAGAGGGTTGGAATATTCTTAATGGAATAGAAGAAGAAAAAAAGAGCATTGTTATTTCCACAAACATAATTCTGATGTTTATGGGCCTTAAAGCAATTCATGATGAAACAATTTTAAAATGATGAAATATTCCTTGATGATTATATGTCACCCTCAGGTGTAAATTACTTTTCTAAGCTTTGGAAAGAGAGTTCCTTGGGACTAGAACACAACACTGGCTGATAATATGTGCTTCTGTTTTCTTCAGAGACACAGAATGGAGAAGCTGTTTGAAACAGATTGAGACTGACTTTCGCTGACTGACTGACTCTGCCTGTCTGAAGTTAAAGCTCAGGATGCTTGGGCCTCGCTTGTCTTCTGTCCTGTTTCCCCTTTAACCCGGACTTTTTGCTGCCTCCTTACCCTTTATTTACTTAGCAACTATGTTCGCTGCTGCCAAGGCACTTACAGAATAAATGAAAGGAGAACTGCGTTAAAAACTGTCATTATTATAGCTAAGAAAATAATGAACTATTTTATGGTTGCAAATATATTCATCTGTAAACTATTTGCTATTCTATTGGTAACATAATAACAAAAATTGAATTACATACCACTGAGAATGTAGAATTCGTACACTGTGCTGTAAGTGGATTTGCAAACAAGATTACTTTTAAAGTTGCATTGACTTCATTGATTTTCATAAGGGCATATATAGTCTGCTCTATGTAATGGAGTTTTTATTGCAATTCACAGGGAAACAGTTGAAATACCTGAGGGCAGGTTTTTCTTACTGTGCTGACAGAAGCTAAAGGTGAAATGTGTCACTATTAACCTTGAAACTATTGTGTTTTATTGGTTTGTGTTTCAACCATCTATTATTTGAACATGTCTGGGTGGTTATAATATTTGTGAATACATATGGGGCAATTTCTACTTTTGTTTGTTTGTTTTTTAGGTTAATGGTGACAATCCTGTACTTCAGGATTTATTTAAAGAGACTTTTGCCCCCAGTGAAATAGAAAATACTTTTTATGTGTTCTAATAATAAGCATGCTACTTCATTTTCCCCCTGAAATATGGCCAATTTATAATTCTCTACTGGATTCAAACACACATACACACACACACACACACATCCACATGCACATGCACATGCATGCACTCTGAATGCAAAGTCTCAGCAAATGCTGAGTCATTCCACCATTCTTGCTCTTTGTGGTCACAGTCCCTTGTAAAGAATAATCACTTTATTAGGGAGCTTCTACAACTTTAAGAGAAAATTTAGTTGCTAAAATTATATTTGAGTCTCCTTACCACACAGGCTCCCACATGATTAAATATCTCAATTTTGAAAGAACTTCAAATGAGACAGTATGGTGGGCTTTAGGAAATAATAGAGATGGTAAATCTCCCTGAAAACTTGACATGGAAAACCATATTTCTCTTGTATTTTTAATGGGGACCAAATATATTTAGAAATTCTGAGTTAGTAAGTCCCATTTTAATTTCAGGCAGGATCTTAGGATGAATTATAGAACCTACTTCCCACTTTTCTACCTTAACTGTCTCTGCTCACAGCTATCACTTCTCTTTCTAGAAGGCAGAACAGGACCAAAATAACAACAAACAAACAAAACACAAAACTGACCTGATTACCTGCGGACTCGGACAGACAGATTTGGAACCCAACTTTACAACTAGATGACTACTGGAAGGTTATTTAACTTTCTAGCTGAATGACTTTTGTCACATTATATTATCTCTCTGCCTTGTTTTCCTCATCTATAAAATGAGGATAATAGTATCTTGCTCATAAAGTTGCCCTAAGGTTTAAATTAGTTCACATATGTAAAATACTTTAAAAGTGTATAATAATACTGTTATTATTACTGTGGTAGGTAGAATAATGGTCCCTCAAAGATGTTCATATTCTAAACCCCAGAACCTGGGACTATGTTACCTTACATGGCAAAAGGGTCTTGGCAGATGTGATTAAGGTTGCAAACTGTGAGATGGGCGATTATCCTGGGATCTTCTGGTGGGCTCCCTCTAATTACAAGGGCTGTTTTTTATGATTTCACAGAGAGGAAGGAAGGGGGAGAGAGAGACAGAAATAGCAACGATGAGAGAGAGTCACCATCGGCTGCCTCCTGCACACCCCTTACTGGGGATAGAGCCTGAAACCCGGGCATGTGCCCTGACCAGGAATCAAACCGTGACCTCCTGGTTCACAGGTCGATGCTCAACCACTGAGCAATGCCAGCTGGGCTAATTACAAGAACTCTGAAAAGCAAAAAAGAAAGAGGCAGATGAGTGGGTCAGAGAGATGAGACAGGAGAGATTTGAAGTACAGGAACTTGACCCACAGTTGCTTGTTTTGAAGATGAAAGAGAGACACAGGCCAAGGAACATAGGTGATTGATCAAGATCTGAGAGATCTCTCACGATTGGGATTGGACCTGAGCTGACTGCCAGCAAAAAACCCCAAGGATCTCAGTAACATATCTTTAAAGAGCTGAATTGTCCAGCCATCTGAATGAGCAAGGAACAGTACAATCTCCAGAGAGGGGACAGCCCTCGCCCACCTGGACTTACCCTGGTGAGGCTTGTCAGACTGCTACACACAGAACTGTCAGACAATAAATTTACGGTTTTAAATCATAAACTTTGTGGTCATTTGTTATGGTAGCAATAAAAACCAATAAATATACTATTGTCATTATTTTTATTGATGTTTAAAGTTTTATCATCAGTTGAATAAACAGTTGATGCTGGGAAAAGCTCACCGAGTGTCACTGTATTTCCAGAAAGACACCTGATATCGAAATATTCGCTGTCAGAACCTGAGTTTTCTAAGAAGGCACCAGCCTGTGCAAGAACAGGAAGAAGTTTAGAAGCAGTGATTGTGGCTTTGCGTTGGCCGCTGCCGTGGGTGTGGGACGGTGTCAGGGCAGTGCTCCCGTCCTTCAGCGTCATTCTGCAGGCCTTGTAGGCTCACTCTCTTCTCCGCCTACGGAAAAATTAAAAATAGCTTAATATTTTTTGTGCCAGACAGGTAAGAAAGACACAATGAAAACATCGTTAGAAAACAAAGTTTCCGGGGTTCTAAGACCGTGGCTGACAGGACCTGACGGCAGCTGAGAGTGCGAGTGCGTGTGTGGGGGGGAGTGTGTGGGGGTGAGTGCGGGGGGCATCTGTCAGTGCGGGAGCTCCTCGGGGGTCAGGAGCTCCTTGGGGATGCAGGAGCTCCCTGAGGGTGTGAAAGCTCGTGGCAGAGGAGTTGCCACCCACGGCAGCGCTGCTCAGCCAGGGCCTTCTTTCCCATTGAGAGTGGAGAGCGTGCCATTTTGGAGGATCTCCAGGGTCCTCCTCAGGAGGCTGCAGGGAGCAGCCCAACCCAGTGCCCCGAGGCCACTAAAGGGCACACTGCCTTCCTGATGGCGCACTCACAGCCAGACTACCTGCGCCCTTGACTGGGTCACGTCTCTCTGACCCAGTGCCCACAGCCAGCCAATTTGACTTAAGCAGGTAGGAATGCAGGCCTGCCTGCCTGCCTCCTTGACAGGGTTGGATGGCTGGCCTACGGCTTCCCTGCCAGTGGTGCCCACAGCTGACTTGACTGCCACCATGAGGGGGTCTCACTGCTGGCCTGCCTGTTTCCATGCCAGCAGTGCCTCCCTGACAGAGGGCCTACAGCCAACCAGCCACCCTGCCTGTCTACCTCCTTAACAGGGACAACCTTCCCTCTGCTTGCTTCCTTGAGGAGGGTGCACAGCTCAACTGACTGCCTGCCTGCCTTCTGGCCAGTGGCGCCTTCCTGACATGGTGCACAAGGCGCTTTCCTGCCTGGCCTGCCCCCTTAAAAGGGTGAATCCTGCCTGCCTACCTGCCTGCCCTGCCTCTTGGACAAGACCCACAAGGCCTGCCTGTGGACCTTCCTGACTCCTTCACTCAGAGCAACTGCTTGCCTGCCTACCTGGCCTACATCCTTGATGTGCTGCACCTGGCCCTGCCATCGTGACCCAACACCTATCAAACACATAGGCCTGCCATCAGAACCTGGTTGACAGACTTAGGGCCCTGGAACTACTGGAAACCAGGCCCTGTTCACGTCCTGCAGCCTTGACCTGGTATCCAGGGAAAACAGCCAAAATAAAATGAGGAGACAAAGAAACAACACCCAAATGAAAGAAAAGGAGAAATCATGAGAAAAATAACTAGATGAAATGGAGGCAAGCAATTTACCAGATATGGAGTTCAAAATAGTGGTTATAAAGATGCTCAAGAACCTTAATGAGAACTTCAAAAGCCTGCATAAGAATCAATTGGAAATGAAGAATGACACAGCTGAAATAAAGAACACACTGGAAAGAGTCAACAGTAGATTAGAAGGAACTGAGGACAGAATCAGCAAATAAGAAGACAGGGTAGAAAAAAACACCCAAACAGAGCAGCAATTAGAAAAAAAAATTTAAAAGCCTGAAGGCAGTTTAAGAGAGCTTATCATAGGGGTACCAGAGGGAGAAGAATCCAAGGAAGGATTAGAGAATGTGTTTGAAGAAATAATGACAGAAAACTTTCCTAACTTGGTGAAGGAAAAAGTCACTCAAGTTCAGGAAACACAGAGAGTCATAACCAAAATGAAACCCAAAAGACTCACACCGAGACACATCATAATTAAAATGACAAACATTAAAGATAAAGAAAGAATCTCAAAAGCAGCAAGAGAGAGACAGAAAGTTACCTACAAGGGAGCACCCATTAGACTGACAGCTGATTTCTCAATAGAAACATTTCAGGCCAGAAGGGATTACCATGATATATTCAAAGTAACGAAAGATAAGGGACTGAACTCAAGAATATGCTATCCAGCAAGGCTATTATTCAAAATTGAAGGTGAAATAAATGGCTTCACAAACCAAAAAAAGGCTAAAGGAATGTATTCCTATCAAACCAGCACTACAAGAAATGCTAAAGGTGTTGGTATAAGAAGAAGAAATGCAGAGAAAGAAAATAAGATAGCCATAAAGAAAGAATGGCAATAAATAAGTACCTATCAATAGTAACCTTGAATGTAAATTGCTTAAATGTTCCAATCAAAAGACATAGGGTAGCTAAATGGATAAGAAAACATGACCCATATATATGCTGTCTACAAGAGATCCACCTCAGAACAAAAGACTCAAACAGGATAAAAGTGAAGGGATGGAAAAACATTTTCCATGCAAATGGAATGACAAAAAGCAGGGGTAGCAATACTCATACCTGACAAAACAGACTTGAAAATGAAGACCATAATGAGAGGCAATGATGGTCGTACATAATACTAAAGGGATCAATCCAACAAGAGGATATAACACTGATAAACATATATGCACCCAATATAGGAGCACCCAATTGAATAAAAAACTTCTGGAGGAATTTATGGGAGGTATTGACAGTCATACAGTCGTAGTAGGAGACTTTAACACCTCACTGACATCACTGGATAGATCTCCTAAACAAAAAAAATCAACAAGGACACAGTGATCCTAAATGACCCACTAGATCAGATGGAATTAACTGACATTTACAGGACATTCGACCCTAAAGATACAGAATATATATTCTCCTCAAGTGCACAGAGGACATTCTCAAAGACAGACCACATGTTAGGACACAAAACAAATCTCTACAAGTTCAAAAAGATTGAAATCATATCAAGCATCTTCTCAGGTCACAATGGCATGAAATCAGAAATTAACTACAATAAAAACACTAAAAATCATTCAAACACATGGAGGCTGAATAGCATGTTATTAAACAAAGAATGTGTTAACAAAAAGATCAAGGAAGAAATAAAAAACTTCTTGGAAAAATATGAAAATGAACACACAACAACCCAAATCCTATAGTACACAGTGAAAGTCATCCTGAGAAGGAAGTTCATAGCATTACAGGCCTACCTCAAAAAACAAGAAAAACTTCTAATAAATTACTTAACTCTATAAGTTGAAGACTTAGAAAGAGAACAACAAGAAAAGCCCAAAGTAGTAGGAGGAAGGAAATAGTAAAGATCAGAGCAGAAATAAATGACATAGAGACTAAAGAAACAATACGAAAGATCAATGAAACCAAGAGCTGGTTCTTTGAAAAGGTAAACAAGATTAATGCACCTTTAGATAGCATTACCAAGAAACAAAGTGAGAGGACCTAAGTAAATAAAATAAAAAATGAAAGAGATGGTATAACAACTGAACCAGCAGAAATACAAAGGATCGTAAGAAAATACTATGAACAACTATATGCCAAAAAATGGACGACCTGGGTGAAATGTACAAATTCCTAGAAACATACAATCTTCCAAAGCTGAATCAAGAAGAATCAAAAAACCTGAATAGGCAGATAACCACAAAATAAATTGAAGCAGTAATAAAAAATTAAAAAAAAATCTCCCAGCAAACAAAAGTCCTGGGCCAGATGAATTTACGGGCGAGTTTTACCAAACACTCAAAGAAGAATTAACACCTATTCTATTCAAACTATTCCAGAAAATTCAAGAAGAGGGAAAACTCCCATACTACTTTTATGAGGCCAGCATTATATGAATCCCAAAACCAGATAAAGACACTACAAAGAAAGAAAATTAAAGACCAATATCCCTGATGAACATAGATGCTAAAATCCTCAATAAAATATTAGCAAGCCAGATCCAGCAATATATAACAAAGATCATACACCATGACCAAGTGGGATTTATCCTGGAGATGCAAACCTGTATAATATTCACAAATCAATAAACATGATAAATCACATAAAAAAAATGAAGGACAAAAATCATATGATCATATCAATAGATGCAGAAAAAGCATTTGAGAATACCCAGCACCCGTTTTTGATAAAATTTCTCAGCAAATTGGAAATAGAGGTAACATAGTTCAACATAATAAAGGCCATATATGACAAACCTACAGCAAACATCATATTCAAAGGGCAAAAACTAAAACTGTTTCTCTTAAAAACAGGAACAAGACAGGGGTGTCCACTTTCACCACTCATGTTCTACATAGTACTAGAAGTCCTTGCCACAGCCATCAGGCAGAAAGAAAACATAAAAGGCATTCAAAACTGGAAAGGAGGAAGTTAAACTGTTATTATTCACAGATGACATGATATTGTACATAGAACACCCTAAAGACTCCACCAAAATACCACTAGGTTTAATAAATGAATTCAGCAAGGTAGCAGGATACAAAATTAACATCCAGAAATTGATGGCATTTTTATACACCAATAATGAACTCTGAGAAAAAGAAACTAAAAAATCAATACCATTTACCAGAGCAAATAAAAAATTTACATACCTAGAAATAAACTTAACCAAGGATGTAAAAACCTGTACTTGGAAAACTGCAGGACCATGAGAAAAGGACTGAGGAAGATATAAACAAGTGGAAGAATATACAATGATCATGGATTGGAAGAATTAATACCATACTACCAAAAGCAATCTATAGATTCAATGCAATCCCTATTGAAATACCAACAATACTTTTCACAGAGCTAGAACAAATATTCCAAAAATTTCTTTGGAACCAAAAAAGACCCTGAATAGCTGCAGCTATCTTGCGAAAGAAGAACAGAGTTGGATGGATTGCTATACTGGATACCAAACTATACTACAAAGCCATTGTAATCGAAACAGCCTGCTATTGGTACAACAACATATATGTAGATCAATGGAACAGAACAGAGGTCCCAGAAATTGACCCAAGCAATAATGGTCAATTAATATTTGACAAAGGCTGTAAGAGAATACAATGCAGTAATGACAGTCTCTTCAATAAATAGTGTTGGGAAAATTGGACAAGTATATGCAAAAAAATGAAACTAGATCACCAACTTACTTCATACACAAGATAAATTCAAAATGGATAAAATACTTAAATGTAAGTAAAGAAACCACAAAAACCCTGGAAGAAAATATAGGGAGTAAAGTCACAGATATTTCACGTAGTGCAATTTTCACAGATACATCTCCTAGGGCAAGAGAAACAAAGAAAAAAATATACAAATGGGACTACATCAAACTAAAAATCTTCTGCACAGCAAAAGGAAACATCTTCAAAATACAGAGAAACCCTATGGTGTGGGAGAACATATTTGCTGAGGATACATCTGATAAGAGGCTAATTTCCAAAGTGTACAA